>NC_133164.1:57115000-57475000 GCF_040802235.1 Manis javanica | reverse complement strand
GGTGGTGATGGTGGTGGTGGTGGTGGTGATGGTGGTGGTGGTGGTGGTGATGGTGGTGGTGGTGGTGGTGGTGATGATGGTGGTGGTGGTGGTGGTGATGGTGGTGGTGGTGATGGTGATGATGGTGGTGGTGGTGGTGATGGTGGTGGTGGTGGGAATGGTGATGTGATGGTGGTGGTGGTGATGATGATGTTGATAGTGGTGGTGATGGTGCTGGTGGGGTTGGTGATGGTGATTTTGATAGTGATGGGGATGGTGATGGTGATGATAGTGGTGGCAGTGGTGATGGTGTTGGTGGTAATGGTGGTGGTGGTGGTGATGATGATGGTTATGTTGATGGTTATAGTGGTGGTGGTGATGGTGATGGTGATTGTGGTGATGATGGTGATGGTGGTGGTGATCATGGTGATGCTGGTGGTGATAGTGATGCTGCTGCTGATGGTGATGGTGACAGTGGTGGTGCTAGTGTTGGTGATGATCATGGTGATGGTGATGGTGGTGTTGATGGTGATGGTGATGATGACGGGGATGGTGATGGTGATAGATGATAACAGTGATGGCAATGGCAGGGACAGTGATAGAGATGATGATGATGGCTATGATGTAAAAGGAGGAAGAAGATGGTGGCGTTAACTCAATCTGTTTGGGAGGAGAGAAAAATCTTATTAGCCCATTTCATATTTTTTGCTTCTCTGGCTGTCTTTTGTGTAAACTATGAGACAGTGTGCTGTGACATTCCTTCAGGCTTGAGGCCCTTTGCTGGTGAGTGGAGAAGCTGTACTTGTTTATTATGGTTGTGCTGGATTTTCCTGTGGCACCTTGACCCTGTGACACTTTATGAGATGATACACACATGCGGTATTTCACTTCATACAGAGCTCTGCCTGGGTGTGAACAAACCTGACTTTTTACTTTCTTTGTGAAAGCATAAGCCACTGAGCAGTGAATTAGTCTAACCAGTTACATCTCTAGGATAAAAATCAGGTACAATCTAGAAATATGTGTTTGTTTATGCATAAATGACTGCTATGACTTCTGGCTCTTCATGCTTTAAAATAGAGATGAGAACAATTTGAGTTCTGCCAGTCATTAACCTTGGATAGATGAGCTGTGAAGGAGTGTGTAATGGTAATGCTAATGACAATGAAAATGATAATAAAAGCCACTATGCAGCATCCAGATATGTTTTTTTATTAACGTATCATTGATAATACAATCTTACAATGGTTTCAAATACACAACACAGTAGTTCAACATTCATTCATCTTAAGTCCTCAGACTCACTGCCGTCATTGTCTATCAATGTAGTAAGATGATATAGAGTCCTTAATTGTATTCTCCATGCTGTACTACCATCCCTGTGATCTATCTATATATATGCCCCTTAATCTCTTTCTCCCTCTGTGACCAACCCTCCCCAATCCCTCTCTTTTGGTAAACACTAGTCCCTTCTCTGAGTCTGTGAGTCTGTTGCTGTTTTGTTCCTTCAATTTTGCTTTGTCGTTGTACTCCAAAAATGAGTGAAATCATTTGGTAGTTGTCTTTCTTCACCTGGCTTACTTCACTGAGCATAATACTCTTTACCTCCATCCATGTTGTTGCAAATCGCAGGATTTGTTTTTTTCTTATGGATGAATAATATTCCATTGTGTATAGGAACCTCCTCTTCCTTATCCATTCATCTACTGATGGACACTTAGTTGTCTTGGTTATTGTAAATAGTGCTATGATAAACATAGGAGTGGATATGTATTTTTGAATCTGGGATCTTGTTTCCTTAGGGTAAATTCCTAGGAGTGGAATTACTGGGTCAAATGGTATTTCTATTTTTATTTTTTTTTGGGAACCTCCATACTGCTTTACACAATGGTTGTACCAATTTACATTTCCACCAACAGGGTAGAAGGTTCCTATTTCTCCACATCCTTGCCACCATTTGTTGTTTCTTGTCTTTTGGATAGTGGCCTTCCTAACTGGTGTGAGGTGATATCTCATGGTGGTTTTAATTTTCATTTCCCTGATGATTAATGATGTGGAGCATCTTTTCATGTGCCTGTTGGCCATCCATATTTCCTCTTTGGGGAAGTACCTGTTCATATCTTTTGCCCATTTTTTAACTGGGTTATTTCCTTTTTCAGTGTTGAAGTGTATGAGATCTTCATATATTTTGGAAGTTAACCCTTTACTGGATAAATCATTTACAAATATATTCTCCCATACTGTGGGATGCCTTTTTGTTGCCCAGCTATTTTATATAAACATACACATCTCCTGTTATGCCATCACAACCCTGATTACTGAAAAGATTGCACTTAAAAAATGCTAATTTATCCAAGGGTACTAGTAGCAGTGAAGCTGAGCTTCAAACCAGGGTCTGATGATATCCAAAGAATGAGTCATCTCCACTGTGCCACTCTGTCGCCCCCTTTTACTCTACAACCACTGCCAAGTTTAAGAAAGTAAACACTTGTGTCTAGGTTATGGAGTTGTTTGAAGTTCAAATACAAAAGTTTGATATTTTTCAATGTCTCTTTCAATTATGCTCTGTTCAATCTCCTTCCCCATCCATAAATGAGTTATTTGGCAGTGCCATAGCTTTCTGGTCACTCTAAGTTACTAAGTCACTGCTGTCTGTGGGAGGCTGTCCATTTGGGAGGCAGCTCCCAAAATGGCTCCTGTGTTAGGGAGGTCCATAAGGCAAGGAATTAAGATGGCTTCTGGCCAACAGCCAGGGAGAAGCTGAGCTTTTGTTCTAAGAGCTCATGAGGAACTGAGTGAGTAAGTAAGTGAACTTGGAATTGGATCCTTCCTCAGTAGAGCCTTGGGAGGATTGCAACCCCAGCCAACATCTTGACTGTAGCTTGAAGCAGAGGACCCCACTAAACTGCCCAGATTCCTGTCTCACTTGATCCAGTTTAAAATTTCACTCTTCATCCAGTTTAATATTCATTTCCTCTCCTCCTTTCTCTTCTTTTATGGCTGTGGCCCAGGAGATGTGCATGACCTGCTCTTTCCTTCATTCTCCCTCCCTTGCCATTTGGTTCCTGTCTTTCCTGGTTGTTTGGGGCTGGGTGGAGGGACATGGAAAGACACAGTTTTCCTACTTGACTGGTGCCTTTTTCCTCTCTGCTATTACTGCTTCTCTGGAAGTTAGTCAAAACTAAATGTCTATTGGAGAAGTGTTCACATAGTGGTCTTCTCTTGGGCATATGTTTGGTGAGTTCCTTGCAGAACTCTCTGGAGGGTCCTATGGTTTCTTCATCTTTTCTGATTCTCTCTACATAGCTGCCTCCCTAGATAGTTCATTCGACAGACTTTTATTGTTGTGATCTCTTCATTGTCAATGGGATATTGAATAGGTACTTGAAAAGTAGTCCAACTCCAGCTACCTTCAGTTATGTCCATTTTACACTGTCTCTCCACCACCAACTCTCTCTGCCCTGCCATTCCCTTCAAGTAGGATTGTCAGATTTAGTAAATAAAAATACAGGACATCCAGTTAATTTTCAGATAAACAATTATGTTTTAGCATAAGCCCCATGCATCCTGTATTTTATCTGGTAACCCTATCCGGGGTTTTATTGCTCTTGCATCTTTCTCAAATAGCTTATAGAGGAGAGATCAGCAGGATGATTGCCCACTACGGGAATGAAATGCTAATATCCTTCTGATGGTCAAGTAGAGTGATTCTCTTGGTTATCTCCTCACTTGACTTGAGAGCGAGACAACATGGAAAGGAAGGAAAAACTCATCATGAATACTGCCTTCCCCTGACTTGTACTTTCAGTGCTTTCTTTGATTCTCAGGTTTGACTTTGCAAGCTAAGAGAGGGATGGGCAATGAATTGCTGGGAGTGTTCTGTGCGGGTGTCTGGCTTTTGTTTGTTATGTGATGCTTTCTTGGATTCAGCTTGGGGTATCAGTCCCCAAATCTGTGAAAATAGAAAAAATTCCCTTCCAAATCCTGTGCACAGTATAGCACAGCTCCATCAAAGCAATCCCAGATTTTCTCTTCTGAAGTTATGATTTAACATGCTTCTGTTACCCTAAGTTATCACTTATATTATAACAGTGTGGGTTTGGAACTTGTCAGAGTTTCCACGTGGTGAAAATGAATAAAATTACCTTATTTAGCTTCTCTCCCTTTTCCTTGTTTAAATATTTTGAAACACTCTTCTCTTGATGCTTTTTGAGAACTTGAAACTTCATTAAGACATTTGCTCTTGAGCTGGTGAGATATTAAGGTCTGACAAACCCAAAGTTCTCCTTTATGTGGTCCTGCATCTCATTCTAAATTATCTAGGTTTATTGCTGATGATTTTTGCCAATAATGTTACCAAGCACTTACCCAGACCCCCCCAAATGGGACCCAGGTACTCATTTCCCAGGCTGTCAACAGCTCACAGATAATCACACTGTACTACAGGAACTGCTGCATGGAAGGAAGGTTGTGGCACCCCCCAAACCCTGCATATCCACGCATGGTCACCAGAAGAGGCTGAGGGGGAGGTGGAGAAGAAGGCATGGTACAAAGACCCTAACACTTTTGGTATATCGGGACAATTTCATCTCAGTTTCAGACTCCTTCCCTCGGTTTTGTATGTGTTCTTCATTCCAATCATATTGCTTAAATTCTTCACTTTCTGTTAAAAATGTGTTTTATACTAAAATTTCCCTCAACCAGTTTGGAAAAACACAAAGATTAAGTTCCAAATTTATGTATTTAAAATGTTTTTTCTCCCAGATATTTTTTCAAAACTAGCTTGAAAGCATATATGCATTGTAACATGCTTAAATGCCACATTTTCTGTTGAAAACATTGTCTTCTACCATATTTTTACTCAAAAGTTACTTGGAAACTTCATTTCATTTTTATCCCAGCAGTCATTCTGCACTTTCCTGTTAAGAATTTCTTTTATTAGAGTTTTCCTAAAAATTAGCTTGGAAACATGGCTTTTCATCACAACAGGCACAAATATCCTAGTTTTCAGCAGAATTTGAGCTCATTTTGAGGAAAATAAGTTTTTACAAGCTGAGTCTTCAGGAAAAAACCTGGTACAAAACTACCTTTTCAATAGAAAATTGTCCAATTTATGAACTTCATAATCTTATTTCCAAGGTATTAATCTATTTTTACTAAGACTGAGAGATTTCTCTTCTGAATGCATGATTTTGATAATGATTTATACATAGTTCAGTTCAACATGTTTTGTACATATTAACATCTAACATTATTCATGACATCCTATCACTCAAAAGGTTTGTCTGTCCTTTGATGAAAGTCTTTCAATTTAGTTACCTTGTCTCCAGGCTTGCCTTGTCTTCCTTACACCCTTAAAAATGTCCTTTGTCCTACACAGGTGGTCTGAAGTCGTCCTCTGATTTAGATTCTTTATGGGATTTCCATCATCAAGAAGGTGGTTTTTAAACTACATTCTGCAGGGCGCTCTGGTTCTGTGGAGGGTTTCAGAAGCTGCTATTGAGGGCTAGGGAAAGCACATGGGGAGTCTGAGCCACAGGGGTTCTAGGCACCCATTTTTCTCATCAGCTAGAACAGTTCTGACAGTTTCTGGTCTATAGAGTTCCAGAGATTTTTGTACACTTTACTTTATAAAAAGGATTTCAGGACTGTTTATGAAAGTCCAGTTTTCACTCTTATGAGTTACAAATATTTTTTCCTAGTTTGAATCACTATAAATACCAGAGGACAATTATGGCCACATACCCTTTATTTTTCCATTTTAATAACAACAAAATCAACCAGAACTTTCACATGGAAAATTATGAGGAAGTGCAGCATCTTCCTTTTCAGGTGCTCCCTCATATTTTATTAACATCAGGAACTTACATGATCTAAAACTTGAGGTTAGTCAGGGAACAAGTGATGGATCATATCCTGTTACCTGATGTCACTGTGGACAGCTGGTCATCTTGACAGATTCTGTAGGTTGGCTTCTGGCTCACATTTGTGTAAATCCCTGAGAATCCTCAAAGGACAGTCTGAAGGGTAGCCAATCCATTGTCTCTGTGTCATGTTTAAGTAAGGGTATCCCACACTTGAGTCCCTGGGACACAGTTCCTGATACCTCTTTTTGGCCCATCTGAAGTCATCACTATGGCACTGGAAGCCCCATGAATGCTGTTAAGAACTGATTTGGGGTCTGCTTCTTATGAAATAGTTTCCTATGTCTCACTTCCAATTCATATTATTAGGTGTTGGGCAGCTTTTCACCCTTCCAGATCTTGTCTGTGAAGGGCTTTATTATATTAACTTTATTGAGGGCAAGACTATTTACCACTCCCCAACCTATTTACTACTCTTACAACCTTTTTGTAAGGCTCCCCTGATGGCTTCTAGGGTCCCAAACACCTTCATTACAAGCCTTGACTTCCATGACTATTTCCCTTTCATGGGCAATCAAAACTACTTTCTGGAAACCGTTGCTAGAGAACAGAATGACCTCTCATCCTCCTCTGACCTTTCAAGTTCTAGTCTTTAGCAGAACATTATCCAGTGATCATAGTCATTTCCTTTAAGAAGTTAATACCTGGTAAAAGAGAAAAAGATGTGAGCTTATAATTATTTTACATCTTTATAAGTAAGACAAAAGAGGAGAAGAATATGCAAGAACAGATACTGGGAAAATTGATACAGCCAAGATTGTGAAGGATCTTGTATGTTATAGTATGTAGATTTTATTCCATAAGTAATTGAAGTTAGAAGAGACATTTAAAGCATCAAAGATACAGGATTGGATCTGTTTTTTTGAAAACCAATTCTAGAGCTTGTGTGGAAGATGAGCTATGGTAGGGGGGGACCAGTAGTAGGGAGGCTATCCTAGTAAATGGACTGTTATCAGTTTTGTCAAGAAATGCTGAGGGCTTGGACTAATGCAGTACTAGTTTGGCTAAAGAGAAGTGATAGATTCCAGACATTTTCTGATGTGGAATTGATAGAAACTGGTGGTATTGTGAGAGTCAAAGTCAGAAGGTGAGGACAAGGATGGGCCTAAGAGCCAAGATATTGACACCATACTGATGTAATAAGTTTCAGAGGAAGAAAAAGGTTGTAAGGATAAGGGTTAAATTCTGTTTGGGGACATTGAATTGGAAAGATATTTTCACTGGGTATAGAATTATTGGGTTGGTAGTTTATCTTCTTCTGATAACATTATATATATGTCATCACATTATCTTCTAGCTTCATTGTCACTGTTGAGAAATCAATCATAATTCTTATTGCTATTCATCTAAATGTAATATGTTTATCATTTTCTGATTGCATTTCAGATTTTTCCCTTCATTTTTTTTTTTTAGCAATTTAACTGATGTGCCTAGGTTTTCTTTGTGTTTATCTTGCTTGGCTGGGTATTAATCCTACTTTGTTGAGCTTTTTGAACTTGTAGTTTGATGTCTTTTTATCAATTTTAGAAAATTATTGGCCCTGTCTATGCAAATATTTGTTCTATTCTCTTCTCATCTTTATAAGCTACTGAAATTACATTATGTTGGAAAGCTTGCTATTGTGCCCTAGTGCCTCTCACATTGTTCTGTTTTTATTCATCCCTTTCTATTTTCCTGTTCAGATACTTTAAGTGACTAATCTTCAAGTTCACAGATTCTTTCTTTGGATATTTAATATGCTGTTAGTTAAGACTTTCTTATGCATTCTTAATTTCAGTACTCTATTTTTCAGTCTTAGGATATCCATTGGTTAGTTTTTAGAAATTCCACTTAATAGAAATTCTCCATCTTTCATTTGCTTTGTCCATCTTTTCATCTCATTTATTTAACTTATTTATAATAGTTAATTTAAAGTCCTTGTCTTCTAATTACAATAGCTTGTTTATCTGTGGGTCTCCTTCCATTGAGTATATATTTTTTTGTGATTATCAGTTATATGTTACATTTTTTCATGTCTCATAATTTTTTATGATCTGCTGAACACTGTTTAATAATTTTTAATTTAGAATAATTTGATTTATAGAAAAATTGTGGAATAGTACAGAGTTCCCATATAGCCCATACCCAGTTTCCCCTTTATAAACATCTTACATTAGTATGACACATTTATCACAATTAATGAACCAATACTGATACATTATTAGCTAAAACCCACATTTTATTCAAATATCCCTAGTTTTCACCTAATATCTTTTATGTGTTCCAGAATCCCAACCAGGATACCATATTATATTTATATGTGATGACTTCTTTGGTTCCTTTGGGCTGTTACAGTTTCTTAGACTTTGTTTTTGATGACCTTGAAAATTTTAAGGAGTATTGGTTAGATGTTTTGTACAATGTTCTTTGACTGTCTGATGTTTTTTTCGTGTTATGGTTTTGGCAGATAAATCAAGTGCCATTTTTTATATCATATCAGGTATACATACAAGCAACATAACTTATCACTGTTGTTGTCAGGTTTCTCCATTGTAAAGCTACCTTTATTTCCCACTTCCATGCTATGCTCTTTGGAAGGAAGTCCCAATGCAGTCAACACTTAAGGAGTGGGGAGTTAGCTCTGTGTACTTGAAGACGGAGTATCTGCATAAATGATTTGAAATTGTTTTGCATGGGTGGTTTGTTTATTCTTCCTCATTTATTTATCCAATCATTTACTTAGATCAGTATGGACTTATAGATATTTATTTTATATTTTGGGTTATGATACAATACAACATTTATTTTGGTGTTCAACTTGTTTTGGTTTTGGCCATTAGGAGTTCTTTCAGTTAACTCCTTTGACAAACCCCCACAATTTTTTACCCATTTTTTTGAACAATCCCATACTTTTTGGCATTTAAGATGCTCCAGGTTTATTGTCTATATTTCTTGCCAGCTCTAAAATTAGTCATTCCTCCAAGAAACCCTGATTCCTTTTATTGAAGAATAGAATTAGAAACCAAGGTCTGGGTTCTAGATGTGCTTGTTGCTACTGGGAGTCTTGCTTTCAGGGCCTCTCAGCTGACAAAGCAAGGAAATACATGCACGTAAACTAACCCATGTACATACATGTCGATAAATATTTCTGTATGTAACCATCTGTATCTATATTAAGCTAAACAGGAGTTCATAATGCTATCTTCAACTCCATTACCACATGGATTATTACAGGTTTTACTCCTTGCTTACATGGAACCTCTCACTGAAGCTGTGAGAAACCTAGCTACCACTATCTGCCATCCATTTATTTAATTAATACCAATATGCATGAATATAGTGGTTTCAAATTGTTAATCCCTACTACTGTGGGAAACAGCTTTATCAACTAGAGTACAGCATTTCTGTATAGTTTCTTTCATCTTTAATCTTACAGACCTCACTTATTTCCAAAATCACTTATGTGAGCACCTTTTTCCTCCATCCCCTTCAGTGTTGTTGTTTCATACACTTTTAATATAAGTAGATAATTTTTTCACATTTTGCATTCCATCGTAGGATTGCCCTACCTTCTAAATAATTTTTAAAATATTTTCTTGCATTAAGGTTCACTCTGTACACTGTAAGATTCCCTAGATTTTAATAAATTATACTTTCATGCATCCACTATTATGGTGTTATACAGAATAGTTTCACTAATCTAAATAAAATCTCCTGTGCTTCAACTGTTTAATCACCCCTTAGCCCTTGGCAGCCATGGTTCTGCTTACTATTTCTATAATTGTGCCTTTTCCAGAGGGTCATACAAATGAACTTATATAGGATGTACTTTTTCACACTGACTTCTTCTACAAAACATTTGATTCATACATTTTGTTGAATGACTTGATAGCTTATTTTTTTATTGCTGAATAGCATTCAATATTTGAAATGTAAGAGTTTGTTTATCCATTAACCGATAGAAGGACATCTTCCTTGTTTCTAGCTTTTGGTGACTATGATCAGTGGTTTTTCTAACACCCTTCAAAGAATCAGGGTTGGAGGGAAACGTACCAACCCAAAATCAGGAGAAACAGCCACATACAGAGAATCACACCTGGAGTAGTAGTCACTAAAGTGGAAAATAGTAGAAACATTTGATGGTAATTTTGATGTATTGCTGGAGGCTGCACTTGGACTACTGTGAGAGTGAATATCTCCTTGGGGATACTCAAACTTCCTTGTGAAATCATGCTTGTTGCCAAGAAAAAAAATCCTGGAAAAATCCCCTATTGCTCTGGCAAGAGAATGGGAAGAGCATTGATGTGAGGTACACTGCAACCTTGTCCATAACAAAGACCTACACTCTAGGGGAAAATATTTTGTGGACTTTTTCTCAGCTGGGGAAAGGACATGCCTCTTACTTCAAATCTTTCTAGTTTTCGTGTCTCACCTAAGATGTAGGAGGAGGGGGAATGTAGTTTCAGCAAGGATAAGAGGTTCAAATGGATAGATTGGGACTACTATAGCTAGGCAAAAGAGTAGGAAAAAAGAGGGAAGTAAGCATTTATAGCACTAGAAAAAAAAATGTAAGGTCACAGACAAGAGATGCAAGCCCACTGAAAAACTGAGATTTAACCATAACATGACAGAACACTAACCCTCCTTCTTCCCTTACAACCACACAAACAAGGTTCCTGTATAATAACAGTGAATTATAACTGAAAGAAATGCAAGACATAGGTTCTCTCCATAGATTCTCTCTGAGGACCAGTATTTAGGAATACTCCTCAAAGTCAACAGGAGAGGCAAAACAAAGATACCAGAGGAATCTGAGGTCTCTGACACTTGTAGCTACAGCAAGCATTATACATAGCCCAACTTCCAGCCATATTAACATAAGTCTTCACTGAAAGAAATTATTTACCTCAGTTTCTAGAACCCAATACACAATGTCTGGCTTTTGCTAAAAAATAAAACAACAACAACAAAAACAAGTCATGTCAAAAAGTAAGAAAAAAACTCCTATAGTCTGAGAAGACAAAGCAATCATCAGAACCAGGTGTGACACAGATGTTGAAATTCTCAGAGTCAGATGTAACACAGACATTGAAATTACCAGGGAACTTAAAATAATTATGATTAATATATTAAGGGTTCTAATGGAAAAAAGGAAACAAGATGCAAGAAGAGATGGGTAACATCAGCAGGGATGAAACCCCTGAGGACAAAAGGAGATTCTAGAAATTAAAGAACAGGAACAGAATTGGTGAATGACTTTAATGGGCTCATCGATAGACTTGATACAGCCAAGAAAGGAGTCAGTAAGCTTGAAAATATGTGAATATAAACTTCCCAAACTGACATTAAAATAGTAAAAAAAGAGAAAACAATAAAAAATATAAGAAATGAGAAATTTCTAAAAGTGTAATATAAACAGAATTTGGAATACCAGGAGAGAAATAGGCAAAAGAAATATTTGAAGTAACAATGGATGATAATTTCCAAAATTAATGACACCAAATCATAAATCTAAGAAACTCAAAAAACACAAACCAGGATAAAACCCAAAAAATCTGTACATAGGCATATTATAATCAAACTGCAGAAAACCCAAAACAAAGAGAATATCTTCAAAGAAGTCAGAGAAAAAATATGTTATCTATAGAGGAACAAGGATAAGAATTACAATGGACTTCTTGTCAGAAACTATGAAAGCAAGAAGACAGAGAGCAAACTACTTAAAGTGTTGAATGAAAAAAATACCTATCTAAAATTCTGTATTTGGGAGAAATAAAACATTTATATCTAAAATATGAAGGATTTCTTTGCTAGCAGATTTACCCTGCAAGAAAGGTTGAAAGAAGTTAAGTTAATCAGGCAGAAGGAAAATGATACAATATTTGAAAAATGTATCTGATGAAAGGCTCATATCCAAAATATGAAAATAACTCTTAAAATCCAATAATAAAGGAACAAACAATCCAATTTTAAAAATAGGTAAAATATCTGAACAGATAACTCACCAAATAATATACACAGATGGCAAATAAGCATGTAAAAAGATGCTCAATATCATATGTCAGGAGGGAAATGCAAATTAAAACAATAATGTGATACTACTACAAGCCTATTGGAGTGGCTAAAATCCAAAAACCTAAAAATACCAATTGCTGAGTAGGATACAGAACAACAGATATTCTCATTAATTGCAAAGTGATGCAGCTACTTAGGAAGACAGTTTGGTTAGGCTTCTTAGAAGAGAACACAGTGTTACCATATGATCCAGAACATGCACTTTTAGGTATTGAGCAAACTAATTAAAAAACTTTTGTTTACACAAAATCCTGCACACAAATATATATCATATTTGTACAACTTTTTTTCCTAAGAGCCATACTTACAGACAACACTAACGCACCTCTTTTTCTCAGCCTTTGAGAATCTCTCCCAGAAGTCAAAGCAGGCTTTAACGGAGGACTGTAAATGTCTTTACTTGGAATCCTTAGGTGAAGAGGGACAGAGTAACCATTGTTAAAACACCTTTCTTCTTTATTGTGGGTGATCCCACACTGAGAGTAGTGTGCCGTGCTTGAGGAAGGGGCAGAAGCAGGCAGTGAGAAAGCTAAGCTCTTCTCCTGGTGCGGAACAGGGGCTGTGAAAAGGCCTTGAGCACTGAGCTATGCATTATAAGGCGCAGTAACTGTTAGTTGAGGGAATCAAGTGCAGTGGTTTCTTCCTTGATCGTTGTCTTCATGACCCATTACAACTCTTTACGCACTGTAGCAGATGTTCTCAGTGTCCTCACTGACTTTTAGAACTCTTCTCAGTGTTTCTCTCTTCTGAAAAGTTCTGATAATTGAAGGTGTCACAACCCCACCTAACCCAGGGGCACACTGCCTTGCCTCTATCTTTAGTCAGGAAGAGTTCATTTGGAAAACACAGAGTTACATCGCTGAGGCTTTCACTACCTTCCCACCCTATTCATGACTGAGGGGCCTCTGAGGACCCCCTACCTTCACCAAGAGCTCAACACCAGTGAGGAGGGTTCACTGCCTGAAGGAGTTTCCTTCTTTGGAGTCAGGCTTTTGTCCTCTTGCATTCTTCTCTTAAGAATGGTCAGAACTATAGGTGGGGAAGAAACCAGGTTTCTACCTACTCCAAGCTATTTCTAAATTTTTATGTTTGGTTTACCATGGAGGTAAGCCTGTAGGCTTAGTCTCACAAGGAGGACTTCATTTGGGCAGAAGGGTACTTCCTGAGGCAATATGAAGTTCTCTCAGTATGGTAGGTGCTAAGCAGAGAAGCGAAGACTGCGAAATACAGCTTTTATACAATGGAGTAAACCATTTGGAGGAACTGAAATCCAACTTGCAGAGCTTTGGGAAATTTTAAGCCATGCTTTAGTTGCGGAAGCACTATGCAAGTAGTTTTCAGCATGTGGTCAGCACTTGCAGTGGAATCCTCAGGGAAATTTACTGAAAATGCTGATTCCTGGCTGAATCTTTGCCTACAGAATCAGAATCTCTTGGGGGTGGAGTCTGGGGAAATCTGTTTCAAACTAATTTCCCTGTTGATTCTTCTAAGGAGCACTAAATAATGAGTGTCCCAGGGGCTGTACTTTACATTTTATATTCTAAACTTTAAGAAAACACTCCACAGTTTTTGAATTCATGATTCTAATGTTATTTTTTGGCTTACATAGTATGGTAGGCAAAATTCTAAGATGGCTTCCAGTGACCCATGCCCTTGTAAAACTCTCTCCCCTTAAGTGGGGGCAGGTCCTTTAACTTGGCTTTTAACCAGTAGACCCTGGCAAAGATGATGGGATATCACTTCCTTGATGATGTTACATTAGATAGCAAAGGTAAAGGGATTCTACAGATGTATGTAAGCCTCTAAATAGATTACTTTAAGTTAACCAAATAGGAGACTGATTTGTTGGGCCTGGATGATCTGCTGAATCTTTCAAAGCCAGTCTAGAGGTCAGAGAAAGAACAAATGGTAGAGATTTTTCCTTTGGCCTTAAAAAAACAAATAGCTCAATTGTGGAGAGGGTTATATGGCAGGGAGTGGTAGATGTCCTCTAGGAGATGAGGCCCTCTATCTTATAATCACAAGGACCTGAATTCTGTCAACAATCAGTGGTTTGGACAAGAAGCGTGAACCTCAATGAGATTGGAGCCCTGGCTGACACCTTCCACTGCAATCCCGTGAGACCCTGCACAGAGGACCCAGCCAAGCCACGGTCTTCACCCACAGAACTCGTGGTGTGAAAACTGTGTGCTGCTTGCTGCTGCTGAGTTTGTTATGCAGTACAGAAAATGAATACAAATATTAGAGAATAAAATATCTTATTTCTCAAGCATTGTAAATTAGATTTCTCATTTGCTTTGAAGTCTCCAGCAGCAGCCTTAAAATTGGGTTCCAGATACCTGTTGGGGAGCAGGAGACTTTTCCAAGAGGTATTTGGACACAAAATGTATGAAAACATCAATTTTCATAGCCTTGGTAATCCACACTTACTCTTTTCTCAAATTTCTCAGCTGTGAAAAGTACGTGCAGTTCAGGAAGTCATGTGGGTTCTTCTTTCCCACCTTTCTTTTCACATTTGCCTTTCCCCAACTTTCCAAAAGAAGTCATATTTTCACACATCTCAAATCTTGCCACAGTGAATTCTTCAGGGGTGTAAAAATCTCTAATCAAATGAAAATTATTGGCATCGATGATGCTTCCTTCAAGCAGAACCCTGTCCACCTGAAATAGGATTTCATGTCTTTCTTTTTTACATGTTTCTGTTGAGTGCAAAGTTTGGCATTAGAAACAGGGTATTTTGACCCCTGTAGCAATATTCTGAATGCATATACACTATAAAATGGGGTGGCAGGAGTGATGAACATTTTTTTCTATCCCCTACTTGATGTCCATGAATGCAGTACTTTTCAGGGAGGGGCACATGAGAGAAAAGTAAAGAGAATGTACCACATGCCTTCTTCACTCTAGGATCCGGGCCAAGGAGCAGCTCCTACCTGGGAACTGTCTGTGTTCACATCAGAGGGAGGGAGAAATGTGGTGGCAACATGTGCTGGTTCCTAAAGATTGTACTTGGAAATAGTGAAGGTAGTGGTGCTTTATTCGGCCTAGGTAACAACCTCATGGAAAAGGTCTGTTCCAGAACTTTGTGTCTATATTAGCATTCACAAGTGAGATGCTTGTCAAAAAACATTATTTGAATTGAAAAATGAAATCAGACTTGCTGACAGGAAGCAAACCTGATTTGGCTGACTGGTTTGGTAATAAGACTGACTTTGTCATTTAGGTTATGTGGTGTATACTTGCATAAATTGGAGGAGCTAAATCTTCAGTTATAAGGTTTTGATGAATATATTTAATGATCAGATAAGTCATTTTATCAAAAATACTGTATTGGCAAAGGAGTACTACAATTAGCAATATATGGATCTTCCAAATTCTTTATTGGCTTACCCAAAATGCTCCCAGATGAAAGAATAAGTGTAATTAATATATTATTGATAAGCCTTGACAAAGCCTTTTAAAAAAACACTCAAAATCAAATGAATGACTTTAGTGATTGGATAATGGGTAATTTTACAAAGTGGTTATTTCCAATTCTGTGCATTTTTTTAAACAAATTCAAGGGTGACCTAATTGAGTTCTTACCTAATAAAACATTAAAATAATCTTTGATGATAGACTGCAATAAAATTTTTGACATTTAACTCAAAAGAAAAACTCCTTCCATTCTAATTTACTCACTTATGAACAATTTCTTTTTATTGCTTACATCTTTGTAAATGAACAAAAAAAAAGTAATGGATTTAGTTCTGAACCCTATTTCCTTCTGACAACAAGTGATATTCATCCATAGTTACATAAACTAATTGAAAATCTTATTCATATCATTTCTAATTACATTTACTTTTTATACTTAATAATCACTTACCAAAACTACAGTATATTTAATTCTATATTTTGATCAATTGTATGCTACTAATAATCGCAATAACAATTCAATCCAGAGGAAATATTTCACTTCTGGAGCCTTACAATAAAAAGGAAATAAAAAAGTTCAAATTATATACATATATACAATTACATGCACATTTAGATATACGTTTTTCTCTCTGAGAAGCATGACAAAATAACTAACAAAATCATTATTCAAAACTTTGCTGGGAAGGTAAAATGGAAATATAAGCTCAAGGATGAAAGGGAATAATGTAAATTTTCCAACTATCAAAGAAAACTTGTTATGCATTTAAAAAATATATGCTGGTGGTTCTTATAATAATATATTTTATCCATTTTGGTACATTTAAAAGAGTGATGGAATGTTTTTATTAAAAAAATCACAACTTACAAAAAGTCAAACATTTCCAATGTACAAAAATCAAAATGACAACTTATGCATGTTTTTAGACATAAGGTGTGAAATTTTAATTGACAATTTAAACAATTTAGAGGAGATCCACACTTAAAAATTTGAAGGCTATTGATTATATCAGTCATTTATAGGTTAAGGAAATCTAGGTTAACAATGACCAAATTTCAGTGGCTTAGAATAATGAAGAAGGTTTTTACTTCACTAATGTTCCTAGTGCTCCTACCCCGTGCTCTTTTCTCTCCTGGATCCAGGCCAAAGAGTTGCTCCTACTTGGGACAAGGCTGTGCTCATGGCAAAGGGTAAAGAAAGATGGCAGTAACAAGTGGTCATTCTTAGAGCTTTAACTTGGAAATGGCACCAAGATCTTCATCACATTTTATAGACCAAAGCAAGCCACATGGCCAGGTCTGGCATTGATGGGCCAGGAAGCAAAATTCTCCCATTGGAAGGATCAACAAATATTTGGGAGCAAAACCTACCACAGTGATCTACAGAATTGTAAGTATTGACATATAATAGGGGAAAATGTAGATGTCCCAATGGAAAAGGATTTGGTCAAAAAAATAAATAAATAAAAGCATGCTTCAATATGAAAATAGAAGTTCCCTGTCACAAATTATAATGCTATTAAGTAAATAGGGTTTCACTTATTTGGACTGACCAATTTTGTGACTTCTTTCAGATGATTTCAATTGCAATCATTTAAATACTTCATGAACAAAGCTTTCAGGCTGCTGACACATGTGTGAATTAAGTCCAATCAAGAGCAAATTATCAAACACTTGAGAGATACGATGATATGATGTTTTCAGTTGTCAGGTTTCTTTCATTTTTATCTTCCAATAAGTACACCTTCTCCTTTTGCCATTTGTGAAATTATTTGTTCGTCTGTTTGGAAACAGCATGTAAAAAAATTGTCAGGGAAAATGATGAGACAACAAATCCTGTTTTGAAATCTTAAAAGTGTTTCAGTGTAGGAAACTTCACAGAAGCCTTCTAGATCAGTCATGATTTCAAGGATCAGTCAGGCACCCAAATTTTAATGCCAGTCTGTAACATAAATGCTTACAATATTCAAAGTTGTTCTGTCATTTGATATATTTTTATGTGGAATCTCACCTCTTACAACTAGATTGGGAGATTTTGTCACATGAAAATTTTGTACCCAGAATTATTATGTGTTTCACATATTTCAACATTTTTTTCCTTTAATTTCAATATGTAATAGCAATGATTGATAGATTATGGTTTAAAGAAGGCTTAACAAACATGTGACCATGAACCATTATCTCTTCTCTTTCACTTTCAATAACCTTAATCTGTAGTTACCATAACATACATCCTGCTTTATATATACTGAATGTAAATGACTCTTTCTCTTTGGGATACTGCATAAAAAGTATTTATTATTGTGCAAGCTATCCAGTAAGATCTCAATAAATGTTAGCCAGCAAAAGCAATAGACAGTCCCAACAGTTTAATGAAGTGAAGGGGATGGTTAAGCTAACAAGGTTCAAAAGTGTAACTCTGGAGAGAAACTGTGTTCCAAGCCTGGAAAAAATAAACCTTTGAAGCCAAAATGAGTCAAAGGGAAAAATAAAGTGGGAGAAACACATTTATTGTTTACAAGATGTCATCTACTCCCATTCACCCATGTCTCCCTGGCTGGGAAGAAGCCAAAAAAAAACCTCTCAGGTCCCCACAAGCAATCACCTCTTCCTCTCCACCCCTTGTAAACACCTATTGACATGGAGATGGACTAAGGCCAGGTGGAAGGTTCTGGAAATATTGCTATTTTACCCACAGCCCACCCCTTCAGAAATCTTTCCTCACAATCTACTTGCTCCCCATCTTCCACAATGGCCTCTGTGTGAGAAAACTGGACACTGTAACCAGACTAATAACATACAACAACAACAGCAATAAAATCATGATAATCCTCAGCTGGAGGATCCAGGTAGGTTCAAAGCCCTATGCAGATTAAGACTATACCTTGCCCATTCCACAGGAGGCCAGTAGCTGAACTGGTAGGGAGCTCAGTGTACTAATCAAACAGCAGCTGCAGCCTAGGGATGTATGCAGGACACAGGGACTGTAGAAGAATATAACCTTAAGGGCAATAAGATACATGTTTTAATGACACCAGCATAGACAAATCTTGTCCATCAGTAGGATGCATGCAAGAGAGTCGTCCTGTGATAGGACAGTGGCAGGATAGGATCTCATCCTGGTCTAGTATACCAGACCTTCACCCCCCTCCCTGTGGGAGTTACAGATGGGTCAATATATAGGGTTATGGGAGGCACATGCACTGGCCATAAAGATAAAACAAAACTTCCCTGTAAGATACTCTTACTTCACAGCCATTTTGGGTACACTGCTGTGATCACTGGGGGCCACTCTGCTGTTACTCCTGGAACACACAGGAGGCCAGCTTCCAGGCCTTTTCCCCAAGGTGCCAGAAGGGCCAACCATCGCTGGTCCATGTGTCAAAATGTCCAGGGCCATGTCCATTCAACAGTGTCTACAGGGTTTAATGCAGTAGAGTCTGGCAGCAGGATGTTGCTCTTCTGGCCATATCCTGGCTTCAGACCTCTTTGAGTTGCACATACAGTTGTACAGAAGAGATGTCAATGTGTGTTAGCATGTCCATAGGGCTCAGGGCTCCTTTTTGGGGCTTCTTATTCAAGTGCCACAGCACTGTCCATAAATGAACTGATCATCCCTGTAGACTATTGGTGTCCTACTTCATGCCAGATTTCAACAAACCATTGTACCTCTCTGTCATGCCTGACCCTATAGGGTTATATGGTATATGAAACTTCCACTTTTTTTCCTAATTGCTGCACCCATTCTTGTAACACATGTGCAGTAAAGTTGGTGCCTTGATAGCTCACAATTACCTGCATCCAGCCATGGGCTGCAAAGAGACACTTTAAGTACCTTTTGATGGTTTGCTGAATGGCACAACATGTAGGAAAAGCAACCAACAGGCCAGCTGTGTCCACACAAGTCATGGCATACTGATACCCTTCTGATACAGGCAGAGGCCCAGTACAGTCTATCTGCCACCTGACAAGGGGTATCTTCCCCTTTAATATTGTCCCATTTGCTGTGGGGCTCGAAAGTCCCTCTTAGGGCACTCCTTTCAGGCTCTACTGAATTCTTCAAAGGTCAACAGAAAGCCCCACTGATGGGCTACAGCTCGCATTGTCTTTTGCCCCACATGCAACAAATACCGATGTAACCATTTTGCTGTATCAGAGGTAGGCTTTCCTTCTAGCCAATGCACATGGACCAATATGTCTGCTTCATCATTCCCTGGGGATGCCATAGTCAAATGGCCAGTCACATGATATACAGTAACTGTCTTAGTGTGACCAGTGGCCCATAGGTCTTGCCACAACTGTTGTCCCCAAAGGGGCCAGTGACCAACCATCCAGTTGGCATGGTTCCATGTTGGTAGCCACAGGGTCTAGCCCCAACAGACAGCCCAGCTGTCAGTGCAGACAACTACAGTGGAGGGCTAATGGGTGATCATGACCCATATAGTGTGCCACTCAGTCCACTGGCTGCTCTTCCCTTCTTCATACTCCATCAACATTGTCTCAGTCTTAGGATGGAAAGCCACAGCCTTCCACTGTGGCAGCTGCCCATGACTGGAGCCATTTGTATGCTAATCATCTTCAGGTATAGAGGCTTTTCTCACCTGATAAGGACTCTTATCTACCAATGGCTCAAAAGTGAGTTCTTCCTGCTTTCCACTGGTATATGTCACTGGTCCCAAAAAGCACTGGAGTTCTCCACTTAGGGGCTAGTGGAGAGGGAGCTAAGCTGCTGTAAATATGTGCCCCACTTGGCCAGTGTATACATCTATGTCATGCCAGTCTATGGACTTAGGGTCCAGTCTTGCACCCACCCTGGGGTAGTTTGTTATTACATTAGATGGAGCTGTTCTAGTGATGGGTACCATAGCCAGCAAGATGTGGTACACAGAAGCCAGTTGCTTCTCTGTCAAGGTGTACTGAACCTCTGCTCCTTTCCATAGTTGTGACCGGAATCCAAAAGTTTGATGGGTCTGTTCAAGTTGCTTCCAAAAGCCCCACCCATAACTCTCTTCAGTTACATGAATATTGAGATCACAGGGCCTTGATGAGTCCATTACACTCAAGGCCTGTATGGCCTTGGTTGCTCACTTAGCAGCAGTAAAAGCAGCTACACATCTCATCCCAGTCCCACCTGATGCCCTTTCATACCAACCAGTATAAGGGCTTCAGAATTTGTGCCAAGTGCAGGATAAACACTCTCCAGTAGCCCAAAGACATAAAAACTCTTGTAATACTGGCACAGTGGTAGGGGTAGGGAAATCCTGGACCTTGTCTATGACTGCCTCAAAGTAACTTTAGTTTTACCCAATCAGAAAACCCCCAAGAACTTTACTGACAAACCAGTCCCTAAACCTTGGTGCTGTTCACAGCATATCCTTTCTCCTGCAGATACTGCAGCAGTCTAGGAGCTGCCCCTTCTAAATCTGAAAGAGAATCAGACATGAGCATAATATCATCAATGTAGTGATAAAGCCTCACCATTGCTGTTTTTTCCATGTGGCCAAGTTCTGGGCTATTAATCTGTGGCAAATGTTAGGACTGTGGAGGTATACCTGTGGAAGGACAGTGAATGTCTACTGCCAGCAAGCAAGGTCCACACATAATGATATGTCCCTAGTTCATGACTGAGGGTGCCCACAGAGCTATTATAGAGGGGATCAGCAGCATGCAAAGGGGGTGTAGCTCTATTCAATTCCCTGTAATCCACGGTCATATGCCAGGAGCCATCTGCATTTTTCACTGGCCACACTGGGGAATTAAATGGACAATGAGTGGGCTTTTTGATGCCCACCTTCTCCAACTCCTGTTGAGTTTCTCCAATTTCCTTGTGAACCCCAGGCTATTTATAATGCTTAGTATTTGTCACTCACTGAGGTACAGGCAGAGCTACTGGTGGGTGCTTAGCATGTCCCCTCAGAACTGCCTTTACCACACATACCCTCAGTCCAAAGTCACCTGCAGTGGTCTGTAACCACACACCCTGCAGGATATCTACCTCCAAAATATATTCCGGCATGGAGAAATATACATAGTGTACTCCTTTTGGGGTAAATGCCCTGTCCTCAGTAGGATTTGAGCTTTCTTCATTCTAACTGCCTTACCCCCATAGCCATCTATCACAGCAGAGGTCCCAGGAAACTGCCCAGGGTTGCCATAAATCAGATAACACTCATATCCTGTGTCTACCAGTACCAGGACACATTATACATTCACAGGGGGCCAACGAATTGCTAATTCTACATTTGGCCTCTGGTCCCCACCACATCCCCCAAGGTGGGGATCTTGACTCCCCTCCCATCGGACCACGATTCCCAGTCATCATCCTGTGTGGGCAAGGGCTCAGTTAGGGCCTGAATATCATCCTCCAGGAAGTCTTGCAGGGACCCAGGCAGACATGGGGCTTTGCCTCTGGCTTCTGTGTCCTGGAACTTAGCGGCTGGAACTGCTGCTCTGGCTTTAACTGGGCCACAGTTCTAACAAGATCCTGTTGGGCTGCCCATCAAGTTTTTCTTTCACTACCCTGGTGTTTATCAAATCAACCCATATCTGAGTCCTTGAGACCTTCATAGGTTCCTTTGCACCTCTCCTTTCAGTCGTGGCTTGTACTTCCTTCTGTACTCTTATTGTTTCAACCTCCCCCAGATCTGCTGAAGTATGAGTAGCCTAACTTATGGGTTGCCCTATTTGGGAGGCAAGAATATCACTAGAGACCCTAAGAGATATGGAGGAGCTGTATGCAGCACCAGATTTCTCATTCCTACAGTGAATAACTCCTCATTGGGGCCCTGGGGGCCCATTTTATAGATGATATTTTTCATGCCCAGCTCCTGTAACACCTGCTGGAGCTCTGCATACATTTTCCAGCTAGTAGGTAAGTATGGTAAGTCACCATGATTAGGTCAAACTGCCCTGATGGCTGCTGTCAGCTAATTTAGAAGTATCTGATTCCCTGAGGTGTGATGGGCACTTTGCAACTGCTGCTGGAGGGAAGGGTCAGTCATTGTGGAAGCCAGTCTACCTATTTCAGAATCCGACATAACAACGTTTTCCACCCCTATATCCCAGAGAACCAAAAGCCATGTAGGCAGAGGTTCCAATGGCTTCTGCTTATACTGGATGCTCATGTCCACCAGCTCATCCTGGCTAGAGGGGCAGAGCATGGAGTGCTCCACAACCTGGGGAGAGGGGGCTTCTACCCCTGAGGAGCCCATGGTTGTTACATTTTCACTGTCTTAATTACAACTGAGTGGGCTTTTAATACAGAAGAGGCTCGTGTCTCTTGTGATAGCCTTGGCAACAGACTGTCCTTCGGCCCCACCCCGCCATTCTATCCCAACACCTCGTCTACCATCTCTGGGGCTGAAGGCTCTGCTCTTTCCGCCCCCTCCCCCACGGCCTCCTGAAGTGCAGATTCTCCTGCTGCCTCCTCCCTCGCTGCTAACGTATCTTTCAGGGGTGTGACATTTCTTTTCAATAACTGTCTCTCTTTCTTAAGGGCATTATATAGGTCATCACCCAGCTCTTTGAGGCAACACTGAAGTATGTTTCTCTCCTGCTGAGTGTGTCTTTCTCCTTGATAACCCTTTCTATTATCTTGAGAAAAAAAACATCCCACACTCCTGGCTGTTACAAGGCCACTCAGAACCTCTAAGCAGTCTTCTATCTCATGGAGGGTTAATTCCACAGCTTCTGGTGTTTCCATCTATCCCCAATTCTGGGATATGTCCCACACATCTAGGAGGTGATTTACCCTAGACTAATTCCCCACTAGGGGCTCCTTGAGTGGAAGCCCCACAGATGGGGGTTCCCGGGTGAAGCTGCATTATCCACAGGATGGTCCCCCCACCACAGCAGCAGCCACTGGGACCTCCCCACCATCCACAGTGGGGTTTCTGGGTATCTTCCCACCATTTCAAGGGACAGCCTGTGCAAGCATTGCACCCATGAAAACAGATTTTGGGTTTGGAGTTCTTGCCCTCTACCGCCAGGTGTAACTCTGGGGAGAAAGTGTTTTCCCAGCTCAAATAAAATAAACCTTTGATATTGAAATCAATCAAAGGGAAAAATAGAGAGGGATAAACCCATTTATTATGAACAAGGAGTTGTCTATTCCCATTCACTTGTGTCTTTCTCCATTCTGGCTGGGAAGAAGCCAAAAAACCCTCTCTGGTCCCTGCAAGCAATCGCCTCTTTCCTCCACCTCTTGTGAGCACCTACCGATAAGGAGATGGGCTACTTCTCTCCACCTCTTGTAAACACCCATTTATATGGAGGTAGACTAAAGCCAGGTGAGAGATTCTGGAAATAATGCAATTTTATGCACAATAAGGAAAAAATTAAACTTTATCTTGAAAAGTTCATTTTGTTTTAATGTGCAGAGCAATGGGAGAGATGATGATTTAAAAGAATTGATTTAGCCAGTGAGCCCTATCAGAAAGGTGATGTGAGCAGCAAAATTCCATGGATCTAGTGTGCTTGAGGTTCTTCTTCTTTGAAGTTCTTGTAGAACTTTACCTTGTGGCCTGGGTGTAATCTTGGTGCATTACATTTTTTTCTTGATGTATTACATTTTAGCCTGAAATTTCACACATGGAACTAGAATCTGGAACATTTTATTTGTTCTGCTTTATAGAGGTAGTCAAATCATTGTCTTAACCATCCTCTACTTTTTAAAACTCTCCCCTTGAGCTTTAGAGAAATGTTGCAATTATTCCAAGATTACCCAGCAAAAAGTGATGAGATTGGACAAAGAAGCCAAGCCTGACTTCATAGCTAGCATTTTTTTTTTTTACTCAACTGTGATGCTGTGTTAGTGGGAGGTGACCACAATCCCATTTTTTGAAAGATCACCCCCATATTTAAAACATAATTGCTAAGATATCGAGTCCTAGAAGATCCTTAGAGATAGCTAATTGTCCTATTTTACCCTTAGTAAGCACAACCTAATTTTATCTAACTTCCCATCTAAGTTAAACTTCGAAGAATCTAACTTTTTTAGTTTCCAGGATTAGTGGGTTGGGGTCAGGACTCTGACACTCTACTGAAAACAAACTGTGCTCTTTTCTTTTTCCTAAAATGTGATCAACATAGTCAATACAAAGTCAGTATTTCCTTCCTGAGAAGTCAGTTTTAATGCAAAGTAAATTTGTAAATGTCTTAAAATGCTACCATAGCAGCATTAAAAGGTGATGGTATGAACTAGATAAGTAGGAAGAGAACACCTAGTTTGTTCTGAAATCTTTTTGATGACTATCATCAACATTTTCCCAATTCAAACTAGTATGTATGTATTAAGTTGTCTTCCAATGTCCTCAGTATGGAGAAGTAGAAAGAAATAATGTTTAATTGGATTGCAGCCAGAGGACCCTGGCACTTTTCATTAAATCAGTGAAGAATCATCCAAACCAGTTTGGTATCTTGAAGACAGAGTGACTCCTTGATTAACTAAATTTTTCACTTTTTAAATTGGGTGGCTTTCTTGTTGCATGGTACAGCATTAGATAAAACTAAAATTAGACATTTTCTGAAAGCCATAGGAGGCATTTACAACACCTATCAAGGCAGCTCTTGCAAGGACACATTGGGACAAGCTGAACAACAGCCTTGGGTCCTCTGAGTTCTACTCTTGGTGACCCAGCCACAGGTACTAGGTCTGTTTGGCATGCAGACACCTACAGAGCATTGTGTTTCCAGGAGTTATCTGTCCTGTACTCCTAACTAAGAAGGTAACTAACAATGACTGCTAGCTCTCAGCTTCCAGGGGAAGTTCTATGGAGAGATTGGAAGGAACAGCATCTCTAATGATTATATTTCAAGTAGAGGTGGGTGAAATTTTGGGGGGCTAGGGAATTCTCAAATTTCATCTCATAAATATCTGTGCTGCTGTGGAGGCTGCTCCATGCAATGAACACAGCTGATAAAAAAACAAAACGAAGGTCAGACATTGAAGATTTTAGTGCAGTTCTTTGTTCAGGCTCCCATTATTATTCCTATCTGACTTGCGGGCACCGAGGATGAGTTTTTAAAATTTGCTACCTATAAATGATGACTTAGGGTAAGGAAGGATGATGACATCCAATCATAAATATTTATTGAGAGCCAATATATACTAAACATTGAACTAAGTATATGCAGAAGAGCAAAACAGGGGATGTCCTTGCCTCACGGTGCTTGGTAGGATAGCGGTGGGAGCTAGAAAGTAACCAAACTTGCAAATATATACTATGAATTACAATAAATTCTGTGAGAAGAAATAAAAGGACCCTAAAAGTTACTGAGGGAGTCTCAGGGGAAGATTAACTCATTAGTGAAGTTCACAGACTCTGGAGCCAAAAATACCTAGATTGAAGTCCCAGCTTAGCTTTCTGTGCCCTACTTTCTTCATCTGGAAATTGGGATAATAATATCTACTTTATGAAGTTATTATGAAGATTCAATCAATTGACATATGTAGGGTGATTAGAACAGAGACTGGCACAGAGTAGACCTTCAGCTTTTATTATTAGTGGAGGTCAGGGAGAGAGCCTCCCTGAGGAAGGGGCAGCTGGGAACCATCAGGAGGAAGCTCCATGAAGAGGGCTGGGAAGGGGGCCAAGCAGAAGGAAAAGCTCCTGTGATCAGAAGCAGCTCAGTCCATTTCAGCAAAGCAGGAAGAAAGAGCCCATCTGGGGTATGCCAAGGAGCCAGCAGGTGGAGATGAGGCTCCAGAGGAGAACAGAAAGCAAATCTTGTTGAAATTTGAAGTGCATTTTAAGGATTTTGGATTTTACTCTAAGTGCAATGGGGAGACATAGACATGTTTTAAGTTGAAAAATGGCATAGTATAATATAATATGTGCTTTAAAAAACATTCTCAATCAAGTTTGAGAAAGACAGATGCACTCCTATGTTTATCGCAGCACTATTTACAATAGCCAAGAATTGGAAGCAACCTAAATGTCCATCGGTAGATGAATGGATAAAGAAGATGTGGTACATATACACAATGGAGTACTACTCAGCCATAAGAAGTGGAAAAATCCAACCATTTGCAGCAACATGGATGGAGCTGGAGAGTATTATGCTCAGTGAAATAAGCCAAGGGGACAAAGAGAAATACCAAATGATTTCACTCATCTGAGGAGTATAGGAACAAAGGAAAAACTGAAGGAACAAAACAGCAGCAGAATTACAGAACCCAAAAATGGCTAACAGGTACCAAAGGGAAAGGAACTGGGGAGGATGGGTGGGCAGGGAGGGATAAGGGGGGGAAGAAGAAGGGGGATATTAAGATTAGCATGCATGGGGGGAGGGAGAAAGGGGAGGGTGGGCTGCACAACACAGAGAGGACAAGTAGTGACTCTACAACATTTTGCTAAGCTGATGGACAGTAACCGTAATGTGGTTGTTAGGGGGGACCTGATATAGGGGAGAGCATAGTAAACATAGTATTCTTCATGTAAGTGTAGATTAAAAATTAAAAAAAAAAAAGAAAGAAAGAAAGAAAGAAAGAAAAGGGGGATTACTCCTTAACAGGATAAAACTATTGGTAAATCAAAGATCAACGCATGCTTTAAATATCCTTAATGTTGATCACTTAAAGGGTGTCAGATGATCAGCTATGGAGGTACTCTTTTCTGATAATATTCCTTTCTCTTAATTAAAAAAAAAAAAAAAAGCAGTTACTGTGTGCTGACCTCCAATGAGTTCTGCACAGTGGTATAGAGGGCATGTCAAAGTGTGGGCAAAGGGTCTGTTTGTTTCTACGCAGAAGATCAAGGCCTAGCTTGAATACCCAGAAAATGAACTAAGATACGATATGAGGAGGAGCTTCCGGCATCAGCACTCTCTGGAGGACTCGTGCCGGGGGATGATCATCAAAAAGCCTCCACAGGGATCCGGACGATGCTGCGGTTGTGGCTGCATCCAGCCCACCGTCTCCTGGACTTGCCATAAGAATGAGGAGGGAGATGTCTAGGCTGGCATGTGCATACAGTGAGACAACGAATTTGACCGGATCTGTACTGTTGGAACTCAACCAGGAGTTGGGAAGGGTGCAAGTTGTAGCACTCCAAAATCTGATGACTATAGACTATCTATGGTTAAAAGAACATATGGGATGTGAACAGATCCCAGAAATGGGCTGCTTTAATTTGTCTGATGGTTCAAGTACAGTTGGACAATATCCATCATATCATAGATAAATTTTCACAAATGCCTAGGGTGCCTAAATGGTTTTCTTGGCTTCACTGGAGATGGATGGTAATTATAGATTTGCTTTGTTTATGTCACCGTATTCCTATTATGTTAATATGTGTGTGCAAATTAGTTAGTAGTTTAAAACCTATACATACTTAAGGTACTATACAAGAAGATATGTCAAAGAAATAATCAATCCTCCCAAGTTTCCTTCATATGCTACATCTATAGCTTTTCTTCTTCCTTCCTAATTACAACCCTTAAATAGAATTCGTGCCTCATATCGAATTTACCGAGTATCATAATTCCTCCAGGTGGTAAAGATACCTCGAGACAAGTGTTGGGCATAGAAGCCACAGGGCATAAATCTGCAAAGAAGTAAAAAGCTAACCTTTGCAAACAATATGGCTTCTCTCTCACTTACCAACTTTACATTTCCCTGTATGGCCCCGGAAGATGACTGGTTAGCCAGAGACGGGTAAGATTCCTCAAGGGAGGAACAACCTAAGACAGGCACAGTCGCAGGGGGGCTATCAGGTGAGAACTTGGGGATCAACAGAGGTGAGGCTCAGAACCTCACCCCCCCTGCCTTGAGAGAAATCTTCTGCATCCGTGGATATCTTACTGCCCTTGTCTAGCCTGGATTAATACTTAGTCCATAGGCACACACCTGATCATCTGATCATCTACATTTGCCTTCTTACAGCACTAAACTATGTTTTCTACCTTTATCTTGCATCTACCTATCACTTCAGCATTTTATTAAAAATAAAAATAATAATAATAATAGGAGAAATGTGGGATCAACATATAAATCAAGTACAAAAATCAAACGAATATTCATATTTGACCTGATTGCTTATAGGTCATACTGCATGATCAAAACCGAAAGTTTCTGTGATGACTGCCCTTGTACTGTTCACCATGTAAGAATTTATTCACTATGTAAGAATTCGTTCACCATGTAAGAACTTGTTTGTTATGCTTCAGAAGATTGGAGACTGACGAGAATTAGGCTTGAGATGGATTAATGATTGTACATTGAGCGTTGACCCCCCTATACTGAATTTTATTGTTGTTAACAACCATTTGATCAATAAATATGAGAGATGCCCTCTCAAAAAAAACAAAAAAAACAAAAAAAAAACATTCTGCTTACCCTTGGAAAATGGTCAGGAAAGATGGGGTGGGAAAACCACTCAGGCTGTGTTAGTCTAGAGTTCTCGAGAGAAGCAGAAGCAGTAGGATCTGAAGGTATATTGTAATATAATAATAATAATATCTATCTATCTGGACACACACACACACACACACACACAGGGAGAGAGAGAGAAAATGAAATTGAGAGAGAGAGAGAGAGTATGAGAGAGAGAGAGACATGTGTGCAGGTTAGGCCAGCATATTGGTAACTCCAGTGAGCTGATATTGTAGTCTTGAGTCCAAAGGCTGCCTGAAGACCATACTCCTTTCTCTTTGAGAACCTCTGTCTCTTCTCTGAAGGCTTTCAACTGATCAGGGTACCCACCAATCGAGGTCTACTTTTGAAAGCTTTATGAAAGGTCTACTGGCTTAAATATTAAATATAAAAATATCTTCACAGCAACAGTTAGACAGTGTGGGACCAAGCAACTGTGCACCATCACTACCAAGTAGACACATAAATCAGCCCTCACAAGGGCCATTTAATTGGTCCAGTGAGACATGATGGTGAACTAGGTTGTTGGGTGTGGGATTGACAGGGTTGTTGGAGTCAAGATTCAGTCTAGGAAAACCATGACCAGGATATGGTGTTGACTGACTGTGCCATGGGATGAAAATCAGGATGAATGAGGAACATCCCCTTGATTTCTGGCTTTAGCAAAAGGCACAGCCCCACCTCACTCATCTACTCAGATGCATGGGAGAGAGGAGAGAAAAAGTACCAGGTATGAGTAGAGAAAGGAGGAAAGAGAAAGAAAAGGAAGGAACTAGTGTTGGGTATCTTTTCTGTTTTGGGGTGGGGATGGGGGCTTAGCACATGGGCACTGCGCTGAGAAGTATGTGTTCCCTTGGGAACTGCCATAGCTAACAGGGGACTGTGGAATGAAAGAGCAGTGACCTTTTACAACAGTGTCCCCACCTCCTACTAAATGTGGCCCAAAGGAAATCAGGTACTTAAAGGAAGTCCTGGCTCATTCCACTGTAAATGAGAGCAGGAATATGTAGAGATGATAGCACTTCCTTTCTATGAAGATTGGGGAAAGTTTCAAAAAGAAATAGTGTTAGCTATGTTGAATGAAGCTGAGAGGTCTAGGACTGAAGTATGCCCATTCAATTTGGTAACATGGACATCATTGGTACCCTTAGAAGAATAGTTTTGCTGATGGTTTCATTTTTTTCTTATTAAGGTATCATTGATATATAATCTTATGAAGGTTTCATGTGGGCAACATTATGTTACTACATTCACCCCTGTTATCAAGTCCCCCCCACATGCCCGATTAGTCACTGTCCATCAGCGTAGTAAGATGCTATAGAGTCACTCATCTTACCTGTGCTGTAACACCTTCCCTGTGCACCCCCATATTATGTGAAGAATGCCCCTTAATCCCCTTCTCCCTCCCTTCCCACCCACCTTCCCAGCCCCTTTCCCATTAGTAACTGATAGTCTGTTCTGGGATTCTGTGAGTCTGCTGCTGTTTTGTTCCTTCAGGTTTGGTTTGTTGTTATATTCCACAGATGAGTGAAATCATTTGGTACTCTTCTCTGAGCATAATATCCTCTAGCTCCACCCATTTTGTTGCAAATGGTAGGATCTGTTTTCTTCTTATGGCTGAATAATATTCCATTGTGTATATGTACCCCATTTTGTTTATCCATTCATCCACTGATGGACACTTAGGTTGCTTCCATTTCTTGGCTATTGTAAATAGTGCTGTGATAAACATAGGGGTGCATACAGCTTTTTGAAACTGGGCTCCTGCATTCTTAGGGTATATTCCTAGGAGTAGAATTCCTGGGTCAAATGATATTTCTATTTTTAGTTTTTTGAGGAACCTCCATACTGCTTTCCACAATGGTTGAACCAATTTGCATTCCCACCAACAGTGTAGGAGGGTTCCCCTTTCTCTGAATCCTCACCAGCATTTGTTGTTCCTTGTCTTTTGGATGTTGGCCATCTTAACTGGTATGAGGTGATATCTCATTGTGGTTTTATTTGCATTTCCCTGATAATTAGTGATATGGAGCATCTTTTCATGTGCCTGTTGACCATCTGAATTTATTTTGTGGAGAAATGTCTGTTCAGATTCTCTGTCCATTTTTTAATTGGGTTATTTGCTTTTTGAGTATTGAGGTGTTGAGTTCTTTATATATTTTTAATGTTAACCCCTTATTGGATATGTTATTTACAAATATATTCTCACATACTGTAGGATGCCTTTTTGTTCTGCTGCTGATGTCCTTTGTAATACAGAAACTTTTTAGTTTGATGTAGTCCCATTTGTTCATTTTTGCTTTTGTTTCCCTTGCATAAGGAGATGTGTTCAGGGAAAAGTTGCTCATGTTTATTATATTCAAGAGATTTTTGTTTATGTTTTCTTCTAAGGGTTTTGTGGTTTCATGACTTATATTCAGGTCTTTGATCCATTTTGAGTTTACTTTTGTGTGTGGAGTTTTACAGTAATCCAGTTTCATTCTCTTACATGTAGCTGTCCAGTTTTGCCAACACCAGTTGTTGAAGAGTCTCATTTCTCTAGTGTGTATTCATGACTGCTTAATTGTATATTATTGGCCATATAGGTGTGGGTTTATATCTTCATTCTCTATTCTATTCCATTGATCTGTGGGTCTGTTCTTGTGCCTGTAACAAATTGTCTTGATTACTATGGCTTTGTAGTAGAGCTTGAAGTCAGGGAGTGTAATCACTCCAGCTTTATTCTTCCCTCTCAGGATTTCTTTGGCTGTTTGGGTTCTTTTGTGCTTCCATATGAATTTTAGAACTATTTGTTATAGTTCATTGAAAAATGCTGTTGGTATTTTGATAGTGATTGCATTGAATCTGTAGATTGCTTTAAGCAGATGGTCCTTTTGACAATATTAATTCTTCATACCCATGAGCATGGATATATTTCCATTTATCGGTGTCTTCTTTAATTTCTCTCAAGAGTGTCTTGTAGTTTTCAGGTTATAGGTCTTTTGCCTCTTTGGTTATGTTTACTCCTAGGTATTTTATTCTTTTAGATGCCACTGCAAATGGAATTGTTTTCCTGATTTCTCTTTCTGCTAGTTCATCACTAGTATATAGGAATGCCACAGATTTCTGTGTATTAATTTTGTATTCTGCAACTTTGCTGAATTCAGTTATTAGTTCTAGTAGTTTTGGGGTAGATTCTTTAGGGTTTTTTATGTACAATATCATGTCCTCTGCAAACAGTGACAGTTTAACTTGTTCCTTGCTGATCTGGATGCCTTTTATTTCTTTTTGTTGTCTGATTGCCTTTGCTAGGCTCTTCAGTACTATGTTGAATAAAAGTAGGGAGAGGGCTTCCTTGTCTTATTCCTGATCTTAGAAGAAAAGCTTTTAGCTTTTTGCTGTTAATTATGATGTTAGCTGTGGGTTTGTCATATATGGCCTTTGTTATCCTTGCCCTCTATTCCCATTTTGTTGAGTTTTTATTATGAATAGATGTTGGATTTTGTCAAATGCTATTTTAGCATCTATGGAGATAATCACGTGATTTTTGTCCTTCCTTTTGTTGATGTGGTGGATGATGTTGTTGGATTTTTTAATATTGTACCATCCTCGCATCCCTGGGATAAATCCCACTTGATCACGATGCATGATCTTTTTGATGTATTTTAAAATTTTATTTGCTTATATTTTGTTGTGTATTTTTCATCTTTGTTCATTAGGGATATTGGTCTGTAATTTCCTTTTTTTTGTGGTGTCTTTGCCTGGTTTTGGTATTATAGTGATGCTAGCCTCATAGAATGGATTTGGAAGTATTCCCTCCTCTTCTACTATTGGAAAACTTTAAGGAGGATGGGTGTTAGGTCTTCTCTAAATGTCTGATAAAATTCAGCAGTGAAACCATCTGGTATGGGAATTTTGTTCTTAGGTAGTTTTTTGATTACTAATTCTATTTCATTGCTGGTAATTGTTCTGTTCAGATTTTCTGTTTCTTCCTGGGCCAGTCTTGGAAGGTTGTATTTTTCTAGAGATTTGCCAATTTCTTATAGATTATCCAATTTGTTAGCATATCATTTTTCATAGTATTCTCTAATAATTTGTATTTCTGTGGTGTATGTAGTGATTTTTCCTTTCTCATTTCTGATTCTTTTCATGTATGTATACTTACTTTTTCTGGATAAGTCTGGCTAGGGGTTTATCTATTTTGTTAATTATCTCAGAGAACCAGCTCCTGATTTCACTGGTTCTTTCTATTGTTTTATTCTCAATTTTATTTATTTCTGCTCTGATCTTTATTTTGCCCCTCCTTCTACTCACGCTGTGCCTAATTTTTTCTTCTTTTTCTAGTTTAATTAATTGTGAGCTTAGACTGTTCATATGGGATTGTTCTTCTTTCCTGAGGTAAGCTTGTATTGCAATGTACTTCCCTCTTAGCATGGCCTTTGCAGCTTCCCATAGATTTTGCATTGTTGAATTATTGTTGTCATTTTTCTTCATATATTGCTTGATCTCTGTTTTAATTTGGTCAGTAATCCATTAATCATTTAGGAGTATGTTGGTAAGCCTCCATGTGTCTTTGCAATTTTTTGTTTTCTTTGCATTATTTATTTCTAGTTTGATATCTTTTTGATCTGAGAAGTTGGTTGGTACAATTTAAATCTTTTTGAATTTACTGATGCTCTTTTTGTGGCCTAGTATTTGATCTATTCTGGAACACATTTCATGTGCACTTGAGAAGAGTACGTATCCTGTTGCCTTTGTTTGGAGTGTTCTTTAGATGTCTGTTAGGTCCATCTGTTGTGTTTTCCAGTAAGTCTGTCTCCTTACTTATTTTCTGTCTGTCTGATCTGTCCTTTTGAGTGAGTGGTGTGTTGAAGTCTCCTAAAGTGAATGCATTGCATTCTATTTCCCCCTTTAATTCTGTTAGTATTTGTTGCACATTTTTGAATGCTCCTATGTTGGGTGCATAAATATGTATGATGGTTATATCCTCTTGTTGGACTGACCCCTTTATCATTATATAATGTCCTTCCTTGTCTCTTGTTACTTTTTTGTTTTGAAGACTGTTTTATCTGATACAAGAACTGCAACTCCTGCTTTTTTCCCCTAGTGTTTGCATGAAATATCTTTTTCCACCCCTTCACTTTTATTTTGTGTATATCTTTGGGTTTGAAGTGAGTCTCTTGTAGGCAGCATGTAGCTGGGTATCCTTTTTTATCCATTCAGTGATGCTAGGTCTTTTGTTTGGTGCATTCAGTCCATTTACATTTAGGGTGATTATCGGTAGAAATATACTTACTGCCATTGCAGAATTTGGAATCGTGGTTACCAAAGGTTCAAGGGCAGCTTCTTTACTATCTAAATGTCTAACTTAACTCACTTATTATGCTATTATAAACACAATCCAAAGACTCTTTTTTTTCTCTTTCTACCTTCTTTTTCTTCCTCCTCCTGTCTTTGTATGTTGGATGTCATATTCTGTACTCTTTGTCTATCCCTTGTCTATCCCTTAACTGTCTATCCCTTGTCTATCCCTATGACTTCCTTGATAGCTCATTTGAATTTGCATTTGGTTCATAATTAATTAGTCTACTTCCTTTATTGTGGTTTGATTTTCTCTTGCAACAGCTATTTAGCATTAAGAACACTTTCATCTAGAGGAGTCCCTTTAAAATACACTGTAGAGATGGTTTGTGAGAGGTAAATTCCCTAAACTTTGGCTTATCTGGAAATTGTTTCATCCCTGCCTCAAATTTAAATGGTAATCTTACTGGGTATAGTATCTTGGTTCAAGGCCCTTGTACTTCACTGCATTAAATATATCATGCTACTCCCTTCTGGCCTGTAAGGTTTCTGTTGAGAAGTCTGATGATAGTTTGATGGGCTTTCCTTTGTATGTGATCTTTTTTCTCTCTCTGGCTGCTTTTAATTCTCTGTCCTCCCTTGATCTTTGCTTTTTTAATTATTATATGTCTTGGTGTTGTCTTACTTGTGTCCTTTGTGTTGGGAGATCTGTGCACCTCTATGGTCAGAGAGATTATCTCCTTTCCCAGACTGGGGAAGTTTTCAGCAATTACCTCTTCAAAGACACTTTCTATCCCCTTTCTCTCTCTTCTTCTTTTGGTATCCCTATAATGCACATATTATTCTGTTTGGATTGACCAGAGATTTGTCTTATTATTCTTTCATTCCTAGTGATCCTTTTTCCTCTCTCTGCCTTAGCTTCTTTGTATTCCTTTTCTCTAATTTGTATTCCATTTACTGTCTCCTCTACCCCTTCTAATCTGCTTTTAAATCCCTCAATTGTATGTTTCACTTCAGATACTATATTTTTTGAAGTGTTTATCTCTCTCTTGAACTCATCCCTTATATCTTGAATATTTTTCTGTATCCCCATTAGTGTGTTTGTGATTTTTATTTTATTTTTCAGGAGATTTGTGATTTCAGTTTCACTGAGCCTTCTTTCTGATGTTTGAGGTATTTTGATTGAACAAGGTTCTTCTGCATTTTCATATTCCTGGAGCAATGGCGGAGGTTGCAGGTGAGCTGTACTGATGCCTACCAGGAGGACAGAGCTCTATCCGGCTTCCTGGCCACAGTGCCTGCCTCAGCTGTCAGGGACAGTGAGCTGGACATGCAGGAATTAGCCTCTGTATTAAGCCCCTGTATCTACCATAGGCTGGGCTGCCCTCCTGCTGGCCTGGATCGATGTTGGGGGTCTCAGGTGAGCAGTACCAGCCTGCCGGGAGGACAAGGTTCTTTCCTATTTCCAAGTCACTGTGCCTGCCTCTGCCATCAGGGCCAGTTAACTGCACATGGACAGGGAGAAGCCTCTGCATTAAGCCCCTGTAGATGCCATAGATGGAGCTGCCCTCTGGCTGGCTTGGTACAATGGTGGGGGCAGCAGGCTTGCACTCAGGTGCCAGCTGGGAGGAAGGAGCAGCAGGCTGTGTATCATGGTGGGAAGCCTCAGGGATGCATTGCCAGATAGGGGTATGGAGCACCTGAAGCTCCTGAAAGTTCCCAACCTGCTGGGCTGAGTGTGCTGGGACTATATTGTACACTTGTTCTTTCTCCTGAGCAGTGAGCTCTGTATAATCCTTGCTCCTTTAGCAGCCCTCTTACTGTTGGGAAGTCTTTCAAAGTGCCTGTCTTTCTTTTTCCCCAAAGCAGCCAGTTGTGGGAATCTGCTCTTCACTAGTGGCTGGAATCTCATTCTCTCTGAGTATTCCTCCTGTCTCTGCCTTCCAATCCCTCTAATCTCCAGAGTAACATGCGATGTGGGTTTGTGCTCCCAGAGTAGATCTTCAGGGCTTGGTATTTAGCAGTCCTGGGCTTCTACTCCCTCCCTGCTCTGTTTCTCTTCCTCCTGACTGTGAGCTGGTGTGGGGAGAGGGCTCAGGTCCCGCCAGATCACAGCTTTGTTACTTTACCCTTTTCTATGAGATTTTCTCTTTTCCCAGATGTAGGCTGACCACTGCAGTCTTATTTCTGGTTGCTCTTTTAGGATTAGTTGTATTTGCTGTATTTTCATATTATATGTGGTTTTTGGAGGAGATTTCTGCTTCACTCCTCACAGCACCATCTTTTTTCCTCTCTTTGCTGATGGTTTGATTTTGCAGATGAACAAATTAAAGTCTTAAAGGTGAACTCACTAGTCCTAGTTTAAACTAGTGGCTTAGTTTACAGCCTCAAGAGACAATGCTTTTAATTTCTGTACATGTTTCCTTCCTTTGAGAATGTACACAGTGAATCTTGCTGCCTCTGCCCTGATTTTATGTCCTTTTCTTGATGTGGCTGGTGGAGAGGGGTGCTCTAATTCTGGACATTAGTCCAGATTTAAACATCTGAAACATTTCAAAGATTCTTTCACCAACCTCATAACATTTTATAACATTTTATTGAAGTCTTAGTGGAGGAAAATTATCCATTTATTGCACCAATTATTTAAAATCCTTCTTGGTTAAGAGACCCATGCAATTAAAGAAAATTCATTAAAACAGATTATATACTTACTCAATCTTGCAACAAAATTTCACTCCAAACCAAGAACAACCACTTAAACATATTGAAGAGCTAATTTAGTTTCAGCACAACAATTTTGAAATAAGTGCTTATATAATAAAATTTAAATTATAGTAGTTCTTTCCTAGAAGTTACTGTGTATATATTTATAACTTCATAACAAATGCTATTGCAATTGATTTAATATTTTGTTATTTCCAACTGACATTAAATTCTTTCTGTTTATTTGACTTCTGGGTTTGTGAGTGTCAATAACTCTTTGTTCATGTTTCATGTTCTTTATATATTGAGTGAAAGGGTTGACCTTGAGTTCTAATTTTCCACTGTAGGGATGCTGTCTTTTTAACCCCCCAGGATATATTTAGGAAAATGCACATGAAACCATAGTCACATCTAAAGAATAATAACAGTAAAAAGAACAAAGTAGGTGGTGATTGAAATGCAAAAGACAGACTAACCCCACCTCCCTCATGGAGCAGATCAGGTGGATGTAGCCACATGCAGGCAGACTCCTGGTGAGATAGCCAGCTAGCCAGAGAGAGACAAGAAATTTCCTTATTCCTACATGTACAGGATCACAACCAGATGGTTTGGGTCATCTTTAGTTTAACCTTGAAAGTAGTCTGTTTTATATGTTATCCTCTGTGTCCCACCTTTCTGTTATTTTCACTGCTCAGAGTGGAATTTTTTTGATCAGGTAGCAGTTTCCTTCTCAACCAGACTTCTGAACTTAATTTTTCTTTTAATCCATACCTCCTGGCTTTGGACAATATTGGTTTCGTTCATTGAAAATCTTTGCTCTTGGTTGAGGACACAATAATGCCAGGAGTCCAGCTCCAGCGAGTCCAGGAGTCCCTGAAGGATGGACGGCGTTGGTGACTAACTGAAATAAATGAGGACACAGACACTAGCAAAAGCTGAGCCTGGACCTTAATGAAAAGTAGCAGCTTGATTATATACTCTTTGATTACATGAAGTAAAGTACAGATATCAATCATTTGACACACAGCACGGTTACATGAGTTTGGAGAATGAGATTACATCATTTGGCAGGTCTTAGCAGTTAACTTGTTTCTAAGTAAGCTTTTTTCTTAGTTAGTGTGGCCAGAAAATCTCACAAAGGTTAGGTAGATGCCAGACTCTTGGTTTCCTTACAGTTGACTATCCAAAGTTCACTATTCTACTGTTTTTATGTAGGGCCCTCATTCTTTCATAGCTATGCTCCCATTCTTCATCTCCAGTAGGAAAGAAGGAAGCTCTCTCTAAAAGGACATAATGACTTTTTAGCAGGCAGGGACAAATTTTATGAACTGTGCCTCAGACCCATTTTCAGTAAGACTGACAATGGAGATCTTTCTGATCTGGGGTTAGGTAATGCCCTGTTCTCATTTGTTTTTTAATTTGCCAGGTTGTTGTCTGGATGGCTAACCACAGAATAGCATTTGTTCTCTGTACCCACCTGTTGCCATTAATCATTGGATATGTTATTTGGAGGCCACATAGGGGTGGGGGAAGAAACCTCGACCCAGGTAAATTTCCCATATCTTTTTCCCATAAACTTGGGTCCAATACCCATGGGGTCTCACTTTCCCATCATCAGGGGTAGTCAAAGGGCAGTAGTGTTTTTTTCCAATTTCCTTTAGGGCCAGTACCTAAAATTTTCAGGGAGAATTGGATATGGCCTCTTCCCTGAAGGGGGAGCTTGAATTGAAACCAAAATAAGCAAATTTATCAGGAGGGACATTTTGAGCAGGAGGGACATCGGTGTTGGTCCTCTGGGAAGGCCGCTGTGCAGTCCCTGCCATCCGACTGCCCAGACTGTGTCATCAGGCTGGCGGTTCAGACCAGCTCCCGACACAATCAATATTTTTGCCACATGCAGCAAGGTGACACGGGTTACTTTTCATCTGTCTGTCATATGTGAGGTGGCTGAACACAAGGGTTTCACTTTTGATCACTGAATGGAGGATTCCTAATTTTCCCATTGGGGTGACTCAGAAGAGTTTGTGGCTAAGGAGGGGTTGTGAGTATGAGGATAGGCTGTTCTCCAATCTTTTCCCCTCTATCTTCCTCATATGGAGGACCCCTCATTTCCCTGTAACCCTTTCTGGGGACTTCTGCATTTACTCATGGTCCCTGTTTTGATTTTGATTTGATTTTTTAAAGACCCATAAAGCCTTATCAAAAATCTTATCTTTTCATGTTTAGAGCACCATGCTTATAATATTTTCTTATTTCATGGCTGATAAATTTGCTGTATGACCTTAAATGATCCCAGACCCTGGTGAGGGCATGATAATATTCCCCTGATTTTGCCTAATTTCCACATTCCAAAGAAGAGCATCCATTATACACTCTCCTGGTTCTTTTGGGACAATTACATAATGAGCATATCATCAGGATATAGAAACCACACCACTTGCTTTATTTCAACAGAGAGAATTTAAATGAAGAATGATTAACAAGGTAAAGGAAAAGCAAGTAAGCTATCATGGAATAAAGAGAAGAGGTTGGAATAATTAGAACTTAGAACTATGAAAGAGCTGTCCCATAGAGCTGAGACTCAGAATTCTGAGAAGGAGCCACTGCTTATCTGGGACTGCTATCTCTGAGCTCAGAGGAGGTGCCCTGACTTCTAAGGCAAGGTCCCTGGACAGAGGGTGCTTGTGTCTTTAAGGGCATGCAATGTGGCTGGGTGCACAAGTTGCTGGAAAAAATTTTTACTGGGTTCATTTGCTACTCTGGGAGGGAGCTGCTGTTTCTAGGGCAGAGAAGTGAAGCAAGGGTGACACAGGAAACAAGCAGAAAATGCAGAAAAAGCAAAGAGAAAGAAGAAAACCCTTTTCTCCTTCTCTGGTTTTGCCATCTCTCTGTAGTCTCCCAGGTGACAGGAGCTGACAAGGAGAAGTCAAGGGAGAAATGTGGAAACATTCTTCACCCCACCCCCCAGCATCAAGCAGTCTAGTGTGGGAGGGTGGGTTTGGAGTTGAGATACAACAGCCTGATACCTGGTGAAAGAAAAGGAGCGACACATAGCAGCAATTCACCGGAGAATTCTGCTTTATTAGGGAAAGGTGCTGGGTTATATAGGAAGGGGCATGAATTGATTGAGGTGTCACTTCTACGGGGCTGCTGGCTGTTGGCTAGGTGCTGGGATTGGGAGGGGAGTGAGAGGTGATTGGGCTTCAGGTGGCGCCGGCGGGAACTGAGGACCCCGAAGAGAAGCCGGAAGTTTGTCATCTTACTGGTGGGGGCCCTTCATTCCCCCCTTTCTCCTCTATGGGGTTGTGGACTTTGCTTTCTCTCTGGCTGCTTCCTGCTGAAAGCAGGGGCGGAGAAGGGAGTGAGGGCTTGAGGATTGGGAGGAAAGGGTTAATAGGACTCCCCACAGTAAGGATGAGTAGATGTGGACTTCTTCAGGTTTGGAAATCAATGAAGGTTCCCTGTAACCATAGGTCAAGGACCTGTTGATTCCAATGGTGCTAAGAGGATATGGGTGTCAGGAGTCAGGCATCTGCAGCCATTGTTTCTAGGAACAGTTTCCAGTGGAGAGAGGGGTCCATCTCAGTGTGTGGTGAGGAGATCACGTGAGGGTGAGGGATCTTCTGTGGCCAGAAGATGGTAGTTCCTGAGTAAAAGCTGGTTGAAAGCTTGATTAGAGATTTTTCCGACTTGGGATTTGATGAACTTTATTATACAGGGTAAGAAGAGACAGGTGAGAAGAATGATTATTATGGGGCCTGCGATGGGCCAGAGCCAGGTGAGGAGGGGGTTGTTAGTATTGATGAGAATGGGTTGGAATTCTCGACTGTAAACAGATCTAGGGCCCGCCGGTTTTGAAGGGTGACCTTAGCTAGCGAAGTGACCTGTCTTTGGAGAGAGGCTAGGGAATTGGCAGTGGATGTCAGGGCTCCCTCAAGTGTGGCATTGAGATCTCTAACTGCCCATAGAGAGTGACCCAAGGCTTCTCCCGAAAACCATGCCCCAATGGCTGAGGTGATCAAAGAGATACCGACCATGATGGGAAGGAAAGCAGCTCTTTTTGTGTGCGAGGGCAAGGGAGGTTGGAGCTCAAGAAATTCTGCCATGCTGTAAAGTGTAAGCTGTGGGATTAGGGTGACAAGAATGCAGGGTGTATTGGAGCTGAGAGGCAGTGAGTTGCAAAGACTGCCATTACACCAAAAGAAGTGTCCCGGTTGCGTAAAAGTCTTAGAGCCGGAGGTAGGGGTGTAGATAGAGAGGAAGTGAAGTGCGCTGGAGGGGGGTGGAGTTGGGCTTACACAGTGGTGGATGGTGAGATTATCTGTGTATTCTGGTTCCCATAGGGGTATGTCTGCCAGCGGGCAGAGGGGTTGTCTTTCTGCATGGAAGGAGTAGTTGGAAATATTAAGGGGCACGGCGGCCAGCAGTGGGCGCTGTAGTGATGCACACAAGAAACAATTGGCAGTGTTAAGGGTGTGGTTGAGAAAGATGGTGGTGTCTTGAATGAGCTGTAATGAAGAGTAGGAGAAATGGTAAGAGGGGCGGGGATAAGAAGATGAAGAGGTGCTGTCAAGAGTTTGGATAATGACTTTTTCAGAATGTCTGATATCTGATGCAACTTGAGAGATCTGGGAATGAGAAGGAACATACTTTCGAGAGATATGAAGGGTACCGTGGGGGGTCAAGGACCCCCTGTAGTAAACTGAGGCTGTGACTCCAGCGGCCCATTGAGAGTCCCAGGGATCTGGGATTGATAAGGAGAATGAGCCGTTGGCATATTTCATGAAATGGTTGGAGGAGTAATACTGTGGGTACTGGAAGGTACCCATGTAGTGAATGGCGCAAGACTAGTAGGGACATCTCCTGTAGGTGTCTGGCCATCGCCTGCAATAGGCTTGTTTTTGGTCATAGAGGAAGCAGAGGTAGGGAGAATAAGGGTAGCTGCTAGTGAACACTTCAGTGGAGGGAGGAAAGTGGAGGTATAAAGGCTCAGAGCAGCTTTTCAGAGGGCAGTCTGGTGTGGCAATGAGGGCAGTAACTTTTGTTTGATGCTGTGTGTAAGTCTGTCTGACTTTGAATTGCCATACAAAGGAGGCTGGGGTGGTGGGGAAGACAATAGGAACGAGGAAAAAAAAGCGAGAGAGCAGTAAAGGAGGAAAAAGTCATGATTCGGGTATGGATGGCAAAGGGGGTGAACGGGATTTTGGAGGAAAGAGGACAGTAAGGTCAGGAGTCTGGAGGGAGGGAGAGTCTGTAAACTTTTGTAGGTTAAGAGATCTTTTAGGTAATGTGGGGACAGAATGGTAAGGGGCGCCCTGAATGTCAGTTTATGAGCTTGTTTCTGCAAGAGCTGTCTAGCGGCTAATGCTCGTAGGCAGGGGGCCCATCCCCAAACTGTGGGGTCTAATTTCTTGGAGAGATAAGCTACTGGGGCAAAGGATGGGCCATAATATTGGCCTAGGACTCCTACAGCTTGACTGGACCTCTCATAAATGTATAATGAGAAGGGTTTCAACAAATCAGGAAGATGGAGAGCTGGGGCTTCCACAAGGGCTTGATGGAGCTTAATGAAGGAGTGTCGGGGTGAGGAGGATAATGGTTCTTTAGGGGGGTTCTTGCTGAGGTTGTATAGGGGTCTTGCCAACAGGGAGAAGTTAGGGATCTACGCTCTAAAATATCTAGCCAGGCCTAGAAAGGAAAGGATTTCTGTCTTGGTTTTGGGAATGGGCAGGTCAGAGAGGAGCTATTTTCTGTCTAAGGTAATGGACTTTCCTTGTTGAGACAGAAGGAATCTGAAGTAAGTGACAGGAGGGGAAGAGATTTTAGCTTTGACGGGGGATACTCAGTAACCTCTGGAAGTTAGAAGGTTAAGTAGGGAGGCAGTGTCAAGTTGAGACTGTTCCCACGAGGGACTGCAGAGTAGAAGATTGTCCATGTATTGTAATAAGGTGGACTTGGAGTGATCATGATGAAACTGTTTGAGGTCCTGAGCTAGGACTTGTCTAAATATATGGGGACTATCTCAGAAGCTTTGTGGCAAAACTGTCCAAGTGAGTTGTTCAGAATGTCTTGTGTATGGGTCTGTCCAGGTGAAGATGAAAAAATCTTGGTAGGAGGGGTCTAGAGGGATAGAAAAATGGGTCCTTGAGATCTAGGACTGAGAAGTGGGATGCTGAGGCAGGGATCTGCGATAAAAGGCTGTATGGATTTGGAACTAAGGGATGGATAGGGACAATGGCCATGTTGATAAGGCGAAGGTCTTGGATGAGGCAGAAAGATCCATTGGTTTTTTAACAGCTAATATAGGGGTATTAAACGGGGAGTGAGTGGGTCTGAGGTCATTTTTGTTTAAGAGATCTTGAATGATGGGTTGGAGGCCTATGAGGGATGAAGTGGTTAGGGGTTATTGGGCCTGACAGATATACTGAGAGGGGTCACGTAATTTGATAGAGGCAGGGGGACATAGGGCCACGGAGGGGCTTGTAATGTCCCAAACTTTGGGATTTACAGGGTGTATGAGGGCAGAACCGGAGCTTTCATTGGGTAGAGGGGGGTTGTCGGCTATGAGGGCCATCAGAAAGGGAGTACTAGGGGCTGTGGGAGTGGATATAGTTATGGAAACATGGAGGAGGGAAAGGATGTCTTGTCCTAGTAAAGGGATGGGACACTGGGGCATAACCAGGAAGGAGTGGGAGAAAGGTATGGGATTGTCTAGGATTGTGCATAAAAGGGGGGGTGTTAATGGGAAAATCTGTTTACCTCCTACCCCGACTCTAGGAGTAATGGCTGGCTTGGTAGGGCCCCGGTATTCTCGCAAGACTGAGAAGGTGTCTCCTGTATCTAGGTGGAAGGAGATGGAGCGACCGTCTACTATTAAAGTAACACTGGGCTCCTGTTTGGTGATGGAAATGGTCGGGCGAGAAGCCCCCGGGCCCCGTCAATCTTCTTCTGCCAGCCCCACTACGGCGGGCTTAGGATGGGGGTTGTTCGTCCAGCCTCCCCTTCAGGTGGTTGGGCAATCAGACCCCCAGTGGCCCTTTTTGTGGCATCTGGGGCATGGGGTGGTAGGAGATCTGGGGGAGGGGCATGCCCTTGACCAATGTCCCTCTTTTCCGCACTTGAAACAAGCTCCTGGGGGGGGCTTGTTTGTAGAGGGGCACCCAGGTTGTGGTTTTATCAGCTGGGCCAACATTTGGAAATTGGCCTGATCAGCCTTTTGTTTATGGTGTTCTTTCTCCTCCTCCCGGTTATGGAAGACTTTAAAGGCCACTGTTAGGATCTCAGTCTGTGGGGTAGTGGGGCCCTGTTCTAACTTTTTGAGTTTAGCTTTAATGTTGGGGTAGCTTTGAGCTAGGAAGTATGTCATAAGGACATGTCTTCCTTCAGGTGTTTCTGGGTCCAGGCTGGTATACTGTAATAGGGCTTGAGTGAGTCTGTCTAAGAACTCGGAGGGGGTTTCATCTCTCTTTTGAATTATGTTTTGGAGCTTTTGAAAATTGACTACTTTATGAGCTGCCTTTTTCAGACCTGCTATTAAGCAGGAGGCAAAAATATCTCGAGAGCGGAGACCCATGGCGGTGTTATAATCTCAGTGTGGGTCTTGTTCAGGGACAGCAGTGGGGCCAGGGGGATAGGTGGGGTCAGTCCTGTGGGTTTCGGTAGCGTGCGTTTGGGCGAAGTCCCAAACTCATCTACGCTCTTCAGGGAGGAGAGTATTGGCCAGGAGCATGAAAATGTCATGATGTGTGAGGCTGTAAGACTGAAGGATCCATTGAAACTCCCTGATGTATGTCGTGGGATCATTGGAAAAGGAACCTAGGCGTTTCTCTAGTTGGGCTAAATCTCCTAAGGAGAAAGGGACGTGAACGCGCACGATGCCTTCAGATTCTGCTACCTCCCAGAGGGGGGCAATAATTTTGGGAGGCCCTCGGGACTGAGTCTGAGGGGGACTGAAGGGTTCTGGCTCAGTCTGTGGGGGAGTACGCGGTCTAGCTGCGCCTAGTTGAGCAGGTCCTGAAGTACGAAAGGGGGTCAAAGAAAATAAAGAAAGATAGAATCAGACTCACGTGTCACCAGCTAGCAGCCCAGCTGCTTGCCTCTGCTGCTCTAGTTGGGCTTGAACTCATGACTCTGAGGTTAAGAGTCCCATGCTCTACTAACTGAGCTACAGTAGGGCTCTGGTTAATTGCTTATGGAATGCATAAACAGAATGTTCTTTGTTCTCCATTCCTGCTACATCGGCAAGTGGGGGAAGGGCATATTTAGAAGCAGGGGCGGTGTTTCTACACATCTTCAAGGTCTCCCTATTTTCAGAGTGAGGAGTCTTCGCAAGATATGTTTTTGTGGACAGATAACTTCTAAGGACTGTACCAGTTGTTCTCTAGCTTGTGCTTTCCCATGCTGCGTTCAGACATGGGGGAAGGTGCTTTCCCATTCTCCCTACAAACATGTGAGAAGACAAAGGCGGTCTCTAACAGGGGAGAAACAGGTGGTGAGGGCAAAGACGGAGGAGGCCCTTGGGACCTAGTTAAAGGGGGGCTGAAAGACTCAGGCTTAATCTGCGGGGGACGAAGGCGGAGGAGGTGAGATGGGGGAGGAGATGGTGGGGGAGCAAGGGAGAAGGGCTGTTGTAGGAGATGAAGGGGAAGGGAGTGAATGGGAGGCTTCTGCGGGGGCAGTAGCTTGCAGGCTAGGAGAACTTGGAAGGGGGAGGGGGGAGGAGGAGGCGGAAAGCTTTGATATAGGGAATCTCCTTCCATTTTTTCAGGCGCTGGCAGTAGTTAAAAAGGTTGCGAGTGATGTTAGGATCAAGAGTTCCCCCTGCGGGCCGTTGGTTGTTATTTTCTAGGGGATATGTCAGCCAATCTTGGGAGCAATATTTACAGAGAAGTTTTGGTTTTATATCAGGCGTCAGGGAGAGGGTAGCCAGATGCTTAAGCAGGCATTTAAGAGGTGTACTTTCATGGAGGGATGAGGAGGCTCCCATGGCTAAAGGACAGAGAAGGAGACAAACAGGGGAAAATGAACGGAGATCTGCGGACTGGAAGCCGACCACAAGGAGACAAAGGGCATCCCCGATGATCCTTGGTGGTCTGAGGAAACTCGTATACGAGTCGGAATTTCTTAGGAAGTGTGGGTCGTCACCCAGACTCCCTAAGAAGGCAGTTTGCCAGAGTCACGAGGTACCTAGCGCTAGGAGTTTTCGGCAGACAGAACAGATTTCGGTGGACGGAGCAGAAGTGGGGGGGGGAAAGGGAGTGTTCTCATCCGCAAAGGAGTCACCTCGTTTATGGCTGTTGGAGGGGCGGCCTGAGAGTCTGCCGCAGCCGTGAAGGCCTGAGGCAGGGATTTCTGGCTGTCGGAGGAGGGGCCTGAGGGTCCACCGCAGGCCATGAAGGCCTGAGGCGGGGAGAGTTCCCTCCTCGTCCCCGAGCGTCAGGGCCTTGCCGGAAGATCACGGTCAATGGCACTGCGATAGCTCGGAGAAGTGGCCCACCCCGGGGAAATTTTGCTTAAAAAGTTTCAGCACTGATGGAAGGGACGGTGAATGTGTTTATGACTGTCGGAGGAGGGACCTGAGGGTCTGCCACAGCCATAAAGGCTTGAGGCGGGGATTTATGGCTGTTGGAGGAGGGGCCTGAGGGTCCGCCGCAGCTGTAAAGGCCTGAGGCGGGGAGAGTTCCCTCCTCATCCCCGAGCGTCAGGGCCTTGCCGGACGATCACAGTCAATGGCACTGCGATAGCTCGGGGAAGAGTGGCCCACTCCGGGGGGAAAACTTACCTAAAGGCCAGAGAGGAGTGGTGAGTGTGATGAGCCAGCGCCGGAAAAAGAGGACGAGGGCAAGCTGCTGCTGGTGTTGGGGGGAAGACCGGGCCCAGTTGGGGTGTCCCGTCTCCCGGATTTTGGCAGCAATGAAAGGAAAGGAGCGACACATAGCAGCAATTCACCGGAGAATTCCGCTTTATTAGGGAAAGGTGCTGGGTTATATAGGAAGGGGCATGAATTGATTGAGGTGTCACTTCTATGGGGCTGGTGGCTGTTGGCTAGGTGCTGGGATTGGGAGGGGAGCAAGAGGTGATTGGGCTTCAGGTGGTGCCGGCGAGAACCGAGGACCCCGAAGAGAAGCCAGAAGTTTGCCATCTTACTGGTGGGGGCCCTTCACCTGGCACATCGAACTATCATTGTACAGATCTTTTCATTTCTAAAGGGACTTTTATTTGAGTTCTCCATTTTGAAAGCAAGAAGCATGCCACACATAAAAAATGACTGTGATCAATGTTTTTTATTAATTTCAAAGCATGTTTCTAAAATGCTCAAAAAATGTGCTTTTTAAAAAAAAAGTGAGATCATTTTACTGAACATAAGTTCCATGTGGAGGTGATTTGGGTCAGGACTGTACAACCTTATGTGGTGGGTTTAAAATCGGTCTGCAGATTCTTCAGCATTCCTCCCTTCAAGGGGTGTTGCCTAATGCCCCTCTGTGAGTAAATGACAGAGTTTCTAGAATCTCCAGCCTGGCCTTTATTTACATATCAATAGTTGTTTACAGCTGCAGCCTCCCGCAGCCTCCCGGGCAAGGGGTGGAGAGATAATGGCCATACACTCCTCCCCTCCCCTCCTGGTATGTATTTGTTCTGGTTTCTGCCAGGCACCAAGGAGTTCCTCCCAGAAGCGGTGGGTGGGAAATAGAGAGCATGCCATAGTGGCACAGCAGGAGCACCGGCTGGAGGAGACCGATAGGCACAGTCCCAGCTAGTGAATTCAAACAAGCTGTAAGCAGTAAAAATGGTTTCTCCCAATCCACCCTTTCCCTTGACTTATTTCAGTTTCATCAGTTTCATAGGGGATTCACCCCAGGCCGGGATCATCCTTACCCCACTGGAGCTACACCCTTCCCTTGCATGGGGGTAGACATAGTTATTGGCTTCTAACAAATGGAATGTTCCAGAAGTGATGGTGTGTGGCTTCTGGGCTAAGCCACAACAGGCATTGCCATTCTGTCTTGCTCTTTGTGATGGCTCCCTATGGGAGTATGTGAGGACACTCAAGGTGCTCCAGGAGAGGCTCTCATGGGGAGAACTTGAGGCTTTCTGCCCACAGTCAGCACCAACTGCCAGGTGTGTGCATGAACCAACTTGGCAGTTGAGCCTACAGTTCCACTGTAGCTTTCAGATGATGGCAGCATCAGCCATCATTTTGACTGTAACTCACAAGAGACCCCAAACCACAACCATCCAACTAAGCTGCTTCTAAATTCCTGAAGCTGAGGAAAGAAATTGTTTAAAACCATTGTTATGCAGCAATAGATAATTAGTATACCTTGGCTTTCAGAAAACAATGTGAATGATCAATGTTTTAGAAAGTCAGTGTCCTCATTTGGGTGGTCAATATAATTCCTGTTTAATGGGTCTACCTCTCATGACCATACCTTTTCCAGGGAATTCCCTATAAATACAGTGCTCAGATTCAAGCCTGTGGATTCCATACCAAACTTGCTGAATATCAGGCACCTAGCAGTTAGCATAAGAGGAAAAGAAGTCTTTTCCAAGTAAAGCCAACACATTATTGCTATAGTCTTCACCATTACTATCATCACCATTGTCATTAAGTATTTGGATGATAATGTAAGCAATGCGAAAAGTCAACCACAGTCCCCAAAAGGTAATCACGAAGATCCTTAATGAATTATTTATTTATATTATAAATAATTATTTCTCTCTTGTCTTAGAGTCCTTAGTATTCATAAGGGTGGTGATGATTATATTTGTACAATGTAGCCAGCATTCCCTGGGAGCAGATACCATGAATCAAGGCAACAGCACTTTCTATGACAACATTCCATTGAAAATGCTGTCAACTCAGCCATTAGCTTCATTTTGCAAATTATTCTCTTTATTGTTACCCATATTGGATGACAGAGGAAAGGGAAGAAATAGAAGAAAGAAAGATTCCTGCTGAGATAATTGGACTCATCCCTCTCTGCAAGACATAAAAAATCTCCTTTGTCCTTTAGTTTTCCTAAGCATGCCACATCAAAGTGTAATTCAGCAAAGAACTCAACTGCTAAAAAGCTCAGATGACATTTCTAGAGCAATACATTATCCAACTTTTGAGCAAGGTACAGGCAAGGTGACTAATGGCTGGTGGCTGGGTCACATGCCCCATAGCAGTGTAGTAGTGGTGCTTGAAAGTAATTCCTTTAGGGGAGTCGGCATCAGGACTTCAAAACTGATTTGTTTGCTACAGAACAAGCCAACCATAGTTCTTTTACGCAGCGTGTGCATTTATGAAGAATTAAAGGTGAAGCAAAGATGCATTTTTGTTAGCCCCCAGACTCAGTGGAGTTCAGTTAGCTATTTGAACTATGAATATTAGCTTCTTTTACAGATGCTGGTGTCAAGAGATAAGAAGTTGTACTTTTCCCAACTCTTCATTACAAAGGAATCTTGACACTACTTTGTCTGATATAGCTCCTCCTTTCCATTAGAGAGCTTTTGGTGGAGGGTCACATGGACAGTTATTGTCAGTTTAATACAATATAAGGATAGGAATAAGGAGGGAGGAGAAAGTGCTCATGGGAGAGAAAAAGGGGAGAAGGAGAGAAAGGAGCACATGAGAGATTTAAAATTGCAAGTCTGGGGTTAAAAGAACAGCTATGGAGGGATGGATTTGTGGGTAGGTGTCTTCAAAAACCTAAGCAGTGAACAGGGGTATGTGGAGGCCTCCCTGCACAATTCTGTACAACATCCCCCAATCTCCTCCTGATTCTTACCCCAAACAACACCATCCCAGCCTTCCTTCTTATCCTCCATATTAGAGATACCAGTGAGAGGGAATCTGATTATTTGCCCAGATAGTAGAAAAATAAGGCAAGTTTTCTTTAACAAAAATTTTTAAAAATGAAAGAAAACAGCCTTTGATATTTTGTCAGGAGTCCCCCCTAATGGAAGGGCCAAACTCCTTCTGTTTTGATGATACTTCAGTAGCTTCTCCTCCAAGAGACCTCACAAACCTGACCTCCATGGATGACTGAAAAAGTGTGTGTATGAGGGTCAAGTAGTTTAAATCTCCATTGTAAATATTATTAATGTTATGCTTAAAAATGCATAGTTTCAAAAGAGAAAAGAGTTTTGAGAGAGAATTTCTGTGGAGTATGAGTAGAGAGCAAAAATGTCCAAGATGGGTTCCTGGGGGCTGCTAAGGAAGTGCATTCATTTAAATTATGATAGCAGTACTACAAACGTCAATTTCCAAGAGTAGAAGGGTGAGTTAGAAGGAGAAGACTGGTTATTCCTTATCACCATGGGGTATAAGAAGCTGAATGTTTCATATGCCTGAAAGTAGCTAATTAAAAAAAATAATTTTGGAAATGAAGATTGTATATTTCAAAGTTTGTCTATAGCCAGACCAGTAATATTTAGTTTTTAATGATGGCTCTTAATATACATTCTAGAAATATTCTTGAGTTTTGCACTTGCACTAATTTGCAATGTATTGCTAGGTAATTGTCCCAGCTAGTGTTCTGCTTCCCTAAGGCATTTCCAACTTTAAGGTCACTCTCTTTTTTATTAACGAGATGAGTTTGGTAGTGCAGGTTAACTTTCTTTCTAACTGTTCAGGTGGATGGTAAACTATAGAAGCCCTTAGGTCTACTCTATTTTTATTGAGATTGAGGCATTTTAATGAGTTTCTAGAATTTACTCATATGTACTATAGCTAATAATTTTAGGAATATTTTCATCATCTTTTATTAAAATGGAACATGCATGATCATAACCATTGAAGAACTTCAAATAAGCCCTGGTAAAAGGATGTCTATGTTCCTGAATTTATTACCTTGGGTTTCCAGTATCTTGTGGAATAGTCCCACTTCTGGATTTTTTTCTCCCAAATCCAATTCTCCTCTCTTTCCAGGCACATAGGAGGATTGTACTTTCCTGCTGTCTTTTATGGGTAAATTGCCATGGCGTTGTAAGCAGAAGAGATGTGTGTCACTGCTGGGCTAGAGCATGTAATTGCTGGTGTGTAATGCTCTAGTTCTGCCCCTGCCTTACAATGCTGAGCCCCGAAGCATCATGGAGAAACAAGGGCATCTCCAGATGCAGTACCGTGTGGAACAAAACTGACTTGCCAATCTATACTGGGCCGATGGTATGAGTTAAGAATGAATTTTTATACTTTTAAGCCACTGTAATTTCTGGGATTCTTTGTTAGCACAGCATAATCTAACCTGTTCTAACCATCATATGCTTCTTCACAAATATACACAAACTATGGGCTGTAGACAAATCTGGTCTGCTGCTTATTAAAAAAAATTTATTGTATGATCTTTTTTGTGGTAAAATATATATAAACTACCATTTTAACATTTTGTAAATATCAGATTTATAATTTTTTAAACTGAAGTATAGTTGATATACAATATTTTATTATCCAGACAATTACATACACTATGAAATCTTACCGCAATAAGTGTAGTTACTATCTGCCACCATACAGTTATTACAATATTTTTTATTATATTCCCTATTCTGTACTTTTCATCCCTGTTACTTATTCATTTATAACTTATTTTATATTTTATAATAATTTATAAAATAAATTATTATTTATTTTATAATTTTGTACCTCTTTATCCCCTTCAACTACTTCACCTATCTCCTCCCTTCTCCTGCTCTGAAGATCACCAGTTTGTTCTCTGTATTTATGAGTCTGTTTCTGTATTTCTTTTTGTTTAATTTGTTTGTTCATTTGTTGCTTTTTCTACTAGTTTTGTTTTTTAGAGTGCACTTGTAAGTGAGATATTACGGTGTTTGTCTTTTTCATTTACATGTTTTTATGGCTCTATCCTACAACAAAAGCAGAGTTGAAAAGCTGTGATAGAAACTGAATAGCCCTCAAAGTTTACAACATTTACTATCTGGACGTTTATAGAAAAAAATTGCCAACTGCTCTAGCATATTAGAGCTTCTATTTCCACTTTTGCCAGAAGACCTGGCAAGTTGTTTTGTCCCTGTCACCTTTTCCTTTTCCTCATCCTCAACCTTGTCCTGCAGATGTGAGAGTTAGTCCCTTGCGCAAGGCCATGAAGAAAGGCAAAATGCAGGAGCTTGGGACAAGGAGAACAGATGTCATAAGAAGGGCAATATTTCAAAGCTGTGAGGTAAAAACATGAATGTGGGACTCCACAATGTTCATTTGTTTAAATTATTATCTATTCATTGCATTCAATGTGCCAGGTATTACTCAGTACTTTTCACATATAATAACATTTAATTATCAGAACATATCTCTGAGATAATGTTCTTATTATTTTTTAAAATAAGGGAAATGAGGTACTTAGACCCAAATTACATAATAAGTGACTGAGTTAGGATTTGAACCCAGGTCAGCTTCACTCCAGAGTCTAAGCTTAACCAATCAGTCACTGTGCTGAGTAGAAACAAATTACACTTGGAAACAGGAAGCCAATTGGGTGGCCTGGAAAAGAGGCTGCATGTTGGGAGGTAGAGGTAGATAAAGTAAATGTTATAGACTTGAACTAAATTTCAGGTGGCCTCACAGGCCAGGCTAAGGATTTTGGACTTTATTCTGAGAACTGCCAGGAGCATGGATGATAAAAGCTAATCTGGAGTTGTGGAGTTGTGAAGAGTTTGAGGGCATGAAAGGAGGCAAGGCTGAGAGAGCACCTGGTGGGCTGTTGTGGCATCCAGCACAGTGATAAAGGCTGGAAGTAGGATGCTATAAATTTTAAAGTGGATAATAAAAAAATCATGAATCTGCTTTCTTAGCGTAATGACCTCTAAAGATATTTCTAGATTTATTTTAGAGGAGAATGCAGGTTGCTCCTCTGTTTTCTTTGTGTGTCCTTGGCTGGATTTTTCATTTACTGTGGAGAATGCTGGAAGATGTGTCATAATAAAAATGGGAAATGGGAAATATCATTCCCTGAAATTCATATTTCTATGGTAGTAGTTATTTATGCCTTTCTTAAGGCTATTGGGACTTTCTTAATGTACACAGAGAGTGAGAATTTTAATTTGATTTCCTTCCAGTTACTAATACATTATAATCTTGCTTCATTTGTATGACAGGATTCTCGTTCGAATACTTTTATTAGTTTTGCTAGATAAGCAGAAAAGAAGAGGTCTTAATTTACTTAGAAGGGGTCTAGAACAGGAGTAAAGTCCAACAGTTGTCACCACAAGTGCTCAGAGGCCCTACAGCTTTGAGAGTTGGAGGCCTGGCTGTGTCTGGAAAGGCCCTGGTATTAGGAAAGGTCTAGCAATGAGGCAGACATTTAGGATAAGTTTAATGAGGAACACATAATTGTACGTAGCTATTTGTGGTTATCAGGATTTATTTTTAAGTGTAACATATTCACAATGGAGTCAATTCTTGTGATCCACAAAGAGTTATGCTCCAAGTCTCTAGGAATACTGAGTTAAAAAATGCTGAGACAGTGCTCCTGGGGAAATACAGGGTTAGGTTCCTGTGAGCCTATGCTCACGATCTTTTCATTAACAGATTAATATACAACATTGTTTTATGTGTGTTTCTGTTTAAAACCCCTTATTTCAGACACACACACATGCGCGTGCGCGCACACACACACACATAATTGATTCATTAACATTGAACTGTGGCCAGCAGTACTATGACTCAAGCCTGAATGAAGCTTATTTAACTAACACCACGTTTTCCCCAGAAGGCCCATCACGTCCGTCTTGCGCTAGGAGCACTGGACGGTGCTGCTGCACTGAGCCTAGGGGCCATGTTAAACAGTGAAAACACTGAATAAGTAAATAAATAAATAAAAAGATGTGGAACTGTGGCACTGAGGAGGCACCAGAAAGGACACCTGTTTACATAGGAGAGCTGGACAAAGAAAGTGGAGCACTAGCTTCTTCAACCTCAGCCATCTGGTGTGCATTTGGTGACTCAAAGTTTTCACCACCCTGTACATTTCCACCAATGACCATGACAGCTCCACAAGTACTGATTCGGTGGTTATAAGTAAATATTATCAAGTAAAAATATTTGCAAATACAGACACATGAATAATGAGGATTGACATGAATAATGATGAATAATACAGGATTAATGAATGGCATTGTTTTTACAAGCAAAATTTAATTTGGCTAACTATGTGCTAACCTATGCTTAGTTAACCTCTGTCTGAGGAAATCTTGATCCCACAGTTTTGTTCTGATTTGAAGGGAGAAAGTGTAGAGGGATAGCAAACCTGGTCCAGTTGGTTGCCCAGCAAATCTAAAATTCTGCATGACAACAAAGTCCCTTTCACTGGTGCCGGTGTGAAAAATGCCAGTCTGAGTGATGACTGCCATATGTCCACCACCCTGCTACTGAGAACTCACAATGGACTTAACTCCTTTCGCCTTCCCCATATCACTTAAAAAAGTTGAGATGTGTGAAGCACAGAAGGGTTTTAATTTTGAGATAGAACTTCCACCCTGGAGGACCAAGAACACAAGGAACTCACTGAAGCTGACTTCCTATGTTTCCCAGGACAGGACTATCAATCAAACAGCCTGCAAAGGTGGATGCTGTTTGATGCAGCCCTCAGAATTAACCCAGGCACAAAAAGGCCAGGAAGTCTAACCTGGGTCCTGTCAAAAACGTCTTGCTTGTAAGCCTTGGTGAGTTACATTTTCATAGGCGACAGCTAGAAAGGGAGGAGGAATGATTCAGCCGGTTAACTGTATAATCTGATTCAACTTTAAAAGCTGTTAAAGCCCCACAATGATGTATTATTGCCCTACTTATAGTATGAACATTTAGGATCATCAGTTCAGACTTTGGGAGCAATTGCCAAATGTGGAACTGAGCCCAAAGGCCCAGGTCCAAGGTGTCCTGGTGCTAGTTCATTATCCTGTCTGGCACCATGGAGGTAACTCAAGGTCCTTCCAGCACACAGAGGCCTCGGAGCAGTGGTGACCCCCCCAATCCCAGGGCTGCCCTTGCTGCAGGGCCACATGCTTCCATACCACCCATTCCTCCTTCCTCTATCAAAATACCTGCTTTTCTGGTCAGGACATGATCTGTCTTAACCCCATCTCAGCTTTCTGGAATAATAAACCAGCTGCCTCCCATCTACCCAGCCTCTCCAGAACCAGTGAAGGGCTGGCTGAGCATGTCAACTGGGACCCTCGCTTGGGAGCTGGCCCCCTGCAGCAGAGAAACAATGTCCCTGCAGGGAAGCCCCAGACTCCTCCGCTTTCTCCTGATATCCTTCCATGCTGCCCTAAATTCTGATTAAAGCACAATCAGTAGCAGGAACTAACCTTAGACCTTTCAGGGAGATAGAAGTGACAGCAGAAAACAAGACATCTTTAAGGACAGAGGTATTTCCATGGGGAGCCATAGGTATTTTGAGGTACAGTGTGTACTACCTGGGGCAGGTTAAGCAAGATAGGAGCATTTGGTGTTGGAGCTAAGAGAGCCTCCTGGGGCACTGGAGGGTTTATGCACGGTGCAATCATTGATGTCCTCTGGCATCCCTGCCATTCAGTAAGTATTAAATTGCATCTAGACACACCACAAAATAAGACACAAGAGTAAAACATTTTAGTAGATTGTCATAAGAATGTTTAAAATACAGTAAGCTTTAGCATTTTTGGAGGAAGTTTATCTGCAAAATTTAGTTCTGTGCAACACCTTATTTCTGGATTATGCCCTGTCAAAAGGATTTAGTTTCCAATGAACTGCTTAGCTCACACCCTTCCTGGTTCATGAATATTTTATCCTAGGTAGAAAGAATGAAATCAAAGTTTTTCAAATGAGTGAACCTGAGTGAGGGGCATGACAGAGTCTCCGGGGTAGCTCCCCAGCAGTCAGCTCCTTCCCCATTCTTCAAGGATGGCTCTCCTGGGGCTGCCATCTCAGAAAATGTCAGATAATTTTCTGGTCTTTCTTGTAACTAGGGATGAGCATGTGACAGACATATAGCTAATGAGATGGAAAGGAAGTCAGGTGGGAAGCCTCTGGAAAATACTTTGCTCCTGTATAAAAAAAAATTGAATAGAACAGACATACCAGAAAAGTTCTCTCCACCCTATCCTCACATCTCCTGGCCCACCCGCTGTCACCTTTATACTGTGTTGGTGTGATGAATAATAAGGGTGTGATAGCCCTCTTGCTGTCAGAAAGGGACAGGTCACTCATGCACCAAGGATGTTAGGCCAGGGAGATGGAGGAGTCCTGAACCCTTGATCATATATGAGCCCCCAAACCAACCTTGGCACTACCTTATCAGATTTCTTGTTGTATGTGAGAATTAGAGCTCCTGAAGGTTACTGTAGTTATTCTGATACTGGCACTTATGCACTGCCCAGCTGACCAGGAAAGGAGGGGACTTCCCTTTAAGTTAGTGTGCTGAGTTTGATCCTTGGTGAACACCCTTTTAAAAGCAAAGGAAAGAACTGAAGGGCAAGTTGCAGAAAAAATAATCACATACATAAACTGGTTAGAACCAGCTGTTAATGAGGGCAGGGCTGGGGCTGAGTTTCTGGGCAATTCAGCTGGTGTTTCTGTTTCCAGGCCACCAACTGCCCCTCATGCTTTCAGCAACAACAGCGGCGACACCACCACAGGATGACAGCCACCACTTCACTGAGTGCTCACACAGAAGACCAGTACTATCCTAAGGCCTGTCCATGGATCAATTTACTCATTCTGCCCATAATCCTGTCTGGCCTTAAAGGTGGTCCCCAGTGGCCCCCGTCTGCTGGTGTCCACACCATTGTGCCCTCACTCCCCGCATCGTACCAGTCGGGGTTAGCCTATGTGACCAACAGCATAGGGCAGAAGGCTGGTGCATCCCTTCCAATTAGACCATTAAAGACTGAGCTTCCTTTGTGGTGAGGAACTGAGAATTCGCCCCAGATTGTCTCTTGTACTTTTGTATTGTTTGCTCACTTGGGGAATAAGCTCCCCTGCTCATGGTGGGTGGGCAGAACCATGTTTCTACATCACGGACACTGTATGTTGCATGCTCAGTCAGCTCAGCACCACTCTCTTAGAAATTGGTGATGTCAAGCGCTAGGACAGATCCAAAGCCCATGCTCAGTAGGTCTCTTACTCCAATATTTGGTGCCTGTTAAGGATAAAGAGAAATTGTTAAAAATAGGGGTTACAACTTTGGGAGGAATTTTTTGTTTTGGTCCCAGATGTGATCCTGTACTATGTAGTGGGTTAACTTGGAGTTTGCATTCTTTTCACATTTGTATTAGTTAATTCCTCTTCTCAATGACCTCTGGATGTGTTAGAATGAAAGTTTTGGGCAGGTCAAGTTCCTGGAGCAGATGTCAGACATTTAGAGAAATCATGCAATATTCACTCCAGGGACAATGCACATGGCGGCTCCCATGTACCAAAGTGAAGTAGGGCATGATTTAAAAAGTCCCTTTGTAATAATAAAAATTGCATCATTTCTCAATTTATTTATCTTTTTGAACTTTTTAGTATACTTCTCATACATTGTTTCTTTTCACTCTTAGAACATGCTTATTCTGTCACAGTTGGGGAAAAGCAACTCAGGGCAATTGATTTGTTAAGGTGATAAAATAATATAGCCTGTTTATTGGGGTGCTTACCATGTCTACTTACTTTTCTAAGTACTTTACATATTGACTCATTTAATTCTAATAACAGCCCTATGAGGTGGATTCTATTATTAACTTCATTTTTACCTATAAGGGAACGAAGGCACAGAAAGGTTAATTAACTTGTCCAAGATTGCAGAGCTTGAAAGCAACTGAGTTAGGATTTAAACTCCTTCAGTCTGACTCATGAAGGCAAGGCTGCCTGCCTCCAGATTCCTGCACACTACCAGGCCATGCTAATAACGTAATAGTTATGTTTTACCATAATTACCTAGCAGTGTAGGCTGGAATCTTAACTACACATTTCAACTCTAATATTGATTCCTTTGCTCAAGCTGGTAGCCATTTTGTTGCAGTACCAAATATATAATTTCATAACAGATATCCATTAATTTTCAACTTGCACCTTTAGTTCTAGAAAGCTATTAACCAGTTTACTTGTCAGAATGGCCTATCTTTTTTGCTAGGTGACCTGCACATTTGATGGAAAGACCTTTACATGATAACATTGGGAACCACCCCATAAATCTTTAGAAATCCATCCACCTGAGGTTCCCAGACAGACCACAGGGCAACCCTGAAGGTGCCAAGTCACATGTCATCATTCCCTGTGGGGTTGCCCTCAGACTGCTTGTGGTGCCTGCCCTATTTCCTCTCCACCTAACACCTAAGTGGAAACCGAGCAGAGGTCTTCCTGGGTTGTGTTTTCCCTAGTCATAACCTGAATTTGGCTCTCAAGGTCTTATCTTTCCGAGAGTGAGACCTAGAATCTGGGGTGTCTGTTACCACTGTGCATGACTTGGCACTATGGTGGTGTGGTGTCTAGGAGGTGGCAGGACTTAGCAGTGCGGCTCAGGGTCAGCTGGCCTGGGTTTTTCTCTCGGCTCTAGTTTCTTCTCCTAAAAGCCTCTCTTTCTCCTTTTCTCTGACCTTATGCAAGTGGAGTAGAAGCAGCATTTAAAATAGCTTGAACCCATTTCTCCCAGCAGATGTCAAAGGTTGGCCCTTTGTGCCTTCTGTCATGAGTGACACAGCAGCCTGGCCATCAGTGGCAGTTGGTGAGGGGAGAGGGGCTGGAAAATGCTTACATGCAGACAGGGAGATTCAAGCAATCGCAGCCTCACACACACACAATACTTGAGCGCTTACTTTCAAGAACTTTCCCATAAATTGTCACATTGGATTCTCATGACAGTTCTGCCAACTAGTTCCATTATTATCCTAAAAGATCTTACAGAGGTTTCAAGGCTTGCCCACAGGGAAATAAATCCAAGTTTTTGTTCCTTAACTCTAATGCTTAGTGTGCCACACTGCGCATGCTCTGCCAGAACATTTCAGGACATTAGGAGGAAGATCTTATAGACCATCCAACCACTACTATTGGGCCATCCAGTAATTTAGAATTGACAATAATAATAATAAGATCAGATAACAGTTGTTGAATGCTCATCATCTGCCAGGCACTGTGTTGACAACTTTATGTGCATTACCTCATTTAAGTCTTCAAATAAAAACCCAGTAAAGCTTTGATCCTCAAAATGTGGTCTGCAGAGCAGCAGCATGGGCATCCCTGAGACCCTGTGAGAAATACAGCTTCTCCGGCTCTGCTCTAAACCACATTTTTACTAAGATTCCAGATGATTTGTATGCACAAGACAATTTGAGATGTCCCATTGGGAGGAACTGCCAGAGCCCATTTTACTGAGGGGGAGTTGAAGAACTTAGATGTCCATTCGGTAAGTCAAACCAGGCCACCTGCCTCCAAGGCACATCATAACTGGCTGCTTTCCACTTCTGAGCCTTGGCCTGCAAGCCTGTCACATGGGAATAATGGTGCCTCAGGGTTTGATATCATGGCATGAAGTGCCAGATAATCATGCAAAGCAGCAGGCTCAGCACTGCACCCACAGCTAAAGGACAGCTCTCCTTATTTCTGTCAAACGGGGTTAATAATGCCCACCTGGCAGCATTCTGAGACTTCATCATAATGTCTGCAAAGGGCTGAGCCAGGGTTCAATAAATGGCGGCTATAGTTTATGTGTAGAATGATGAAAACTTGTGGTTGAGGACTCGATTCTGAGCAAGGATTTCTTTATAAATTTCCAGACAAAGCATGGCAATCCTGCTGTTATCATGGGAAGCAAATCCCAAACTACTCTGAATTGAGGCTTTAAGAAAACCATGTGAGGCAAAGCACAATATCCGGCAGAGCAATTCCCTCTGGTGGGGGTTGGGGCAGGATATGGAAATGTTGTTCTTTTTTAACAAGAATCTCATATAGAAACATGATAAAGTTTGATAAAGTTTGGTAGAGGATGCATGGATGTTCAGTATAGGATTCTTCATAATTTTCTCATTGTTTGAAATATTTTATAATAAAACCTACTAAACAAATATATTTACTAGGTAAGATCCAGAAATTTAGACTCTTTTTTGTGGACAGAGAAGTTTTACCTAGAGCTGAATGGAATTCACAGATGGAAACCTACAAAAGAGAAGTGAGTGGGAGAGAGAAGCAGGGGCCTCAGGCCAGTATTCGGGGCATCCACAAAAGACCCTCTTGTAAAGAGCTGGTTTCCTTGGTGACTGTCTGCCTAGACTCTGGGAATAGTTAGTGAGAAATTAACCTCTTCCTCTTTCCATGTTTTAATTCCCTTTTAAAGTATGTCTTAACCCTCTAATGAAGAAGTTCATGTATGTATGGCCCCTTATGTCAGTCTGGGGAGATGGAAGATGGGGTGGTAAAGAGAAAAGGGAATCTTGACCCCCTTCTCCCTTGCATCTCAGAGAGGAAGTTTCATCCTGCCAGGGAGATGCCATTGGAATTTTCATGTGTGGCAGTTGAGACTATAAGCAGTTGCCCAGGGGGTATCTGGGCGGGATGGGGTCTGAATCCTTGTGCTAAAGACTGCTCCTGAATGGCACCTAGAGCTGTATAAAGCAACATGCTTGTCCCCATATGTTAGCGGGACCTGGAATGTGAGGAAGAAAGGGACGTGGCCATCTGGGTTGTGTATGTATGATACAACATCAAATGGAATGACACATTCTTAGAATTTGGTTGAAGCCCATATCCTTGAACATGGGATTAAATACCCTTACATTCTAAAAGCAAGTAAAAAATACAACCAAGCCAGTCTCACCAGGAGATGACAAATATGATTTAGCAAATGATAGTTCACATCACCCACTTTTGCTTATAAAAAAAGACATTTGAAGGGATTTTATTGGAAGAAATTCATACGAATGAAGAATACTTTGGCCTTTCTTCAAGTTGTTCCCAACACCTCTCTCCCTCCCCAATAATTGAGGGCCTCCAAGAGGACTACCTCAGAAACTGGCAGCCCCTACAGAAGGAGACTTGTCTCTCAGGCCTGGCAGGGGCCTGCTGAGTAGTGTTACCACTGTGGCATGAAGAGAGAGGTATTGGTGAACTTCATGTGTCCCGGGAGTGAACATTAAAACTGACTCCTGCCTCCTGCCTGGGGAATTGTGAAGAAGGGAGACCATCTGGATCAGCCCTCAGAGGCTAACCGTAGCTGTGCTAACCTGTGACAATGCTTGTGTTCCTGAACCCACATGGACTCAGTACAAAGTAGGGGGTGCCAGTCCTGTGGAGAGGATCCTCCCTTAAAAGATCACCTGCAAGGGAAGGGAGACACAAGCCAGTAGAGGGCGAGGTTGGACTGCTGAGGACAGGAGGGAGGGGAGATTGAAAACGGCTGTCTGGAGACCCCAGTGCGCAGGTCACAGGAGTGGGCAGTGCAGTGGCCAGCACAGCTGGGAAGGTTCTGGAGGATGGGCCCCTGCCATACTTGAGGGCTTAATGTCCAGCTGGGAACCTCAGGGGGAATTTCTGTAGTTTACTCCTCTTCCTCCCTGCTTCCCTGAATCTAGGAGAGGGGAAGATAGAGGGTGAAAGATAGAAAAGGTGTGAGGCACCACACCATGCACCCTGATAGCTAAGGCAGGCACTAGACTCATGGCCCAGACCTGGATTAAGAAGAAGGGGGAAATGTAAACCAGATAGGATATCCGTGTCTTGACATGACGTTACTGGATTTTTAAATACATTAGAGTGAGTCTTAAAGGGAATTACAAGTGGTGGGAGCTGCCTGAGATGTTGTCGAGGGTGGGACAGGAAGCTCTGATGTAACATACCAATAATGGGAGAAAAATGGAGCTGTTTCCTGGTCATACCTTACTGTGATAATCTTATATAGTAAACTACAAAGAACTTGGCATGGTGCCTTATAAATGACAACTTCTTGGTAAATGCTAAAAGCAGTTATCACGACCATTATTTTTATCCTCTCCTGCGTAGCAAGTGAGTCAGATCCAAATCACCACTCTCACACTCAGGGGACCTAGGGTAACAGAGTGAAGTAATGTCTGACAACCAATGTACAAATCCAGGAAAATACCAGTAATCAAATTAAACTTTGTAGTTCACCCTCAGACCATTTGCCTGGAAAAATGACAAAAAAAGAAACAGAAAAGATGAAATCTCTGAAATCTGTGATGACAAATGAGTTGCCCCTTTCATGGTGGGGGGAGGCTGTTGGCCCATTTGAGTGACATTTCCTGGATGCTATCCCTGGAAAGGCCTCTTGAAGAAGCCTTCAGGGCACTTCAGTAGATTGGGAAGGGGGTACTTTTTGAGTATGATCATACGATCTGTGAGTGATAGGAACTGCAGGGCGATACTACATTTTGTTCCTCTTGCTTTCACTTAGAACTAGCATAATTGTCTTTTGCACACCTAAGTCATGCCAGTTCACCACGGATAAACCGTAGAAGTAAAGAAGAGCCTTATGTACAAGCACAGATGTTATGGAAAATCTGGAAAACATGACTATGCTAGTGAATACAGATGAATACAGGGAAAGCATGGATGGTTGAAATTCATGCATAATCCTAAAATGTCCTTAGTCAATTGCTTCAATCCTTACCAACCATCTTCTCTGAGACCCTGCATTCATTCTTAATAGACTAACTTGAGTTTTACTTTTATTTCCTGCTAGTCCAATATTTGAGGATGTTAACATGCACTGACATGAAAGGAAAGTAGGTAAAGTAATAGAACAGGGTAGTCTAATCCGTAAACTGGATTGAATACTTTGGCATTAACTATAAATACGTTTTGTGATTTTGTGTCAGCATCTGGGTGATTTACACCGACAGCCTGTGAAGTGTGAGAGGGAGATGTATGCTGCACCTGTTTTGCTTCATCTTTGGATTTGGCTCTGTTAATAATAAAGCTTATGAAACTCAAGAAAATTACCACTGACACAGAATCACGGAAGGCACAGGTGCATTGAATGGAAAATTTTTAGGTGACTGAGAGTGTTATTTGAACAAACCTTTGTTATATCAGACCATTCATTTCCTGGAATAGCACACTATTGAGGTTTCCCAGGACTGATTCTATGAATCTTGGGTTCACTTTATTTTCTATTAGAAAGAAACCCATACAAGAAATCAATATGTTCAAGCAGGACATCTATGGAAGAGTTTCACCTCTCTGTGGGAAATAGCTTCTTTTTAAATCACAGGAATACTTTGCCCTATTGAGTACTGACTCTATCTTTACCTAAGCTGACCTAACAAATAATTTGACAAAAAATTTTCCTAACTACATGATAGAAGTTGACTCACTAATGGGAAGACAAACATTTAAGGAAATACAACCCTTTAAATTCAGCAATTCTGTTATTCTTCCACAGCCTATGCACAGCGGTGCACAGCTCTCCACCCTCACTGAGACCTCCAAGCACTTTCCCTCCCAGTTCATCCCACTCATTATACACTACCCTTCTCATTTCATTCATTCATTTTATACCTCCCTTCATTTCATTCATTAATTATATATCATTCATTCCTTATACATATCTCTGTTCATTTCATTCATTTCTATACACACATAGACATAACTGTTCATTTAATTCATTTATTATACATCTTGTTAATTTCACTCATTTGTTATGCCCATCCCTACTCAGTTCATTCATTTGTATACACATCCCTGTTCATCGCATTCACCTGTTATACACATCCACCCAGTGCTACTAGGCAGCATGCTGGGAGAGGACTGGATCAATGGGAATATAGAAAACATCAGGACAGAAGTGGCAGGTATCTTGCCCCTTACAAAAAAGTGTGAACAAATATAAAAAAAAAACTTCAATCAAATCTAAGGTGGTGTCACTACCCAAGCAATTGGCCTAAACTGTGAAAGGGCAAAGGCACCCTGATCCTAAGGGTCTGTCCTCCATGCTAGAGGAACTGGTTACAACTGCCAAGGGGACTGGAAAGACCACTTTTAGTAGAAAGACTGGGTGGCAGTTTCTGGTCAAGGTGAGAAGATCTGTGGAATGGGAACAAAGTATGAAAGCTGCAGCTATATGCTTTACTAGGGATCTTTACTTCTAGATGTTCAGATTTGAGGTAGTTGATACCTAGGAGGGTCCTGATTTGATGCTAGGTTGTAATCTTAATGCCCATTTGCCAAACATCCAGATGACTGATTTTAGCATATTTTTAGTTTTTTCTTGAGTTCAAGATCATGCTTTACTCATCCTCTCACACGTCTGAGGACCTCTCACACAGTCAAAATGTCACAGGTGACATTTGAATAAATATTTGAATGAATATTTTAGAAAGTGAGTTTCATCAGCTTTTTTATTTTTCCTTTTTCCCCCAAGTTCTCATAGTTAATTCTTTGAGTTCGACACTAGCCAGTTTTAGATAATGATTTAGATTTTCAAGCACTTGCACTGCTTTCAATGGTCTTGCGCCTTTCCTTGCCCTCCTTTCCCACCCAAATGTGAATTATATTCTCCCTATAACCCAAGCATGCAGCTCCCACTGATTGTACAAAATGGCATCTTTACAATTCTTTTTTACTCCAGCTTTGTTGAAATATAGTTGACATCAAACACTGTGGAAGTCTAAAACGTAAATGTAGTGACTATGAATATACTGTGAAATGATTACCACAATAAAGTTCATTAACATGTTCTTATCATTTATTTTTCTCATTTCATCAGACTTTGTGCTCAGAAAGATCTCCATCTGGGTGCAAGCTGTGTGAGTTAATGTGACCGTGAGACTTTGGGCAACCTACTCACCTTCTCTGAGACTCTTTTGCCCCCTGTGCATTGTGGGTCACCACCTATATCTTGGCATTGTTGTGAGTATGCAATAAGAAAGAAAGTAGAATATATCTAAGAGTGCTAAAGAGTAGGTGCTGAATTTGGTTAAATCCTTTCTCCCATGCACCATTGCTATGCTCTGCTTCATTGGTGAATTTGCTTTTCCATGCATCTCTCCAAACTATTGTAACCACAAGACATATGATCTTCATTTACTAGTTAAAAAAAGTACATTAACTCACCTGCAGTCACGGGACTGTAGTTCAGTATAGTCAGTTAGTTTTTTCCAACTCATATGCCCACCTACCATTTCTGTTCTTCCTTTCCTCTCTGTTTCATTTGCAGGGTTCTAGTATTAAGTGTATTTTATTCTCTCTCAGGATTTTGAAAACTGGGCCAAGTTTTTATGGCACAGAATCACACATAATAAGTACAAAGCAAATATAGACAAATGCTTAATTGCTGTGGTTATGCTTTACTGATCCAATAACCCATTCCTCAGCCAGCACCAGAAATAGGTTTCCCCTGTGTGTACATCTGCATCTTTATCCATATACTCACATGCGGGCAGCTGAAAAATGGCCCTCCAAAAGATACCTGTGATTGTTACCTGAACTGGTTTAAAAACTTTGCAGATGTAATTAAGTTAAAGACCTTGAGCGGAGGAGATCATCCTGGATTACCCATATGGGACCAAAATCCAGTGACAAGTGTCTTTATAAGAGAAAGCCAGAGGGAGATTCGAGCAACAGATAAAAGGGAGGCACAGAGAGAGAGAGGAGGAGGCAGCGCAGCCACGTGAGCGGACACTGGGAAGGGGCGGCTGCAGCCGACAGAGACCTGGTGGAGACCAGGAAGGCCTCCTGCACAGACCTCCCAGAGAGCCTGGCCTGCTGACTCCCGAACTTCAGACTTCTGGCCTAGAAGAACACATTTCTATTGTTTGATGTCACCAAATTTGTTGCAGTTTGTTACTATAACCTCAGGAAACTAATAACACCGTGCATTTATATGTGTATGCTAAACGTAGTGATAAGAAGTTACATTTCTTTACTGCCATTCCTTTTCTGAGAATCTTGTCTCAGACACTGCTCCAAACTTCGAAGCAATTTCAGCTTAGTTTCCTCTCTTCACTGTAAATGCTAGGGCTGCCTCAGCTGGTAGTGTAGCCAGGGGGCCTCTACTAACCACTCTTGAATAGAGCAGGGTCAGATGGCACTGAATGAAGTTCAGAGAGTTCAGAAAACTGGGTCTTGGAGACCCAAGGTTAGTGTTTTGTCTTTAATCATTTGCTCAGAGGAAGACAGAAAGGTGGGCTCAGCATTTCCATTAAATATGAAAAATGCTAATTAGGGAAAAGGGCAAAGAAGATGGTCTCATTACCTGGCAAACTGAGTTTAGTTCACCATCTACTTGGAGTCACTAGATGTGAAAATCATGCCAACGGGTAGTTAAATACATGCTTTGCAGAGATGCGACAGCTGCTGCAGTGAAGGATGTACATCATTTTAAAGTTAAAGTAAATTCCTGTAGGATAATATTGAAGTAAAAATTAGAGTGATCTTTTGACATTTGAAAGTGAATAAAGTGATCAAAGGTTATTTGCAAATGATTTGTAGTGAATAATTGCAGACCTAAGATGGGAAAATGAAATAGATTAAATCTTACAGAGTTGAGATTTGGACTCCAGTTCTGGAGCTAATGTGGTACAAGATCTGTATCTTATTAGATAGGAGAGAAAGGAGAATAGCTTTCTGATAAAAGAAATTTATCCATAGTGATGATTTCTCCAAGGGCCTATTTTCTTTGTTAGAAAATCAGCAAGGAAAATTATGTTGCAAGGTCACGGAATTAATCTTTCTCTGAACAACAGCAAACATGCAATTAAAAAGACATAGATTTATACCTAGAAATAAATCTATGGAAAGAGATGGTGTTTCCTATTTGAGTGTCAGCTAACTGGGGACTGACACATGAATTAAAAAAATTCCTAGTTGAAAGAGCTGTGGAAGTTGGGTTTGATTTCAGGTTGAAGTCCGATGGTCACTCATAGGTGGCCAAGCTCTGTTCCACAGGAAGGGCAAATAAAACAGACTGAGCAAAAAATAGATGCTGAGATGTTCCTGTTCATCCATTTTGTCACACTTTTTTGAATTCTCAATTGTGACTATTATCCATCATAAAGTTTTTTTTTCCTTGGCTATTACTGGGTCAGAGACATGACACAGCTGTTCCTTTGACTCTGACCCTCCTCTCTCTCAATTTTTTTTCCGTAAGTTCCTATCATCATTACGGTGCTTTGGGGGAAAGGAGAAAGGTGAAAGATGAAAGGAGAAAGGTGAAAGGTGAAAGGCATAGGACATAGTGGGGGAAGGTCTGTTTCTCCAGATTGTTCCTGACCACCCTGCAAAACCACTAGCCACAGCTCATGGATTGCTTTCAACTCATACCTTAGAGCATCTCTCACATCATTCCCTTGTATTTGATTATTTGTCTCCTCTCACGGAAATTCTGAACTCACAGTCAAGCAAACAGCAAGGGCATGCCTGACAACATTTAGTGGCATAAAACAGACATACTGTCTTAATCAGAAGGGGCTTCATAGTTCTCATGCAACGATCAATCTGAAGGTGGGCAACCTAGGCCGAGTCCTCACGGGAAACCTCCAGGACCAAGGCTCCTTCTAGCCTCTGCCACCCCTAGGCCATGGTTTTCCTACTCCTGATGGTAAGATGACAGCAAAGTTCTCCAAACCTCTGCCCAAATGCAGCTTTGTGCCTCCATTCTAGCAGAAAGGAAGAAAAGGCAAGAATAGAAGGTTTATGCCTCCAAGGTCTTATCTTTTTTATCAAAAGAGCAAGAGCTTCCCTGCTCCGCTCTTATTTCATTTGCCAGAACTGGGCTCCATGGTCATTCCGAGGCAGAACAGTCTGGGAAGGTGAATACTTTTCGCTGGTCATATTGTCTCCCAAAACAAAACTGGGACTCTCTACGTAAGGAGAAAATAATGAATGGATATTGGAAACATGATTTCTCAGAGAGGACACCTAGTAGATAAGGATTCATTAAACTTCATGCCCCTCGTCCTGCCTTCTCTCTCTGAAAGGAGACTCTCTTTTTCACCCATCTTACGGGAATTTGGTTTGGTCCAGGATACCTGTGCCATGGTCCTCTGTTTTCTCTGTCTACAACCAAAGTGCCTTCCTTGGGTCTGGGCTTCCATGTCCCCATTCCTCTGGGAACACTGGCTCTGCATTTTCTGTCAAAAGCAAAAGAATGATTCTAAGGTGGTGGTTGTTGGCTGAGTAATTAGGAAGGCAGAGTTTTTTAGACCAGCCAGGCAGATACTTTTAGGTAGGTAGGATTTGGGAAGCTACCAGGTCGCACCATATAGTAAGTTTTCTACTTGGCCTAAGCGAGAGTGTTTGACTGTTTAACTCATTTTAGTGACACTGACTAACCAGGCTCCATGCGAATGGTCTCTAGATTCCTGGGGAATAGGCTCTGGACAGGGTGGTCTCTTATGCAAAAGCTTTCTTCTACATTCATGACTATATTTAATTAACAAACCACCAAAAGCATTGAATATTAGTCAAATGACAGATTTTCTTGCCAATGAGTTATTCTTATGCCATTCTTTCACACTACATGGAAATAAAATTTAGATTAGTTGGGTGGGGGTGAGTCTAATATCCATTATAAATCATATGCATATATTGATAAACTGACAGCATAAAGCTACAGATGCTACTGTACAATAAAAAGTTCTATATCTAAACTACTATTGAATATAGTGACAGGATAGTGTTGTCACGTAGTGTCACAGTTCTTAACATAGGAAAAGATTTTATTTCCTCTTTTCCCTGAGATAGTATTGCCAGTGTCAATGGAAGACTATTCAAATTATCAGAGTTTCTCCTTCCTAGATTAGTAGTATTTAATAATTTAAGTCTTTGTCTTGGATTGCTAAATTGTATCCATGGTAACCTAGTTGGAAGTCTTTGTGGCAACTAAGTAGGTGAGAAAACATCCCAGAGCCAACCTGACTTACAGAAAACTGCCAGCAGCTGTGTATTTTTCATTTCTAATAAGTCACAAAACATCTCATTAGTACCAAATTATTGCCTAAATCTTTGTCCTGAGGAAGATTCAGAACCTTACATTTACTAGCTGAGGGCTCTACTGATTTCTACTTGACATGACACCACCTCCAGCCAGTGTTCTGGTGTGGCCAGTATCCCAGTTTCTTCATTCTGCTGGAAAGACAAACCTCAGAGGCAGAAGGGCTTGTGGCTGCCTCTTGGATCATTGTTTGTGACCCTGATGTGCCCTCTAAGATCCATGCCTTGTTATGACTTTGTGATTTTCTGTCTCCTCCAAGCCAGGGATAAATTTTGTCAGCTTATCTGTCACTACACTTGAATAAAGTTCTCTCCATGTTCATGACCCACTTCTGCATAATAAGAGCATGAAGTTGAAGAGAAGGAAGGTAGGTTTAGAGCATTCAATTCTTTATTGCCTGCCATCCCATTCTCTGGCAGCTCATTATACAGGGCTGCCAAATCCCTAGGTAAGATGTCAGGATACCTTGAAAACTACAGTTACTAAAAACTTCATTTGTAACAGACACCCAAGGGAACATAAGAGAGTAGCAGAGAACATTAGCTGACAATATCTTTTTATGGATCTACTTCATTATTTATCTTTTTCTTGCAACTGTCAGAACATATTTATGTGTGCATTCTTTTAAAAATGCTGTCAGGATCAGGAATTAGTAGAAATCCAGTTTTCAGATTTTCTTCCGTGGTGGTCTCATGAAGGGATTGTCCTTTGTCATGTCCTACAGAGACACAACTCTCAGGAGTACCGAAAGCCAGGAGCTTAAGGTGACTGGGGGAAAGTATGAGATAAGAAATCACCTCATAAAAATGTTACAGTATTTTAATATCTCATTTCTCCTTGTTAGCCTCTTATAATCTTTCCATGCAAAATTTATGTTGAATTTGTAATTTCTACTCAGTTTCTCCTCGGATAACCCCCAATCCTGGTTTCCTTGGTTTAGCTGGCTGTGGCAGACACAACTCGCTGTCCACCACATTTGTGCTCCCCTCTACACAGCGGGCAACTGCCCAGCCAGACACTGTCCTTCCCAGATCCCTTTGAATCAAATAAGGGTCTTGTGACTTGGTTTCATCACAAGAATGTGAGCAGAAATATGTGCTTCTCTGAGCTTGGGTTTTAGGAAATGACTATGCATCCTCTGCTCTTTCTTCTCTGAACCTCTAGCTGGATTCAAAGAACCATAAGGTCCAAGGGGATAGAACCACAGGAGGGAAAGCTGCCATGTGAAGACAGTTCACAGACACCAATTTTGGACAGTACCACGAATAGGAAATAAAATTCTCCTGTATTGTGCCACTGGAATTTTAGGGTTTATTTACTATAGAGGCTGGTGATAGTTTATCTAGTCCACTGTCTCTAATTACAGATTTCATGTTTTCCATAATTGGTTCTCTATAAGCTGGCTGCTTCCTGTCTTCCTTTGTTTCTGTTTACTTTCCCATGATTTTCCTGGGTGAATAGCTAATGGATGTGTAAGACTGGAGGTAGAAGGGAGAATGGAGAGATAGGACGAATTCTGCTTTGGGAATATTAATCTGAGTTGTCTATGAGATATCCAGGTGAAAATGTCTTTTCAGGTAGGAATTTAGACACTTGCCTCTGGATTTTAGAGAAGTATGGGCTAGAGTTAGAAGTCTCAGAATTAATAGCATAACACTTACATTTAACTCCAAAATAATGGTTGAGATTAACTAGAGAGAGAGAGGAGAGAATGGAGAAGTGAGCCTGAGATTGAGCCCTAAGTTTCTTTAGCATTTAGAGGATGGGTAGGGAGGGTGTTTGAGAAAGAGTGGAAGGCAAAATAGAAGGGAAAATCAGGGTTGCATGAGATCAAAGAAGCCAAGAGAAGAATTGTTCAAAAAATAGTGGCCACTATTTTGAATGTTAAAGACTGGTGGGTAACCACAGTAGTATTGGTGACCTTGACAAGTGATATTTCATGAGGTTTATGGTGAGAAGCCAGACTAGAATGGCTGAGGATAGAACAAGGGGCAAGGAAGCAGAGAATGTCTGATGTAAAAGACACGTTCAAGAAATAAGGTAAAATGGGAAGGGGCTATGGGATTTGAGGTCAAGGAAGGTTTTCCAGAGACAGAAAGCACTTGAATCTATTCTTCTAGAAATGATCAGCATGAAAGGAAGAGAAATGCAACAGGACACCATGACACTGTCCAGTGGTCCAACATGAACCAGACACAGTACAGTTCTTTCTTACTGCACAGAGCCTTTCCTGCTTGATCCCACCCAAAGTGACCTCTGTCTCCTCCAGTCTCCTCCAGAATGTATGATATGTATGGTCTTTCATGTACCTGCCTTGCAAAATGGTATTGTTGAAGCACCGGTGTTTGGAGTAAGAAAGACTGGGAGGGTATCTTCCTCCATTTACTTTCCAGTGCTTCTCTAGGCACACGTCTTTTCGCTTTTACCTTCTCACTTTTAATTCCCAGACATCCTGATGTACCTGAAGTTCATGTAAATTTTGCCTTCATAAATTCTTGACCTTGGCAGGTGCTACTGCCCAAATCAGGTGCGCATTTCTTCTTCCTGCCCACTAGGAGTGGCCAGTTCCTACTCATCAAGCTCAAGGATCTTCTATAAGATATTTCCTTGACTTTCAGAGTTAGATGCTCCTCCAGGGTGCTCCCACAGACCTACTGCCTTCTTATACAGTAACACTTATCACACTGAAGGATGATTTTTATCGGTCTTACTTTCCAATAGACCTTGAGCATCCTGAAAATAGACCTTTGGATCCCAAGTGACTTTCACAGTGTCAGTCACAAGATAGGCATCCAAAACATGTTAAATGAATGAATGGGTGATTGAAATAGGCAACAGATTGTCTCTATCACTGAGTAAGTTGTTATTAATAACCTTTATTTACCCAGTCTCTAAAAAATATCTTTTTGCTTATGGAGGTGCTCAGAGATACACTGTATTTAATTACATATGATATCATTATCCTAAAGGAAATGTCCATGTCACTGCTAGAAACTAAGTAATATCTATTCCAAAAATAGATGACATGACTACAGAAACTTTAAGAAATAGAAAATAACTGAAATTGGGTAGAACAAATATAATCCACTGGTTAAATTGCTTGGAAATAAGCTTTTGATTTTCAAGAAACCAAGAGTTATTATATAGTGTATTTCTGGTAGTGAGAAAGATAATTCTCATTGGTTAAAGAAGATTAATATAAGATACAATGTCAGGAGTAATTATTTTAAATTGGTGATGAAAAATATCTTTACGGCTTAATTTTTATTGAAATGAAACTCTTGTTTTAATTCCCTTCCTTTATTTATTTTTCTTTAAATTTTTATTAAGGTATTATTGATATACACTCTTATGAAGGTTTCACATGAAAAAATAATGTGATTACTACATTTACACATATTATCATGTCCCCACCCATACCCTGATGCAGTTACTGTCCATCAGTGCAGCAAGATGCCACAGATCCACTATGTCCCTTCTTTGTGCTACACTGTTCTCCCCGTGACCCCTCACACCATGCGTACTAAACATAATACGCCTCAGTCCCCTTCTCCCTCCCTCCCTACTCATCCTCCCAAACCCCCTCCCCTTTGGTAACCACTAGTTCCTTCTAGGAGTCTCTGAGTCTGCTGCATTTGGTTCCTTCAGTTTTGCTTTGTTGTTATACTCTGCAAATGAGGGAAATCATTTGGTACATGTCCTTCTCTGCCTGGCTTATTTCACTGAGCATAATGTCCTCTAGCTGCATCCATGTTGTTGCAAATGGTAGGATTTGTTTCCATCTTATGGCAGAATAATATTCCATTGTGTATATGTACCACATTCTTCTTTATCCATTCATCTACTGATGGACACTTAGGTTGCTTCCATATCTTGGCTATTGTAAAAAGTGCTGCGATAAACATAGGGGTGCATATGTCTTTTTGAATCTGAGAAGTTGTATTATTTGGGTAAATTCCAAGAAGTGGGATTCCAAGGTAAAATGGTATTTCTATTTTTAGTTTTTTGAGGAACCTCCATATTGCTTTCCACAATGGTTGAACTAGCTTACATTCCCACCAGCAGTGTAGGAGGGTTCCCCTTTCTCCGCATCCTTGCCAGCATTTGTTGTTCTTAGTCTTTTCGATGCTGGCCATCCTTACTGGTCTGAGGTGATGTCTCATTGTGGTTTTAATTTGCATTTCCCTGATGATTAGTGAAATGGAGCATCTTTTCATGTGTCTGTTGGTCATCTGAATTTCTTCTCTGGAGAACTGTCTCTTCATATCCTCTGCCCATTTGTTAGTTCGGTTATTAGCTTTTTGGGTGTTGAGGTGTGTAAGTTCTTTATATATTTTGGATGTTAACCCCTTGTCAGATATGTCATTTACAAGTATATTCTCCCATACTGTAGGATGCCTTTTTTTTAATTTTTATACTTGATTTATATGAGAATCTCACATTTCTCCCTTATTATTATTATTATTATTATTATTACTATTATTATTTTTAATAAAATGCTGAAGTGGTAGGTAGATGCAAGATAAAGGTAGAAAACATAGTTTAGTGTTGTAAGAGAGCAAATGTAGATGATCCGGTGTGTGCCTGTAGACTAAGTGTTAATCCAAGCTAGACAAGGGCAATAATACATCCACGGCTGCAGAAGATTTCTCTCAAAACAGTGGGGGTGAGGTACTAAGCCTCACCTCTGTTGATCCCCAATTTCTCACCTGATGGCCCCCCTGTGACTGTGCCTGTCTTAGGTTGTTCCTCCCTTGAGGAATCTTACTTGTCTCTGGCTAACCAGTCATCTTCCGGGGCCATACAGGGAAATATAAAGTTGGTAAGTGAGAGAGAAGCAATATTGTTTGAAAAGGTTAGCTTTTTACTTCTTTGCAGATTATGCCTTGCGGCTTCTATGCCCAGCATTTGTCTTGAGATGTCTTTACCACTTGGAAGAATTATGATACTCAGTAAATTTGATATGAGGCACGAATTCTATTTAACGGTTGTAATTAGGAAGGAAGAAGAAAAGCTATAGAAGTAGCAGATGGAACAAAACATGGGGAGATTGATTATTTCTTTGATATATCTTCTTGTAGAGTAACTTAAGCATGTATAGGTTTTAAACTACTAATTAAATTGTGCACACACATTAACATAATTGTGCACACACATTAACATAATAGGAATACAGTTACATAACCAAAGCACACCTATAAATACCAGGCATCTCCAGTGAAACCAAGAAAACCAGTTAGGCACCCTAGGCATTTGTGAAAATTTATCTATGATATGATGGATATTGTCCAACTGAACTTGAACAGTCTGAGAGAAATCAGACAAATTAAAACAACCCATTCCTGGGAACTGTTCACATCCAATATGTTCTTTTAACAGGAGATAGTCTGTAGTTGTAAGATTTTGGAGCGCTACAACTTGCACTTCTCCTAATTCTTGGTTGAGTTCCAACAGTATAGATCCAGTCAAATTTGTTGTTTTACTGTATGCACAGGCCAGCTTAGATATCTCCTTCTTCATTCCAATGGCAAGTCCAGGAACCAGTGGGATGGATGCAGCTACAACTGTAGCAGAGCCTAGATCTTTGTTGATGTTTTTTGATGATCATCTTCTGGTATGAGTCTTCCAGAGAGTGCTGATGTTGGAAGTTCTTCTTCATATCGCATCTTAGTTCATTTTCTGGGTAGCCAAATTAGGCTTTGATCCTCTGTATAAACACAAACAGACCCTTTGCCCACACTTTGATATGCCCTTTATACCATTGTGTAGAACTCATTGGAGGTCACCACACAGGAACTGCTTTTTTTTTTAAGAGAGAGGAATATTATCAGAAAAATGTACCTCCACAGCTGATCTTCTGACATCCTTTCAGTGATCAAAATTAAGGATATTTAAAGCATGCATTAATCGTTGATTTACAGTTAGTTTTATCCTATCAGGGAGTAATCCCCCTTTTCTTTCTTTTTCTTTTTTTTTTTGTTATCATTAATCTACACTTACATGAAGAACACTATGTCTACTAGGCTCTCCCCTATACCAGGTCCCCCTCACAAACCCCATCAGCATAGCAAAATGCCGAAGAATCACCACTTGTCCTCTCTGTGCTGTACAGCCCTCTCCTTTCTCCCACCCCCCCATTATGCATGCTAATCTTAATACCCCCTTCTTCTCCCCACCTTATCCCTCCCTACCCACCCATCCTCCCCACTTCCTTTCCCTTTGGTACCTGTTAGTCCATTCTTGGGTTCTGTGATTCCACTGCTGTTTTGTTCCTTCAGTTTTTCCTTTGTTCTTATACTCCACAGATGAGTGAAATCATTTAGTATTTCTCTTTCTCCACTTGGCTTATTTCACTGAGCATAATACCCTCCAGCTCCATCCATGTTACTGCAAATGGTAGGATTTGCCCTCTTCTTATGGCTGAGTAGTATTCCATTGTGTATATGTACCACATCTTCTTTATCCATTCATCTACTGATGGACATTTAGGTTGCTTCCAATTCTTGGCTATTGTAAATAGTGCTGTGATAAACATAGGCGTGCATCTGTCTTTTTCAAACTTGATTGCTGCATTCTTAGGGTAAATTCCTAGGAGTGGAATTCCTGGGTCAAATGGTAAGTCTGTTTTGAGCATTGTGAGGAACCTTCATACTGCTTTCCACAATGGTTGAACTAATTTACATACCGACCAGCAGTTTAGGAGGGTTCCCCTTTTTCCACAGCCTCGCCAACATTTGTTGTTGTTTGTCTTTTGGATGGCAGCCATCCTTACTGGTGTGACGTGATACCTCATTGTAGTTTTAATTTGCATTTCTCTGATAATTAGTGATGTGGAGCATCTTTTCATGTGTCTGTTGGCCATCTGTATTTCTTCATTGGAGAACTGTCTGTTCAGTTCCTCTGCCCATTTATTAATTTGATTATTTGTTTTTTGTTTGTTGAGGCATGTGAGCTCTTTATATATTTTGGACATCAAGCCTTTATCAGATCTGTCATTTAAACATATATTCTTCCATACTGTAGGGTTCCTTATTGTTCTATTGATGGTGTCTTTTTCTGTACAGAAGCTTTTCAGCTTAATATAGTCCCACTTGGCCATTTTTGCTGTTGTTTTCCTTTCCCGGGGAGATATGTTCAAGAAGAGGTCACTCATGTTTATGTCTAAGAGGTATTTGCCTATGTTTTTTTCCAAGAGCTTAATGGTTTCATGACTTATATTCAGGTCTTCAATCCACTATGAATGGATTTGTGGTTAGACAATGGTCCAGTTTCATTCTCCTATATGTAGCTGTCCAGTTTTGCTAGCACCATCTGTTGAAGAGACTGTCATTTCACCATTGTATGTCCATGGCTCCTTTATCAAATATTAATTGAACATATATGTTTGGGTTAATGTCTGGAGTCTCTAATCTGTTCCACTGGTCTATGGCTCTGTTCTTGTGCCAGTACCAAATTGTCTTGATTACTATAGCTTCATAGTAGAGCTTGTAGTTGGGGAGTGAGATCCCCCCTACTTTATTCTTCTTAGGATTGCTTTGGTTAATTCTGAGTCTTTGGTGTTTCCATATGAATTTTTGAATTATTTATTCCAGTTCATTGAAGAATGTTGCTTATAATTTGATAGGGATTGCATCAAATCTGTATATTGCTTTGGAAATGATGGACATTTTGATGATGTTAGTTCTTCCTAGCCACAAGCATGGGATAGTTCCCATTTGTTAGTGTTGCCTTTAATTTCTCTTAAGAGTGACTTGTAGTTTTCAGAGTATAGATCTTTCACTTCTTTGGTTAGGTTTATTTCTAGGTATTTTATTCTTTTTGATGCAATTGTGAATGGAATTGTTTTCCTGATTTCTCTTTCAGTGTTAGTGTATAGGAAAGCTACAGATTTCTGTGTGTTAATTTTGTATCCTGCAACTTTGCTGTATTCTGATATCAGTTCTAGTAGTTTTGGGGTGGAGTCTTTAGGGTTTTTTATGTACAATATCATGTCCTCTGCAAATAGTGACAGTTTAACTTCTTCTTTACCAATCTGGATTCCTTGTATTTCTTTGTTTTGTCTGATTGCCATGGATAGGAACTCCAGTACTATGTTAAATAACAGTGGGGAGAGTGGGCATCCCTGTCTAGTTCCTTATCTCAGAGGAAAAGCTTTCAGCTTCTTGCTGTTCAGTATCATGTTGGCTGTGGGTTTATCATATATGGCCTCTATTATGTTGAGGTACTTGCCCTTTATTCCCATTTTACTGAGAGTTTTTATCATGAATGGATGTTGAATTTTGTCAAATGCTTTTTCAGCATCTATGGAGATGATCATGTGGTTTTTGTCTTTCTTTTTGTTGATGTGGTGGGTTTTGTTGATGGATTTTCGTATGTTGTACCATCCTTGCATCCCTGGGATGAATCCCACTTGGTCATGGTGTACGATCCTTTTGATGTATTTTTGAATTCTGTTTGCTAAAATTTTGTTGAGTATTTTTGCATCTACGTTCATCAGGGATATTGGTCTGTAGTTTTCTTTTTTGGTGGGGTCTTTGCTTGGTTTTTGTATAAGGGTGATGTTGGCTTCATAGAATGAGTTTGGGAGTATCCCCTCCTCTTCTATTGTTTGAAAAACTTTAAGGACGATGGGTATAATGTCTTCCCTGTATGTCTGATAAAATTCCGAGGTAAATCCATCTGGCCCGGGGGTTTTGTTCTTTGGTAGTATTTTGATTACTGCTTCAATTTCATTGCTGGTAATTGGTCTGTTTAGATTTTCTGTTTCATTCTGGGTCAGTCTTGGAAGGTTGTATTTGTCTAGAAAGTTGTCCATTTCTCCTAGGTTTCCCAGCTTGTTAGCATATAGGTTTTCATAGTACTCACTAATAATTTTTTGTATTTCTGTGGGGTCTGTCGTGATTTTCCCTTTCTCGTTTCTGATTCTGTTGATTTGTGTTGACTCTCTTTTCCTCTTAATAAGTCTGGCTATAGGCTTATCTATTTTCTTTATTTTCTGGAAGAACCAGCTCTTGGTTACATTGATTTTTGCTATTGTTTTATTCTTCTCAATTTTATTTATTTCTTCTCTGATCTTTATTATGTCCCTCCTTCTGCTGACCTTAGGCCTCATTTGTTCTTCTTTTTCCAATTTCGATAATTGTGACATTAGACCATTCATTTGGAATTGTTCTTCTTTAAGTATGCCTGAATTGCTATATACTTTCCTCTTATGACTGCTTTTGCTGTATCCCACAGTAGTTGGAGCTTTGTGTTGTTGTTGTCATTTGTTTTCACAAATTGCTGGATCTCCATTTTGATTTGGTCATTGATCCATTCATTATTTAGGAGTATGTTGTTAAACCTCCATGTGTTTGTGAGCCTTTTTGCTTTCTTTGTACAATTTATTTCTAGTTTTATGCCTTTGTGGTGTGAAAAGTTGGTTGGTAGGATTTCAATCTTTTGGAATTTACTGAGGCTCTTTTTGTTGCCTAGTATGTGGTTTATTCTGGGGATTGTTCCATGTGCACTTGAGAAGAATGTGTATCCTGTTGCTTTTGGGTGTAGAGTTCTGTAGATGTCTATTAGGTCCATCTGTTCTAGTATGTTGTTCAGTGCCTCTGTGTCCTTACTTATTTTCTGTCTGGTGGATCTGTCCTTTGGATTGAGTTGTGTGTTGAAGTCCCAGAATGAATGTATTGCATTCTATTTCCTCCCTTAGTTCTGTTAGTATTTGTTTCAGATATGTTGGTCCTCCTGTATTGGGTGCATATATATTTATAATGGCTATGTCCTATTGTTGGACTGAGCCCTTTATCATTCTGTAATGTCCTTCTTTATCTTTTGTTACTTTCTTTATTTTGAAGTCTGTTTTTTCTGATACTAGTATTGCAACACCTGCTTTTTTCTCTCTGTTGTTTGCATGAAATATATTTTTCCATCCCTTGACTTTAAGTCTGTGCATGTCTTTCGGTTTGAGGTGAGTCTCTTGTAAGCAGCATATGGATGGATCTTGCTTTTTTATCCATTCTTTTACTCTGTGTCTTTTGATTGGTGCATTCAGTCCATTTACATTTAGGGTGATTATTGAAAGGTATGTACTTACTGCCATTGCAAGCTTTAAGTTTGTGGTTACCAAAGGTTCAGGGTTAGCTTCTTTACTATCTTATTTTCTAACTTACCTCGCTTGTTGAGCTATTATAAACATGGTCTTATGATTTATTTCTCTCCCTTCTTATTCCTCCTCCTCCCTTCTTCATATGTTGGATGTTTTGTTCTGTGCTCTTTTTAGGAGTGTTCCCATCTAGAGCAGTCCCTGTAGGATGCCCTGTTGAGGTGATTTGTGGGAGGCAAATTCCCTCAACTTTTGCTTATCTGGGAATTGTTTAATCCCTCCTTCATATTTAAATGATAATTTTGTACTGGATACAGTAGCCTTGGTTTGAGGCCTGTCTGTTTCATTGCATTAAGTATATCATGCCATTCTCTTCTGGCCTGTAGGGTTTCTGTTGAGAAGTCTGATGATAGCCTGATGGGTTTTTCTTTGTAGGTAACCTTTTTTTTCTCTCTGTCTGCCTTTAATACTTTTTCCTTGTCTTGGATCTTTGCCATTTTAATTATTATGTGTCTTGGTGTTGCCCTCCTTGGATCCCTTGTCATGGGAATTCTGTGTACCTCTGTGGTCTGAGAGGCCATTTCTTCCCCTAGTTTGGGGAAGTTTTCAGCAATTATTTCTTCAAAGACACTTTCTATCCCTTTTTCTCTCTCTTCTTCTTCTGGTCCCCTATAATGCAGATATTGTTCTGTTCCGATTGGTCACTCAGCTCTCTTAGAATTCTTTCACTCCCGGAGATCCTTTTATCTCTCTCTGCATCAGCTTCTCTGCATTCCTGTTCTCTGTTTTCTAGTCCATTAATGGTCTCATGCATCTCGTCCATTCTGTTTTGAAGTCCATCCAGAGCTTGTTTTATTTCTGTATTCTCCTTCCTTAGTTCTTGCATATTTCTCTGCAAGTCCATCAGCATGGTTATGACTTTTGTTTTGAGTTCTTTTTCAGGAAGACTGGTTAAATCTATCTCCCCAGGTTCCTTCTCAGGGAAAGATGTGGCAGATGCTGAAGCTGTCTGGGTTAGTCTTGTCTGGATCATATTTTTTTGCCTTTTCATGTTGATATGTGCTATTGACTGTCAGCTGGGAGAGCCAAACTTTCCACTTGCTACTGGCCTTTCTTTACTGGGACAAGTGCGACCCCTAGTGGCTTGTGTTGGGCAATTGCGTGTATACTGTGTCTTTGTGTCTTGCCTGGCTGGTATGGAGGAAGCTCCCTTGCTGAGGGCATGGCCAGTCTCAGGCTGCTTCTCTGCTATGGCTGTGCCCCAGAGGGGGAATGGACGGGGGCTGTTTGGCTGTTTACCTCTGTGAGGGGTTCTCAGAGCTGTTGCCCAGGGGGTTAGTGCACCTGGGTTTCCCTGGAATATCCAGCTGCTGGACTGTGACCTGGGTTATTTCCAACCAGCTGTTGTGTCCCTGTCCCTTTAAGACTTTCAAAAAGCACTCGCTTTTCTTTGTCACAGGAGCATCAACTTTGGGACCTGCTCAGAGGTCTTGCTTCCCTGTTTCCCTAGTTTCCAGCCCTCCATGCGTGCAGTGTGTCTGCGCACTGGTGTGGAGGCTAGGGCTGTGTGTTTAGCCGTCCTGGTCTCCCTCTCCCTTCCCGCTCCGACTCCTCTCTTCCTGCTGGGAGCTGGGGTGAGGGGCACTCGGGCCCCCCTGGGCCAGGGCTTGTATCTTACCCCTTTTACCAGGCGCTGGCCTCTCGCACATGTGGATGTAGTCTGGCTCTTGTCCTGTGTCTTCTTGTCTCTCTTTTAGGATTAGTTGTATTTGTTGTATTTTCAAAAATATATATGCTTTTGGGAGGAGATTCCCACTGTCCTACTCATGCTGCCATCTTGGCCCCCCTATGTAGGATGACTTTTTGTTCTGTTTATGGTGTCCTTTACTATACAAAAACGTTTTAGTTTGATGTAGTCCCATGAGCTCATTTTTGCTTTTGTTTCCCTTTTTTGAGGAGATGGGGAATGATGGAGGAATTCAGGAAGAAGTTGCTTATGCTTATATTCAGGAGATTTTTGCCTATGTTGTCTTCTAAGAGTTTTATGGTTTCACGAATTACATTCAGGTCTTTGATCCATTTCAAGTTTATTTTTGTGTATGGAGATAGACAGTAATCCAGTTTCATTCTCTTACATGTAGCTGTCCAGTTTTGCCAACACCAGCTGGTGAAGAGGCTGTCATTTCCCCACTGTGTGTCCATGACTCATTTATCATGTATTAATTGAGCATATATGGTTGGATTTATATCAGGGCTCTCTAGTTTGTTCCATTGGTCTATGGGTCTGTTCTTGTGCCAGTACCAAATTGTCTTGATTACTGTGGCTTTGTAGTAGAGCTTGAAGTTAGGGAGCATAATTCCCCCTGATTTATTCTTCCTTCTCAGGATTGCTTTGGCTATTCCAGGTCTTTTGTGGTTCCATATGAATTTTAGAACTATTTTCTCTAGTTCATTAAAGACTGCTGTTGGTATTTTGATAGGAATTGCTTTGAATCTGTAGATTGCTTTAGGCAGGATGGCCATTTTGACAATATTAATTCTTCCTACCCATGAGCACAGTATGTGTTTCCATTTATTGGTATCTTCTTTAATTTCTTAGCTTTCCAATCCCCTAATCATGAGAGTATCATTAAAGCACCATGAAATGTAGATTTATGCTCCCTGAGAAGATCTCTGGAGTTAGGTATTCAGCAGTCCCAGGCCTCCATTCCCTCCCCACTCCATTTCTCTTCCTCCTGCAGGTGAGCTGGGGTTGGGAAAGGGCTTGGGTCCAGCTGGGCCACAGCTTTGGTACGTTACCCTGTTCCATGAGGTCTGCTCTTTTCTCAGGTGTATGCAGTCTGGTGTAGTCCTCTTTCCTGTTGCTTTTTCAGGATTAGTTGTATTAATTATATTTTTGTATTATATGTGGTTTTAGGAGGAAACTTCTGTCTCACCTCTCATGCTGCCATCTGTAATCCTCTGCTTAATTCTCCTCCTTTAGATGGAGAAGGGTAGTATGTCTCATTTTCAGGATGATTTATCTGAACAAATAAGTCACTTTTCAGTGAGACCATTTGTGAATTACCTGTAAGGACTTTGAAAAGCAAGACTTATGATTTAAAGTCATAGTAGCCCATTTGTTTTATGAAATAAATCACCTTGTAAGCTCTGTTATTAGAAGGTGCTTCTTAAGAGCCATTGGGATCTCTTTCTCCATCATAATGGACACTGATAAATGTCCTTCTGCTTTAGGGGATCAAAGTGATAACAGCATATTGAATGGAAAATAAGGAACTTACCTGCTATAAGTTGTCTAGAGCAATTGGAGGAAACAAAGTTCTTATGGCAAATAATCATCATGACTAAGTGTGGCTTCAAAACTCAAAACTGTACTATGGAATATTATTTCCTAAAAGGGAATTTGCTTCTGTTTATCACCCTCCCCATACTTATAAGTAAGTTTCCTAACAAAGTGATATGAGAAAGAGTTTCCTAAGGACACTTAGGATGACAAAAGAAGTTACCTTTAGGTTATCAAAATGTATGTTAGGTCTAGAAGAAAAATACTTACAAACCTCACTTAATGGTTAAGCCAAGCGGGGGTGGATTTAAACTTCGATTCTTAACACCAGAATGTAAATACTGTATTCCTTACTAAATCATTTCACAAGTTACCTCATATTTATAAAGCACATTTGATCACAGAATTCCATGCATCCCTTCAACAGAATAGAAAGTTGGCACAATGAGGGGTGATACACAGAGCCATTGAATTGTAAGGACCAGACCCACAAACACTGGTTGCTTGTTAGAAATGCAGCATCTGAAATCCTGACTAATTCATCTGTGCATTGGAGTTTGAGAAGTGCCACTCTTGGATATCTGTTCTAACATGTTAATTCAGTCCTTTCTGCCTCTCTGTTTTTCCATCTTCAGGCTGAATGGAGTGGAGTTAGTCACTTAGTTCTTATTCCTAACCTTGAAGGGACCTTGAAGTGGAGGTGACCCATGGAATGGAGAGAACTTTGCCTGTGCAAGACACCTGACCAGTGCCACACTGAATATCATTGCCTTTGTATCATGTAAAATGTGATATATATACAAAACTGCTCTGTTATTGGATGAAATGCCATGCCAGGAAAGGTGACATATTTTCCTTTGGAGTGTCATGTTGTGATGGCAGGGATTATCTGCAGTCAGTTCTTCGGTACCGGGTTGCTACTGAAACCCAGGGAGAGTGAGAGATGACAGATAGATAGATAGATAGATAGATAGATAGATAGATAGATAGATGATAGATAGATAGATGATAGATAGATAGATAGATATAGGTAGATAGATAAAGAGCGAGTGAGTGCATGAGCTCAGTGAAGAGCAGCTGCACTTATCCAGAAGGGCAGGACCCAGTTAGTAGCAAAGATGAAAGTGACGGAGATGCAGAACTTGGTTAGGCATTGATTTAATAGAGACAGATTAGGGTTTTATGACAATTTGAGGAATGTTAAAATCCAAGAGGTGATAGAGAGAGTATGATGTGATCCAAGGGGGATTTAAACATAAGATGAAAATGAAAACCTCAGTGAGGTTTTCTAGGAAAGCTTAAGAGAAGGGGGATAGAATAAACTCTCAAGGGATGTCTGACTGCTTGAATCATGGGATGGACAAATTACTGAAGGCTGTGTTAAATAAATCTTCTTGGACATGTCCCAGTGCATTTCACTCCATCCTTTTGGCCTCTGCTTGTTAATATTTGCAAGGTTTTAGGGAACCCCAAATCTTTTTTTCATTGAATGCTAGCCTGAGGGCTCCAGAGTCGTCTTTGTTCCACTTCACCCTCCAAAAAGTCATGATACAGATCTCAGATGCCACCTATCAGTGACTGACAGCTGTTTAGTTAAGCTGCTCCTTTTCAGTCCCGTTTTCTGCCAAATTTTTACAAGAGCTACAGACATGCAGAGAAAGCAGAAATGACTGAAATACTGGCACTCCAAATGGTGTAAACAAGAAAAAGATCCAGATAAGTCAGCGATAGTGTAATTAACCCTATATGATTTAGAGACTAGGCCACTTGTCATTTCTACTGGTCACTCTGAAAGAACCTGACCCTTAGGAGCTGCTGTTGTGCTTTAAGAGTGGATGGGTTTCCAATGCTGCCCATATTTCCTTAATCTGAAATTGATTGGCTTTAGTCTTTTTAAAATTTGGGTTTTTTGAGTTGCTCTGTAGGAGTCTATTTAAGGGGACTTTGACATTTTCATTGTGAAGATGACCTGGTGTAGGAAAATCAACCCTGGGTCTGGAGTTGGATGGCTGGTTTGAGTTCCAACTCATTAGCTAAATTCCCTGAGGAAAACCACTTAGCCTTTCTGAGCATCTGTTGTTCTCCAAAATCTGTCCCTTTCCTCCTCCTGGGCATATGGTTGCCCAGCTAGAGACCACATTTCTCAGTCTCCTTCACAGCTAGGTCCAGTCTCATGCCTAAATTCTCTCTGATGGAATGTAAGGAGAGGTGTTGTGAGGAAACTGTTTATTCTGGATTCTTTCTCCTTCTTCCTCAACTTTTCTTGGGCTGGATTGGGCCTTGGGGGTGATGCAGCTTCTACAGGGCAGAGGAGGACAACACCTCAAGGGGATGGCAGAACAAAAAGGTGGAGGAACCTGGACCCCAAGATGTCTTCATGAAATATAACTTCCCTGCCAACTTGGACCTCCTTGCTCCATCCTATAAAGTATGAATGGAATAAATGTCTGTCTCATTTCTTTGTCATCACTGATGAGTCTTAACCTTAATTAATCTATATCTTTATTTGTAAGATTGGTGAAATCTGTCTTCTTGACAGAGCTGTTGTAAGAGCTAAGTTACATGATGTATACAAGTGTTTTATAAATTGTCAAGTACTATCATAACATTGGTTTTTATTGTTTTTAACATTCCTGGCACTTGCGAGACCATCAGGCAGGGCAGGTGGAGGAAGGGATCCATAGGAAAGTCTCTGGAGTGACAGTGGCACTTCTATTAGCAGATCACTGATCCTTCAGGGAAAACTAAGAAACCACGAATAGAGAATCATAATGTTCAGATTATGGATTTGGATTCAGACTGTCTGGATTTAAATCCAGATTCTGACACTTAGAACCTCAGCCATATTACTTAACCTCTCTGTTCCTTAATTTTCTCAGAAAAATGAGGATAATAATGGTGCCACCCTTCCTGGATTGTTGTTAAGATTAAATGTGTGTGGTGAGAGTTCATGCATATATGTAATTCCCTCTGACTATGTAGGTAATACAAATACTCACACCATTTATTGAGTGATGCCTATGTGTCAGGCATTGTTCAAAGAGTCATATCTTGTGGAGACTTACTAACATGAGTCTAAAATCCCTTTCTTTTAAAATCTTATTACCATACCTCACTGACTCTCAGATGTACATTTTTATTTTTGAAAAATTGGGATGCGAGAGGTAAAACAAAATGGAAATAGTCTTTCAGGCCATGGAAGTTCACAGATTTCCCAACACAAGGGACCCAAGGAAGACAACACAAACACGTATAATAATTAAAATGGCAAAGATCAAGGACAAGGACAGAGTGTTAAAATCAGCCAGACAGAGAAAAAAGATCACGTACAAAGAAAAACCCACCAAGCTATCAGTAGACTTCTCACTAGAAGCCTTACAGGCCAGAAGGGAGTGGCATGATATATTTAATGCAATGAAACAGAAAGGCCTCAAACCAAGAATACTCTTCAGACAAGACTGCACTTAAATTTGAAGCAGGGATTTAACAATTTCCAGATATAAGCAAAAATTGAGAGAATTTACCTCCCACAAACCATCTCTACAGTGTATTTTAAAGGGACTGCTCTAGATGGAAGTGTTCCTAAGACTAAATAGCTGTTACCAGAGAAAATAAAACCACAGTAAAGGAAGTAGACCAATTAATTACTAAGCAACTGCAAAATTAAATCAACTATCCCCTAAGTCAATCAAGGTATACACAAAGAGTACAGAATATGATACCTAATATACAAAGAATGCAGGAGGAAGAAAAAGGAGGAAAAAACAAAGACTACAAAAGAACCTTAAAACTGTGTTTGTAATAGCATAGTAAGTAAGTTAAGTTAGACTGTTAGATAGTAAAGAAGCTGCCCTTGAACCTTTGCTAACCACGTATCTAAAGCCTGCAATGGCAATAAGTACATATCTATTGATAATCATCCCAAATGTAAATAGGCTGAATGCACCAAACAAAAGACATAGAGTTACAGAATGGATAAAAAGCAAGACCCATTATATATGCTGCCTATAAAAGACTCACTTCAAACCCAAAGACATACACAGATGAAAAAGTGAAAGGATGGAAAAAGATATTTTATGCAAATGATAGCAAGAAAAAAGCAGGATTTGCAGTGTTTGTATCAAATAAAAAAGACTTCAAAACAAAGAAAGTAACAAGAGATAAATAAGGACATTATATAATGATAAAGGGGTCAATCCAACAAGAGGATATAATCATTATGAATATCTACACACCCAAAATAGAAGCACTCAAATATGTGAAACAAATACTAACATAATTAATGGGGGAAATAGAATGCAATGCATTCATTTTAGAAAAGTTCAATACACCATCCACTACAAAGGATAGATCAAACAGACAGAAAATAAGGAAGGATACAGAGGCAATGAACAACACATTCCAACAGATGGGCCTAATAGATATCTACAGAACACCCTACACAAAAGCAACAGGATACACATTCTTCTCAAGTGCACATGAAGCATTTTCTGAATAGATCACATACTAAGCCACAAAAAGAGTCTCAGTAAATTCAGAAGCATTGAAACTGTACCAACGAACTTCTTGGACCACAAAAGTATGAAACTAAAAATAAATTGTGCAAAGAAAACAAGAAAGCCCACAAACACATGGAGGTTTAATATCACGCTCCTAAATCATCAATGGATCAATGACCAAATAAAAATAGAGATCAAGCAATATATGGAGACAAGTGAAAGAAACAACTCAACACCCCAAAACCTGTGGAATGCAGAGGCAATTCTAAAAGGGAAGTGTATTGCAATAGAGGCTTACCTCAAAAAAGAACAATCCAAATGAATAGTTAAACTCACAATTAATGAAACTAGTAAAAGAACAAGTGAAGCCCAAAGTCAGTAGAAGGAGGGACATAATAAAGATTAGACCATGAATAAATAAATTTGAGAAGAATAAAACAATAGAAAAACTCATTAAAACAGGAGCTTTTTTTGAGAAAATAAAATAATTAAAGTCCTAGCTAGACATATTAAGAAAAAAAATAGTCTACACACATAAACAGAATCACAATTGAGAAAGGAAAAAGGAAAAATCACTGTGGACACCACACAAATACAAAGAATTATTAGAGAGTAATATGAAAAACCATGTTAACAAATTGGATAATCTAGAAGAAACAGACAACTTTCTAGAAAAATACAGCCTTCCAAGGCTAACCCAGGAAGAAACAGAAAATCTGAACAGACCAATTACCAGCAATGAAGTTGAATTGGTAATCAAAAAACTTGCAAAAAACAAAATGCCAGTATCAGTGGCTTCACCACTGAAGTTTATGTAACATTTAGAGAAAACCTAATAGCCATCCTCCTAAAGTTTTCCAAAAAGTATAAGAGTAGGGAATACTTCCAAACTCATTCTATAAGGCCAGCATCACTCTAATACCAAAACTAGGCAAATACATCACAAAAAAAGAAACTTACAGACCATTATCCCAGATGAACATAGATGCAAAAATTCTCAACAAAATATTAGCAAATAGAATTAAAAAATACATCAAAAAGATCCATCATGATCAAATGGGGTTTATTGAAGGAATGCAATGATGGTACAGTATTTGAAAATCCATCAACATCATCCACCACATCAACAGAAAGGACAATAACCACACGATCATCTCCATAGATGCTGAAAAAGCATTTGACAAAATTCAGCATCCATTCATGATATAAACTGTCAACAAAATGGAAAGAGAGGGCGAGTGCCTCAACATAATAAAGGCCTTATATAACAAACCCACAGCCAACATCATACTTAACAATAAAAAGCTGAAAGCTTTTCCTCTAAGATCAGAAACAAGACAAGGAAGCCCACTGTCCCTGCTTTTATTCAGCATACTACTGCAGGTCCTAGCCATGGCAATCAGACAACAAAAAGAAATAAAAGGCATCCAGATTGGTAAGGAAGAAGTCAAACTGTCACTGTTTGCAGATGACATGATATTGTACATAAAGAATCCTAAAGAATCCACCCCAAAACTATTAGAACTAATAAGTGAATTGAGCAAAATTTCAGGATACAAAATTAATACACAGAAATCTGTGGCATTCCTATATACTAATGATAAACTAGCAGAAAGAGAGATCAGGAAAACAATTCCTTTCACAGTTGCATCAAAAAGAATAAATTACCTGGGAATAAACCTAACCAAGGAGGTGAAACACCTATATGCTGAAAACTACAAGACACTTATATGAGAAAGTAAAGAAGACATAGATATATACATCCCATGCTCATGGAGAGGAAGAATTAACATTGTCAAAATGGCCATCCTGCCTTAAAGCAATCTACAGATTCAATGCAATCCCTATCAAAATACCAACAGCATTATTCAATGAACTAGAACAAATAGTTCTAAAATTCATATGGAACCACAGAAGACCCTGAATAGCCAAAGCGATCTTGAGAAGGAAGAATAAAGTGGGGGGGTTATGCTCCCCAATTTCAAGCTCTCCTACAAAGCCACAGTAATCGAGACAATTTGCTACCTGAACAAGAACAGATTGATAGATCTGTGGAATAGAATAGAGAGTCCAGATATAAACTGACAGATATGTGGCCAATTAATATATGATAAAGGAGCTATGGATATACAATGGGGAAATGACAGCCTCTTCAACCGCTGGTATTGGCAAAACTGGACAGCTACATATAAGAGAATGAAACTTGATTATTGTCTAACTCCATACACAAAAGTAAACTCAAAATGTATCAAAGACCTGAATGTAAGTCATAAAACCACAGAACTCTTAGAAAAAAACAGACAAAAATATCTTGAATATAAACATGAGCAACTTTTTCCTGAAAATATCTTCTTGGGCAAGGGAAACAAAAGCAAAAATGAACAAATGGAACTATATCAAACTAAAAAGCTTCTGTACAGCAAAGGATACCATCAGTAGAACAAAAAGACATCATACAGTATGGGAGAATATATTTGTAAATTACATATCTGACAAGGGATTAACATCTGAAATATATAAAGAACTCATTGCCTCAACACCCAAAAAGCAAATAACCCTATTAAAAAATGGGCAGGGGAGCTGAACAGATGCATCTCCAAAGATATTCAGATGACCAAAAGGCACATGAAAAGATACTCCACATCGCTAATCATCAGGAAAATGCAAATTAAAACCACGATGAGATATCACCTCACACCAGTTAGGATCACCAACATCCAAAAGACAATGAACAACAAATGCTGGTGAGGATTCGGAGGAAGGGGAACCCTCCTACACTGTGGGTGGGAATGTAAATTAGTTCAACCATTGTGGAAAGCAATATGGAGATTCCTCAAAAAACTAAAAATAGAAATACCATTTGACTCAGGAATTACACTCCTAGAAATTTGCCTGAAGAAAGCAGATCACAGATTCAAAAAGACATGCACCCTAATGTTTATCACAGCACTATTTATAATAGTCAAGATGTGGAAGCAATTTAAGTCTCTCCATCAATAGATGAATGGATAAAGAAGAGGTTGTACATATACACATGGAATATTATTCAGCCTGATGAAGAAAATAAATCCTCCCATGTGCAACAACATGGATGGAGCTAGTGGGTATTATACTCAGTGAAATAAGCCAGGTGGAAAAAGACAAGTACAAAATGATTTCCCTCATTTGTGGAGAATAACAACAAAGGGAAACTGAAGGAACAAAACAGTAGCAGACTCACAGACTCCAAGAAGGGACTAGTGGTTACCAAAGGAAAGCATTTGGGAAGGGTGGTTTGGGAGGGAGGGAGAAGAGGATTTAATGGCATTATAATTCACACACATTACGTGGGGAGTCATGGGGAAGACAGTAGAGCACAGAGAAAAGTAGTGACTCTGTGGCATCTTACTATGCTGATGGACACTGACTGCAATGGGGTGAGAGTGGGGGGTCTTGATAATATAGGTGAATGTAATATCCATAAAGTTGCTCATATGAAACCTTCATAAGATCTGACAAGGGATCAATGATACCTTAATAAAAAAAGTTGGGATGAATCTTTAGAATGAAGGTGTTTTACAATTGTCACAGGCAAGGTAGAAATTGTGTTGTTGCTTGTTATTGCACGAACAAACTGTGCTAGAGCTATTCATGTTATTATTGCTGCAATTTATATATATTGCTGGTTCAATTGCTGTATCTTAATAGTGATTATACTGCTATGTGGCATTTAAATGATAAATTATGGTACCAAATAGACATAGAAAGAGAGCAGTATCATGTGCATATATTAGTGAAGCAGTTGTTTGTAGTTGGAGGCATGATCAGCATTCCATATTCTCTTGAAAACAGCCAAGAATATTATGGGACCCAAGGAAACAAGGTTCCCACAGGTAGGTGAAGCTGTGCTATGTTCTGTTGCTGAGACATGTTCACAACGATGGGCAACCTCATGTGTAGATATACAACTGAAGATGAAGAAACTGTAAACATTCTCAAAATACGGGAAAAGAAATTGTAAAGCCACAAGAGGCTGTGTGTTGAAGAAAACTGAAAAATACATTGAATCACTAAACATCAATTTGTCAGAAACTTCTTGCTAAGTTTTAACACAAGCAGATTAATTTCCAGCAATATGTGATTTAATTGAAGCAAAACATACAAATTAAATCAAATGGGTAATGCTGATGAAGTCTCAATAATTTTGAGTAACATTTTATTATATGTATATACCACACTTTGTTTATTCATTCATGTATTGGTGGACATTTGGGTATTTCTGATTTTTAATAGTTATGAATAAAGTAGCTATAATTTTATTATATGTATATACCACAATTTGTTTATTCATTCATGTTAAAGGTGTGAAAGAGATAAAGAAACTGGTGGAGAGAAACATCATACCATTGTGACAATATGCATAATTTCAGTGGCCAAAAGTTGTTACCATATTAAATTTAATACAGAAAACAATATCTAAGAATGAGCTATTCCTCAAAGATTTAAAAAATAAGGGTAATTGAATTGTTAGAAGATTGTCTTAAAGTAATCTACAGTAGACATCTTGGAGTTGTGTTTAAATGTCCAAGCTATTCATTCTTAATGTAATTTGTGGATGTCTTCTAACAATTGAAGAATCTTACCTAAAGTTTAGGAACTTGGTTATTAATTTTGAGAGACATGTCTGGACTTCTGAAACCTTTCAACATTTCTAGCCATAGTCCATTTAAAAACAATTCAAGGAAGGAGTATGAATTCTGGCTGTTGTCTGGAAATTTTTTTAATGATACTTTCTGGTAATACAAAGAAACTGCTAGAATCAAAATTGGTAGATTGGGTATTAAGAGACTTGGAAGAAAGATGTAGAGACAAATGCTATTCTTACTGACACAAAGGACAATCGTGCAGAAAAGCAGGGGCATCAATTACTTTGAGACAGAAAGTGATTTGGAAGAGCTGAACTGAATGTGAAAAAGCTTGGGGGAATACCTTAACAGTTTATTTTATATACATTTTCCTTTTAAGTGAATGTACAGAAGTGCTATATGAAAGAAATTAATATTTGATAAGTAAGAAAGTAAAAATAAAAAGCTTTTAAAATAAAAATAAAAGTTGTGATAAGAATGTGTTATATTTTAATTATGTTTATATTTTTCTTTCTGAGTGCCTAATAAAATAATGGTGCGTATTTTAATTGATTATGTGTTAGATTCACCCACTTCCAAGGCTGTAAAGTTGGTAATGCTGAGCTTCCCAATCTCTGACATCTTGAATGTCAATATTCACTCCAAGCATACTTTCAGGTCCTTCCAGATTTCTTACTTTCATAGTCACATATAAAACAAAATATGTTGTTTACTCCAAGAAAACTTCCAATTTATTCAGTTTCTCTTTTATATTTTCCTTCCCACTTCACTGATCCCTTCTCCTGCCCATTCTGCCATCCAGTGTAGATCCCAGGATGTACACTTCAGCCACTCTCTTGTCAGCTTTGGGTCAATATGATTTAATTTCATTAAAAATTAATTATAATATGTTTTAAATGTACACAAAAGTGCAGGCATGCATGTACCCATTACTCACATTTAACAGACACCATATTTGCTTCGTATTTACTTTCTGATGAGTTACAGTTGAAGCCCTATTCCCACAAACCACACCCTTTTGTGCTTGTTATTAAAGTCTTGTCTCCCAGCTCCCAGCCTACACCTCTGTTCTCTGCTCTGTCATGCCAGGGCTGTCAACAGCCCTCTCTTTTGCCAACTGCATCCCTCTTACCTTCTGCCAATAGTGGGTGGATAAGGGAGATGGGAAGGCTGGAGGAGGGAAGACGGGTGAACGTTTTCTTTCTGCCAGTGTCATCTCAGTAATGCTACTCAACTGAGAGCTAAGATTCGTTCTAGCAGCAGTTGGTTTCAATGTGCTGGTTTCCACTCACTTCTGAATTTCTGTACCACCTCAGAGATATCAGGACCATTAGTCAGTGCCCCTCCTGAAGTCTAAGTCCCTGAGGTATCAGCACCAGCTGGGCGGTGAACCCCCTCAGACATCTTTAGTCCAGACCTGAGTATCTTAGCCCCAAGTCTCTCCGTCCTAGTAACCAATACTGTACTTCATTCCCCCACAGCCAGGAGCATAGGAGAAATTCTCTGCTGTTACAATATCCATAGTAACTCAGGGCTCACAAAAGGGCATTTTGCTTTCCTAGTGCATTTTCTAATACCTGTTTAACCAGTTTCTGACATTAAATTCTCTTTGTTGAAACAATTGTCCTGCTTCTATTTTCTGTCTGGGTCTTTACTGATACATTCTCTCTTTCTCCCGAGAAGAAATGACTATTTTTAAGTTGGTATTGCATTTTTAGCCACATAAAATTGACATAAATAAATTCATTCTGTACATATAATTTTGAAACTTCTTTTTTATGCTTTTGTTTTCAGATAGATTCAGGATGTACATTAAGATCTAACTGATTCATTTAAACTTTATTGTATGAATAAATTACAGTTTGTTTATCTATTGCCTTCCTGAGGAATAGGTAGTATCTGTCTGCTTTGTTGTCACCACAAACATTACTGCAGGGAAGGTTTTTGTTCCTGTCTCTCTGGGCTCATGTGCAAGAATCTCTGTAGGGTATAATCCTGGAAGTGGAATTGCTGGATAGTAGGAAATGTCACTTATTTAAATTTTTTACTAGATTAAATTTGATCTCCAAATATACCGGTATTGTTCTTTCCCCTATATCCTTGGCAGCTGTAATTATTAACAGCTTTCTCCCCAAGTTTGACAGTGTAAGATGATATCTAGATTAGGTTTAATTAATTAATTAATTAATTTCTATGATTACAAATCAGGATGAACATTTAAAAAATGTATATTGGCTATTGTGGTTCCATCTTCCACATTTTTTTTCTACTGTTTTTTTTCTTTTTTGTTTTTTCTTAAGCTAAGAGGTAGGAGGTATATATATATAAAATTTGTATATATGTGTATAATTTATATATGTATGTATGTATTTTTCTGGATACTAATCTATCCATTATATGTATTTTTAAAATCTTTTTTCTGCACTGGCTTCTCTTTTAACTCTGCTACTTTCTGTCACAGAGAAGCTTTAAATATAAGGGAACCAAATTTATCTACTTTTCCTTTATGAGTTTTTACTCATATTTTCTATAAGAAACCTTCTACCACAGCAAGGTCATGAGTGTGTTCTACTTTATTTTCTTCTAAATGTTTGATTTTGTTTTTTAAACATTTTTGTTCTTTAATCTACTTGCATTGACTTTTATGTATAGTATAAAAATCAGAATACAATTTTATCATTTTCCACATAGAGGGCCTTTTGTCCCAGCATACTTTACTCCTTTCATTGGTCTATATGATTCTCCCTGTTCCTACACCAGACCTCAACTTTCATAACTTTGTACTTTGTTTTAATATTTGTCAGGGTATCAAGGGCAAATGACTTGTTTATTTTCTTCAAAATTGTCTTGGTTATTTTTAACCTTTTACTCTTCCAAATGAAATTTAGGATCCAAGTTCCTGAAAAATATGGTTGGGATTTTGAATAGAATTTCTCTGAATTTAGAGGTTAGTTTGGGGAGGATTTTAATCTTTCTAATATTGAAAGGGCCTTCTTATTAAGTAAGGTCTTGCTCTTCTACACATGGTATTTGACCCAATAACCTTGATATCACCTGGATCTTGCTAGAAATGCAGTATTTTAGGCTCCATCCCTTATTTACTGAATCAGAATCTGCATTTTAACAAGAGCTCCAGACTTGTATGCACATTCTTAAAGTTTGGGAAGTATGGCTCTAAAGTTACTCCTCTCTTCTTTATATATAGAGTTATGGATTTAGGGTTTTAACTGCATTTTTTTAAACTTCCCTCTCTACTATATTCTCTTAAACAAAAAAGAGACATACTGACATATCTGTCATCTCTTCTGACTCTGGCTCTACCTGGCTATCACCTACTGTCATTTTCTTCCTGATGGGGGTGTCTGTGTCCCTTGCCCCCACTTCCTCACCTTCTAGCCATTCTTTAGGCTTTTATTTCCCATAATTTCACCACAACTGATTGAGCTCAGGTTACTAAGGACCTCCTAATTTCCAAATCCACTGGGCATCTCCCAGTGCTCACTAATTTATTTGACTTTCTTGCAGCATTTCTATGCTCTTTCCTTTTCCTTATGTTCACAGTAGCTTACAGCTCAGGCTCCTATCACCTCTTGTCTGAACCCAGGCAATTCGCCCCTCTCTTCCAATCTTCCCCTCTCCAGACAGTGTACTTGATTGTCTATAAAGCTTCTAGGTTCTTCCAAATGTAACTGAGATCATGCTATTTCTTCACTTAAAACCATTCTCTATGGTTACATGCCTTACAAATAAAACACAAAACTTCTTGAGCTATCATAAGAGTCCCTCGTTGATTGTGCCCATGCGTGACTCCTTCACAAAATTTTCTTGCCATTCCCTTTCATGCATCTTGTATTTCAGCTGGACTAGATGACTTCGAATCCCCTGATATCTCAAGTCATTTCCTGTATCCATGCCCTTGCCTTTGTATTTCCTTTCCTACCTAGACAGAAAAAATCTCTCTTGACTACCACAGGTCGTATGTCTATGATTATCACATAGTATAACAACTGTTGTTTACTTCTCTACCCAGGTCAGCCTGTGAACTATTAGTGGCAGGAATTACTCTTGGTTATAACCCTAGTGCAGGCATGTAATTTTTATTACATGAATGAAAGGATGATTGATTCAAGTTAGTGGATGAGCCATTTGTTGATGGTGTTAATGCTCTTTGCTTGCAGCCATTTCCATTCCCAGAATTTGATCAAATCCTTCTGGTACCATAGAAAATTCTCCCTCCCCTGGGAAGTCCTTCCTGAGATGCTCTAGCTGGAAGGGACGTCTCCTCTTCTTGTGCTGAAATATTTCTTTTTGACTCCACTCTTAAGTATTTCTTGCTCTGCATTTGTGCCTCTTTTGCTCAACCTGAGTTATTTGTAAATTCTCTGGAGTAAGGGATTATGCCTTATTCTTCTTTGTTCTTCCCATAAATGTCCAGCGAATGCCTCCTACATGGAAGTCACTCAATTTATATGTATTGCCTTGAGTCCAAATTGTTTTAACTCACACCACTGAGGATTTTTTTCATCTAGAACATAAAAAAGCCTTAGATTCCTAAGCTGGAAAGAATGTTATGTGGGTTAAGAACACACTGATTATCAGCATCTGGCAGGTGGGTCATTACAGAAATCACAATTGCCAGAGAGAACCTCAAGTCTGAAAAACTGTCTTCTGTAAGGAAGCTGCCTTACAGAAATGCTCTTAACCCACATGAGTGCTTGGTAAACCCACTACGCTTTAACCTGGAGTGGGAACAAAGACTGCCTCTTCACTAAGCCCATATCCACTTCAGATTGTACTTTGGGGCTAAGTTCTGGGAATCTTCTGAAAGGCAGTTTTCAGAAGATGTCAAAGGAGACAGTGTGATTAAGTATTTCCTGGGCTGTGAGAGATCCTGGGAGGGAAGTGCATCCCCTTGGCCATAGCTCCATTGGCTAAAGCACAACGGTCGAGGAGAGTTCCTTTCTCCCTCCCACAGGCCTTAGTATTCTAATCTCTACACATGGTATTTGACCCAATAACCTTGACATCACCTGGATCTTGCTAGAAATGCAGTATTTTAGGCTCTGGTTTTAGGCTCCATTTAATCTCTGGTTAAATGGAGCAGTGTAGGGAAGGAAAAGGAGCCTGATTTGGTAAAAGCAGGAAGCCTGAGTGGAGCAGGTTGAGCTTGTGGTGTGGCATATGCCTCCAGCAGTTAGATGAGCTCAGACCTCATCCTGGCTCTCAGCCACATTGCTGCCAGAAGAAGAGGTCTAGTAAATATCAAATACGTTAATAATAAACATTTCCTTTGATTCTCTCACAAAGAATCAGAGATTTCAATATTTTATTGTATTGTGTTTTCATCATGTGTTCCTTCACCAATTGCCTTTGGTCTTTGAAAAAAGGACCTCAGCCTCCATCTCCTTTCTTGTCTTCTGAGGGAAGCAAGATGTACCTGGCCATGGGTGGGTGACTTTGAAACCCTGGCCACACTGCGGAAGGTAGGGTGAGCACTGAGCCGCTCACAGCCCCTCTGACAGCAGGACAGAAGTCCCAGCTGGGCGGCCGTTGAGCTGCCAGGGCTTGGGAATGCTCACCCGTGTGAGCACTGTGAGCTCCTGGTCACTCTGTAGTCCAGAAAGGGTCACTTCTAATTTTAAAAAGTTCCTCAATATATTCAACCCCATCAAAACACAGATGGAGGGCTTTCTTGTGAAAGCTGGAGGAGAAAAGCATTTCAGTTCTTCATTATTTTTCTCTCCAGAGTAGAAATAAAAGGAAAAGAATTAAGGAGGTAGGAGGAAGCATTAACTTTATGTTATTTATGTGGTCAGTGAACTTACTGAGTGCCTCCTCCATCCCAACATCTAAAAGGCATGGGTTTTTCTTTCATGGAATCACAGCTCAGTCGAGAGGGACATTAGACCCCATAAAAGTTCAGCAGCTGAAACTGTGTTATATGTTTTCTGCTTCCCTTTTACATCATTCTCTGAGCCCCAGAAGGTCAATCTATTGTAGACTAAATCAGAGGGTCTCTTTCCCTGTGGCTCCAGGTTGGGTTTGGTCCAAGGGAAGCACTAGCAAGAGATCAGAGAAAGGGAGGACCATCATGTTGGGGCATATATTTATTGGCTCTTCCTTGCTGGTCACCTCAGGTTAGGTAAATTCCTTTACTTAAGCCTATAGCCTCTGTCAAGTGGTGCTCCCCTAGAATTCCACTGGTTTCTCAAGGTTTGGGTAATTGCCTCTTTCCCTCACTGCTCTAGAGCTAGGAGGAGATAATGGGTCCCTGGTGTTGCTAGCCTCAGAGTGCTTCACTATCCTTTGTTGGTGTCTCTTGACCCTGGCCACATTTTGTAAAGAGTCTCTTTATTAAGACCTCCCCAAGTGCCCTGAGAGTGCCACCCGTTTCCTTCCAGGATGCTGCCTGATGGAGAATCCATCTTGAAATACAAGAGTGAAGGCACTTGATAAGTCATGTGGGAATTCTGGAAGGCATGACACAATTTGGGGTTAGCTAAGTGGGTAAAGGAGGAAGCTGGTGTTCAGATAGGGTAATATAGAAAGATCTCCTGGAAAAGATGATATTTGGGCAGACCTCAAAGGATAAAGAGTAAGACATGTGAAGAAGTGAGGGGGTGTAGTGTCAGGCAGAGGGAAAAATGTGCAAAGGCCCTGCAGTGAAAGAGCTTAGTGTATTTGAAATTAGCAAGAAGCCAGCTTAGCAGGGGAGTAATGACTGAGGGAGAGGAAGGAAAGGGCATGGTTGGGCAGGGCCTTGTAGGTCATTATAAGGACTCTAGATTTGAATGATTAGAAGAGAGGCCATTGGAAGGTGTTAAGCTAGGGAGTGACATGGTCTGATGTTTTTAAAAGGCCATTCTGAAGATACAAGCTACACTGTCTGTTTCCCCTGTCCAAGCCACTCAGTCTCTAGAATCTTCTCCCTTTGTAAAGATACCCCCCTATTTTTAGACCTCTTGGCCTTGTAAAGTTATCAAGCAAAAGAAGGTAAGGATTAAATTGCAAAGGTGGCTTGTTTGTGGTCCTTTATCTCTGATCAAAGTCCTTCAGTTCATTTCATCAGAAATAGTTTAATCACATCAATAATTGAGAGCTAATTGAAGTATTTTGGAGAGAGTTTTTAAAAGACTGAATGTCATTTAAAAATTACCCTTGTTCTATAATATGTCCAAGTATAGGAGTGGGTTGCTTAACATTAGTTGCATCCTTCGATCCTTTAGAGATGCATGAAATGTTCCATTCCCAAGAAAATTTAAAGGGGAAGCAGTTTCAGATAAATCCTCCCTTTTCCCCTCTGTCTTCAATTTTCACTAAATTTCTCTTTGTTTAAAAACACTGCCAATAAAAGTCAACTTGAGTGTGAATTGTAGTTAGAGATACAGTCTCAACATTGCCAAATTATGTTCTTCATGGATCCATTAGCATTTCCCCCGTTCTCTGTTGGCTGATGGAGAACTAGCTCCTGGAGGACTTCTGTCTGCTTCTCCAGGTAGTCTGCATATTAGCTGATGTCTGTCAAGCCAATTGCTGGCTAATTCCACAATGGATTTCTGTTATCTTCTGCACTCAGAACCCTACTTAGATCTTTACCAACTTGTATAATGCATAAAAGTCTGATCTCTCAGAAAGCTATGCCTCTATCCTTGCTGTAAGCCCTGGATTACAAAAAGTCTCAAAGACTTGATTATTTTAAACTCAAATCTGGGAATGTGCAATAAAACAGCCCAATCATACAATGCAAACAGAAAGGAAATTTGAGCGTGAGAAGGAAAGGAAGGTGGTGGAGAAGACTGGTAGGCAATGCCCACTCTAACTCTGCTGTCTTCTGCTCTTTCTCATGTACTACTTCCTAGTACAATAACAATAACTGGACATACAATTTTAAGGTAATGCCAGCTATCATTCCATGTTGCATTTGTTTCAAAAGCCCAAAAGTTTGGAAACTGATATTTTCTGGAACCTTAGATGATTAACTCTGACATTGTGGATGGAACTTTTTTTTTTTAGCAGTCTTTGGAGGCCACAGCATTTACCAGCAATCTGTTGCTGAAATCTTGTTCAAATTGACTTCCTAAGGACCTGAAACACTGTATTTAAAACTGCAGCACTCCAGGTTCACTATTTCTTGTTCTTCTTTCCTTTTTATTAGCCCTTGTCACCCTCTAACATACTACGCTGCTTATTTATTCTGTTCACTGTCTTTAATTTTCTTCTCTTGGTAGAATGTAAGCCTCAAGACCACAAGGATATTTGTTGTGTTGATTTACATATCCTCAAGTATTTACTTAGAACACTTTTCTGACTGACATTAATAAAGTTTAATTAACATTTGTTGAATGAGTGATGTTTCACAATAGTAACAGTCATAAATATTAGCTCCAAAACCTCTTTTTTGTTTTGGATATCTAATTAATTCAGCTGTTTAACTGGTCTTGGTGAACATTTTCATGCTGTAAAAAAATACTCTACATCTAAAATAACTTTAAGTATAATTTCTTTACCATGCATGTATATTTTAGCCTTACTCTCAGACTACCAAAAGCCAAAAAACTACTATTACTTTCTTGATAGACAAATTAATCTAACACAGTCTGATCCCCCAAATTAAGTATATGATATCTTAATATCTTTTTGCTGTATACTACCTTCTATTTAATTTTCATGTGAACATCCTCTCTCTCCTTGGTTTTTCATAGCATTAGGCACTTAGTAGGTACCAATTAAGTACTTGATGATGAACTGTAAAGTTGTCTAGGAATTCTGTCTTATAACTACTGTGATTTTAAAATGTAAGCTGTTAATAGTTCTGTTACTGACAGTGATAGCAACACAGGATTTATGCTCTTGAAATGTAAGTTGCACTCTGGCCTGCTGCAAGTGCTACATGCCAACCGCACCTCCGGCCTCTTTCCCCCTTGGCACTATCCCTCTTGGCACTGTCCCCTTTGGCACTATCCTCTACATTCCCATCAGACTTTCCTCCCTGAAGCCCAGCTCTGGCCATCTATGCTAATCTCAAAAACTTCTGACAGTCCCCAGTACCCATGTAACTAAGCACAAATTCTTTACCATCTTACTGAAAGCCCTTTTTAATGGTCTAAAATTACCTTCACAGACTATGTCTTATTTCATATTTTCAGAAAGTCAGGAGAGTCATTGTCCCTGTGCTCTGGGCATTTCTGATTCTATAACTTGACTCATGCTGATTCCTTGATCAGGAATGCCCAGAGCCAGGATTCTATCTGTCAAATAAATCTTTCAGACCTAGCCAAGAGGCTACTTTCTTTATGAAACTTTAAAAAATTCCCCCATTGTTGGCTCCTCCTTTTGCTAAAGTACTGTAATGTTTTAGTTAAAATTTAAGTAAGTATATCTTTGTTATTTCTTTTTGAAAATCTTTTTTGGGATAAGAACACTTAATATGAGATCTACCTTCTTTTTCCAGCTTTACTGAGGAATAGATGACAAATAAAATTGTGATATATTTAAAGTATACAGTATGATGATTTTAATAAATATACACGTTGTGAAAGGATTCCCACACAAAGTGAGACCATGCATTGTATTTCTGTGTCTGCTTATTTTACTTTGCATAATACCCTTCAGATTCATTCATTTGATACAAATCACAGGAATTCCTTCTTTTGAAAGGCTGGGTAATATTCCATTATGTATATGGGTATATATACCACATTTTCTTTATCCATTCATCCATTGATGTACACTTACATTGTTTTCATACCTTGTCTATTGTGAAAAATGCTGCAATAAACATAACACGGGATTGCAGATATCTTTACAACCTCCTGATTTCAATTTCTTTGTATGTATACCCAGAAGTGGGATTGCTGGATTATATGGTATTTCTATTTTTAATTTTTTGAGGAAACTCTATACTATTTTCTATAGTGGTTGTATCAGTTTACATTCCCACCAACAGTGCACAAGGTGTATTGTGGATTTTATCCCCTTATTAGATATATAGTTTACAAATATTTTCTCCCACTCCATAGTTTGCCTTCTCATTTTATTTATAGTTTGCTGTGCCTAAGCTTTTTAACTTGATGTCGTTCCACCTATTAATTTTTGGGTTTTTTGCTTTTACTTTTCATGTCAGATTAAAAAAGTCATCTCCAAGACATGTCAGCAAACTTATTGCCCATGTTTTCTTTTAAGAGTCTTATGGTTTCTGGCCCTATGTTTATGTCTTTAACCCATTTTGAGTTAATTTTTTGTGTATGGTATGAGATGAAGGTGCAGTTGCATTCTTTTGCATATGGCTGTCCAGTTTTCTCAAAATAATTTATTGAGGAGATATTCCTATTGTATATTCTTGGTTCCTTTATTTTAAATGATTAACATGAATGTGTGGGTCATACTATCATAAGTGATTTGCCTATCAGCATTACAATACTAGAGTATTCTGAATTTAACTATATACTTACCTTTACCAGTGAGTTTTATACTTTGCCATGCTACTAATGTTACTAATTAGTATACATTTATTTTAGCTTGAAGAACTTCCATTTTTTACAAGGGCAGTCTACAAGACTGCACTGGTGATAAACTCCTTTAACATTTAGTTGTCTGGGAATTTCTTTATTGCTCTGCAATATATGAAGGACAACGTTGCCTGGGAGAGTACTCTTGGTTGTCAGGGTACTTTTTTTTTCTTTCAGCACTTTGAATATATCATCCCCCTCTCTCCTGGCCTTTCAGCAATGATAGTGTTATGGGAGTTCCCTTTCACATAACAAGTTGCTTTTATCTTACTGCTTGTAAGTTCCTCTCTTTGTCTTTAACTGTTGGCAGTTTAATTATATGTGTCTCAGTGAGGGTCTTTTTGGAGTCTTTCAATTTGGTACTCTTTAGCCTTCTTGTATCTAGAATTTTTCTCAAGGATAAGGAAGTTTTCAGCCCATTTCTCTCTCTCTTTTCCTTCTGGGTCCTCTACAATGGACATATCAGTCTGCTTGAAGGTGTTCCACTAGTCCCTTAAGCTATCTTAACTCTTTTATTTTCTTTCTTTTTTCTACTGTCCTGTCTTTGAGTTTTCCAAACCTTATATCCACTTTATCTAGTCTACTGTTGAACCCCTCTAATTTGTAATACAGTTATTATATTCTTTGGTTCTATGATTTCTGTCTGGTACTTAAAATTTTTTTTTTATCTCTGCTGAAATTCTTACTTTGTCCATGCATTGCTTTCCTGAGCATCTTTATGACCTTTATTTTGAAATCTGTGAGGTAAATCACTTATCTCTGTTTCATTAAGATTGGTTTTGGAGATTTATCTTGTTCTTTTATTTGGTACACACTTCCTGTTACTTTGTTTTCTTTGATTCTTTGCGTTGATTTCTGCACACTAGATAAAATGGTAATTTCTTGTCTTGACAGACTTGTCTTATCATCAGCCAGACCTACCAAAGCTCCTGCTTCCCTCTCAAAACTTTGTGATTGTCTATGTCACTGTCTTCATACATGGCTTCCAGTAACTGAGGGCATGCCTAGAACTATCAGTCTCCCAATGGGGATGATCCAAGTGCACCTCACTGCAGGCAGACTAGTAGCAGGACCCTCAGGCTATAGTATGCACAGTATGCAGGCAGATCACTTCTAGGGAAAATGGAGAAGAGACTGCCTGCTTGCTCTGCACTGAACCCCAGGATAGCTTCAGCAAATGCACTCATGCCTGTGAACAGCTGCTGCTTTGTTTCCTATAGTCTTGTGGGACTTGTGAAAGTAAGTCCTGTTGGTTTTCAGAAATAGTAATTTGGGGTCTTGACCCTTGGGTGGCAGCCATAACACCTAGATGTGTGGTCCATACTTTTCACTTTCAAGGAGAAGCTGGGAGTAGGGGATTCCCTTCCAAATTTATGGCACTGTGCCAGGGGCAGGATTTATGATGAGAATGTATCTTAACCTTTCCTGCTCATTTCAGTGTGGGTATTTTCTCAGCTTTCTGATGTGTAGTAGTCATTCAACTAGTTTCGGATTTCTCCAAAAGGGAGTTGTTCCATGTGTTCCTGTATATTTGATGCATCTATGGGAGAAGGGAAATTCAGGATCGTTCTATGCCCAAGATGGTCTTGAGTTCCACCTTCTAAAACTTTTTGAAATATATAATACTTTCTTGTTGTTTATAGGTACACTGTTGTATAACAGGTCTCTTTATCTTCTTTTACTGAAATGTTATGCCTGTTGATTAGTAACTCCCCGTTTCTCTCTTCAGAATTCTTTCATCTTTCCCAACTGAAACTATTATTAAGCACTAACTCCTCATTCTACCTCCCCAAAACCTGGTAACTACTGCTCCATGCTTTGATTCTATGAATTTGACATTTTAGATATGTCATTTAAATGGAATCATGCTGTATTTGTTTTTCTGTGACTGGCTTATTTTACTTTGTGTAATGTGCTCAAGGTTCAACCATGTTGTTGTGTATTGCAGAATTTCCTTCTTTTTTAAGGTTGAATGGTATTACATTGTATGTATATACTACAGTTTCTTCATCCATTCATCTGTTGATGGACACTTAGGTTGTTTACATATGTTGACTATTGTGAATAATGCTGCAATGAACATAGGAGGGCAATGTCTTTTTAAGATCTTGATTTTAAATCTTTTCAATAAATATTTGAAAGTGGGATTTCTGGATCACATGGTAGTTCTATTTTTAATTTTTTGAGGACCTTCCAATACTGTTTTCTATAGAAACTGCACCATTTTGCATTATCACCAAGAGTGTGCAAGGGTACCACATCCTCAGCAAAGTTTGTCTTTGATTTTTTTGTTAATGGCCATCCTGACAGGTGTGAAATGATATCTTATTGTGGTTTTGGTTTGCATTTCCCTGATGATTAGTGATGTGGAGCATTTATTTTCATATATCTATTGGCTTTTGTCATATTTTTTACCTCTAATATACCCTACATTTTATTAGAGGTTTCTTTTCCCTACATTTTTGTCCATGAATTTATCTAGTTTCCCTTTTTTACTAGAAGTCACCTGTGGGCAGGGATCATATACATGGTGTCTGGAATATTGATATTTCTCTGATGCATTAAGTTGAATGAATGAGGAATCTTATCCTGAATAATCCAATATTTTCCGTCTGTTCATTTAGCTTTATCTTAAGTTATCTTAACTTTGATAAGGTAGAAGGAAAAAAGGGGGGATTGATAAGATGTTTGATGAAAGTTTGGAAGTGTCTCTTTGGGGAGGGAGAAAGAAGGCTAACTAGGGATAAATTAACATTCTGCCCAGTGTAGGGAACTCAGCTGGGTGGGTCATCAGACATCTGCTGTGTTGTTAAAGGATAAGTAGTAATAATAGTAAATTATACTATGTACTAAGCAGTGTCCTAAGAATTTTACAATAATATGTTTTCAATGACATTTTCCTTAATACTTACAGCTAACATGAGGTAAATGTTATTTCTATTTTACATATGAGATAATTGATACTAAATGATTTATTCATTTATTGTTGTTATTTGTTATTCATTTAGTTCGCAAGGCTAATGGGGAGCAGAGTCAGAATTACCAACCAGCTCTTTCTGGTTCCATATTTGGAGCATTTAATAACCATAATCACTTATGTCCAGAAGACTTGAACTTAGAGGTTTGCAGCATAATTTATCTTAAGTGCACAATTACTCAGAGAGTGAGCCCATTTTTCTTTGGACTTCAGCTGCATTGTGTGTAAAATGTGAGTGGCACGTAGGAAGTGGGAAGGGTGGGGTGTGTCCCAGGTGACTTCCAAGGTCCTACCCTCTCTAACATTTTGTGATTCTAATCTCATAGCAAATATATTCAGAGCTTCTACTTTGAATTACAGAACAAAACAATAGCCTGTACAGAGTTCCTGTGATGCCTTCCATTTGTAAATGGCAATTTTGTTTGCAATAGTTTCCCATCCAATCAGTGAGTCTAGGTCTGACAGATGATATTTTGTTCTTAGCCATATTTTACCTTTCACCATTCTTGGGGAGAGATAGGGCTATTGAGTGTTCTTATTCTCTACAAACTTCTGTACTTTGTCCCTGTTTTTGGCATTTTTTTGTGATCATGGTTAGCTAGAATACAAGTTTTCTTGTCCACTTGTAGACTACAATCTCATCTCTATCAGAATTGTCAAGTGGATTGCTGAAAGTCACCATTTGGCCTGATTGAAGAATAAGGGCTTACCTGCCTGCAAAGAACTTCTTGCTGGGTATTTCCCAATTCTAGGACATTTCCTTTTTGGATAGACCTTTCAAATCACAGAATCTGCTCAATCTGACTTCAGCACTTTTCACTTCCATTAAGTTGGAACCAATACTCAGAAATAGAAAACACTCTCCATTGAGTTTAGAAATTTTCAATTACTACAATTGTTTCCTTTTAGAACAGAAATACACTTTTTATTGTGAGAGACTACATGATTTTTCATCTCTCAAAGGATGTATGGTTGGTTTTGTTTAAAGTTTAACTCTTAGAAAGCAGTCTTGTGCTAATATTTATGTAAAAGTCGCAGGCTATGGGTCAGAAAATCTAGGAGGTAATTTAAAAGTGCACTTTTCAGTATGTTACACTGTTATACTAAAATTTTCCAGTAGATTTGTCTGTTTTTTTAAGCTAGATCACAATCTTTTAAAGCTTCCTTAATGGCAATATTTATAATGCTGTGGAAATGCATCAAAGATAAATCTCAGCAGATGCTGCCAGAAATTAGAGCTCATTCTGGGTTTAAATCAAGTGTTTATGGGTCTAAGGTTTCACATCTCCAGGCATGGGACATCTCGCCTTCTGTCATCATAAGAACCTGAGAATGTCCTAAGCTTTGCCTAAAATGAAACTATCAATTTCCCTTCAATTTAGCATTTAAGTTTTCTGCCTCTAGTTGTTTCTCATTGATCATCCAGGAAAAACTTTCAGCTAAGAACACAGAAATTCAATTCACACACATTTCCTAAATGCCTATTTTCTGTGGGTACTATGTACCATAAGACATTTACAAATGAATAAACTGTGGCCTCTTCTCTTCAGGAAGTACAGTTAAGTGGTAGGGACAGGTACAGACATCAGTAGCTCAAATACAAGGTAACTCTGATAAGTCCTGCAATTCTGATGTTGTGAAGATACTGGAGCATGAGAGATTAATGCTTTCACAATACAAAAAGACACCCCCTCCTCATAATTTCTTCTAGAAACTTCCTTAGGGTAACACTTCTGGTCTCTCTCACTACCGTTTTGTTTAGGTCCACTCTCTGCAATGTTTATAAGTCTATTGGCGGAGGCTCCTGCCCTGGTAAGGAAGACTGTGTCCATGTGTGCCTAGGCCTTTATAGGAAGCTTAATTCTGACATTTCTATTAATAAGCCATTTTTTCTCTTACATTTAAGTGTTGCTCTTCACCAATTGTATTGAATTAAAGAAGTTGACAGAGATATAGAAACAATTAATTTTTATTTTTTATTAAGTTATCACTGATACATATTTTTATGAAGGTTTCACATGAAACCACTGTGATTACTACATCCACTCATATTATCTAGTCCCCCCCACAAACCCCATTTTAGTCACTGTCTATCAGCCTAGTAAGATGCTATAGAGTCACTACTTGTCTTCTCTGTGCTATACTGCCTTCCCTGTGCCCCCACTACATCATATGTGCTAACCATAATGCCTTCTCCCTCCTTCCGCAACCACCCTCCCTACTCCCTTTCCCTTTGGTAACCTCTAGTACTTTCTTGGAGTCTGAGTCTGTTGCTGTTTTGCTTCTTCAGTTTTGCTTTGTTATTATACTCCACAAATGAGTAAAATGATTTGGTACTTGTCTTTCTCCACCTGATTTATTTCACTGAGCATAATACCCTCTAGCTTCATCCATGTTGCAAATGGTAGGATTTGTTTCCTTCTTATGGCTGAATAATATTCCATTGTGTATAGGTACTACCTCTTCTTTATCCACTCATCTACTGATGAACACTTATGTTGCTTCCACATGTTATCTATTGTAAACAGTGCATAGGGCTGCATGTCATTTTGAATCTGGGATCCTGTACACTTAGGGTAAATTCTTGGGAGTGAAATTCCTGGGTCAAATGGTATTTCTATTTTTAGTTTTTTGAGGAATCTTATAATGATTTCCACAATGGTTGCACCAATTTACATTCCCACCAGCAGTGTAAAAGGGCTCCCCTTTCTCCGTATCCTTGCCAGCATTTGTAGTTCTTTGACTTTTGGATGCTGGCCATCCTAACTGATGTGAGGTGATATCTCACTGTGCTTTTAATTTGCATTTCCCTGATGATTAGCAATGTGGAGCATCTTTTCAAGTGCCTGTTGGCCATCTGAATTTTTTCTTAAGAGAATTGCCTGTTCAGATTCTCTGCCCAGTTTTTAATAGGATTATTTGCTTTTCGGATGTTGAGGCATGTGAGTTCTATACATATCTTGGGTGTTAACCCCTTGTCAGATATGTCATTTACAAATATATTCTCCCATACTGTAGGATGCCTTTTGTTCTACTGATGGTTTCCTTTGCTGTACAGAAGCTTTGTAATTTCATGTAGTCCCATTTGTTCATTTTTGCTTTTGTTTCCTTTGCCTGAGGAGATGTGTTAATGAAAAAGTTGTTCATGTTTATATACAAGAGATTTTTGCCTATGTTTTCCTCTAAGAGTTTTATGGTTTCTTGACTTACATTCAGGTCTTTCATGTATTTCGAGTTTACTTTTGTGTATAGAGTTATACAGTAATCCAGTTTCATTCCCTTACATGTAGCTGTCCAGTTTTGCCAAGACCAGTTGTTGAAGAGGCTATCATTTCCCCATTGAATGTCCATGGCTCCATTATTGTATATCAATTGGCCATATATGTGTCAGTTTATATATGTACTCTTCATTCTGTTCCACTGATCTATGGGACTATTCTTGTGCCAGGATCAAATTTTCTTGATTACTGTGGCTTTGGAGTATAGTCTGAAGTTGGGGACTGCAATCCCTCCTCACCCCTTCTTTATTCTTCCTTCTCAGTATTGCTTTGGCTATTCAGGGTCTTTTGTGGTTACATATGAATTTTAGAACTATTTGTTCTAGTTAATTGAAAAATGTTGTTACTATTTTGATATGGATTTCATTGAATCTGTAGATTGCTTTAGGAAGGATGGCCATTTTGATAATATTAATTCTTCATATCCATGAGCATGGGATGTGTTTCCTTTTATTGGTGTCTGCTTTAATTTCTCTCATGAGTGTTTTTTAGTTTTCAGGATGTAGGTCTTTCACCTCCTTGGTTAGTTTTATTCCCAGGTATTTTATTCTTTTTGATGCAGTTGTGAATTGAATTGCTTTCCTGATTTCTCTCTCTGCTAGTTTATTGTTAGTTTAGAGGAATGCCACAGATTTCTGTATATTAATTTTGTATCTTGCAACTTTGCTGAACTCAGTTATTAGTTCTAGTACTCTTGGATGGATTCTTTAAGGTTTTTTACATACAATATCATATCATCTGCAAAAAATGATAGTTTAACTTCTTTCTTACCAATCTGGATGTCTTTTATTTCTTTGTGTTGTTTGATTGCCATGGCTCAGACCTCCAGAACTATGTTGAAGCAAAGTTGGGGGAGTGGCCATCCTTGTCTTGTTTCTGACCTTAGAGGAAAAACTTTCAGATTTTTGCTGTTAAGTATTATGTTGTCTGTGGGTTGGCCATATATGGCTTTTATTTATGTTCAGGTATTTGCCTTCTATTCCCATTTTGTTGAGTTTTTATCATGAATGGATGTTGGATTTTGTCAAATGCTTTTTCAGCATCTATGATCATGTGATTCTTGTCCTTCTTTTTGTTGATGTGGTAGATGATGTTGATGGATTTTAAAATGTTGTACCATCCTTACATCCCTGGCATAAATCCTACTTGACCATGATTGATGATCTTTTTGATGTATTTTTTAATTCAGTTTGCTAATATTTTGTTGAGTATTTTTGCATCTATGTTCATCAGGGATATTGGTCTGTAATTTTCTTTTTTTGTGGTGTCTTTGCCTGGTTTTGGTATTAGAGTGATGCTGGCCTCATAGAATGAGCTTGGAAGTATTCCCTCCTCTTTTAGTTTTTGAAAAACTTTAAGGAGGATGGCTATTAGGTCTTCTCTAAATGTTTGATGAAGTTCAGCACTTAAGCCATCTGTTCCACAGGTTTTGTTCTTAGGTAGTTTTTTGATTACCAATTCAATTTCATTGATGGTAATTGGTGTGTTCAGATTTCCTGTTCCTTCCTGGGTCAGTTCTTGGAAGGCTATATTTTTCTAGAAAGTTGTCTATTTCTTCTAGATTATCCAATTTTCTAGCATATCATTTTTCATTGTATTCTCTCATAATTCTTTGTCTTTGTGTGGTATCCATAGTGATTTTCCCTTTTTCATTTATGATTCTGTTTGTGTGTAGACTTTTTTTTCTTGATAAGTCTAGCTAGGGATTTATCTATTATGTTTATTTTCTCAAAGAACCAGCTCCTCTTTCATCGACTCTTCCTATTACTTTATTCTTCTCATTTCATTTATTTCTGCTCTGATCTCCATTGTGTCCCTCTCTATGGACTTTGGGCCTCATTTGTTCTTCTTTTTCTAGTTTCATTAATTATGAGTTTAGGCTGTTCATTTGGGATTATTCTTTTTTGAGGTAAGCCTCTATTATAATACACTTCCCTCTTAGAATTGCCTTCACTGCATTCCACAGGTTTGGGGGTGTTGAGTTGTTTCTTTCACTTGTCTCCATATATTGCTTGATCTCTATTTTTATTTGGTCATTGTTCCATTGATTATTTAGTAGCGTGATGTTAAACCTCCATGTGTTTGTGGGCCTTTTTGTTTTCTTTGCACAATTTATTTTTAGTTTCATACCTTTGTGGTCCAAGAAGTTTGTTGGTACAGTTTCAATGCTTCTGAATTTACTGAGACTCTTTTTGTGGCTTAGTATGTGATCTATTCAGAAAATTTTCCATGTGCACTTGAGAAGAATGTGTAACCTGTTGCTTTTGTGTGAAGTGTTGTTCAGTGCCTCTGTATCCTTCCTTATTTTCTGTCTGGTTGATCTGTCTTTTGGAGTGAGTGGTGTGTTGAAGTCTTCTAAAATGAATGCATTGCATTCTATTTCCTCCTTTAATTCTGTTAGTGTTTGTTTCACATATTTGGGTCCTCCTTCATTGGGTGCGTAGTTGTTTATAATATTTATATCTTCTTGTTGGACTGACCCCTTTATCATTATATAATGTCCTTATTTCTCTCTTGTTACTTTCTTTGTTTTGAAATCTATTTTACCTGATAATAGTACTGCAACACCTGCTTTTTCTCCCCATTATTTGCATGAAATATCTTTTTCTATCCTTTTACTTATCTTCTGTGTACATGTTTGGGTTTGAAGTGAGTCTCTTGGAGGCAGCATATAGATGTGTCTTTCTTTTATATCCATTCTGTAACTCTATGTCTTTTGTTTGTTGCATTCAGTCCATTTACATTTGGGATGATTATCAATAGATATGTACTGATTGCCTTTGCAGGCTTTAGATTTGTGGTTATCAAATGTTCAAGGGCAGCTCCTTTACTATCTAACAGTATAACTTAACTCACCTATTACTCTATTACAAACACAATCTAAAAGTTCCTTTTCTTTTCTCCCTTTTTTTTCTTCCTCCTCCACTCTTTATATGCTAAGTGCTATATTCTGTACTCTTTATGTATCCCTTGCCTGATTTTGTGGGTAGCTGATTTAATTTTGCATTTGCTTCATAATTAATTGGTCTACTTCCTTTATTGTGGTTTTAATTTCTTTGGTGACAGCCATTTAGCCTTAGGAGCACTTCCATTTAGAGCAGTCCCTTTAAATTACACTGTGGAGACAGTTTGTGGGAGGTATATTCCCTCAATTTTTGCTTATCTAGAAATTGTTTAATCCCTCCTTCAAATTTAAATGATAATCTTGCCTGGTAGAGTATTCTTGGTTTGAGGACTTTCTGTTTCATTGCATTAAATATATTATGCTACTCCCTTCTGCCCTGTAAGGTTTCTGCTGAGAAGTCTGATGATAATCTGATGGGTTTTCCTTTGTAGGTGATCTTTTTTCTCTCTCTGGCTGATTTTAATATTCTGTTCTTGTCCTTGGTATTTGCTGTTTTAATTATCATATGTCTTGGTGTTGTCTTCATTGGGTCTCTTGTGTTGGGAGATCTGTGTACTTCCATGGCCTGAAAGACCATTTCCTTCCTCAGATTGGGGAAGCTTTCATCAATTATTTCCTCATAGACACTTTCTAGCCCTTTTTCTCTCTTTTCTTCTGGTACCCCTATAATGTGAATATTGTTCCCTTTGTATTGGTCACAGGGTGGTCTTGATAAGGAAAATCAACATGGCCAATAGGGTAACAGAGAATCTCAGCCCCCCCCATTTTGGGACCCTTCCCGGTTCTTCTTCCCCCCTGCTTGCCACCTGCTCCAAACTGTCAAATATAAGAAAGTAGAAAAGTGTAAATTTCTCCCCTTGCCTGTGTTTGGAGCTCAGATTTTTGGAGATTTCTCTCCTCTGATCCTTCCAGTGTGAAATAAACCTCCCACCCTGCAAGACCTCCTAGTGCCACTTGGTTCTTCCATCAGGCTATCCAGTCCAGGTTCTGTAACATTTGGTTTCCTGACCCGGAAACCCACTGTACTGGTCCTTTGTTGCCACTGGTTTGGGGCAATGGCAGGGCAGTGACAGAATGGGCAATCATAACAGAGAAGGCTCACCCTGCCTGATATTTTGGCAGTCTCCCACCCAGTTACCTTGGACTTGCCTCTCTCTGCTGTTCCCACCAGACTCAAGGAGGCTTGGCAAGTGAGGACCTGCTTCCAACTTTGGATTACAGTAAGGCCTGGGGCCCCTGACCCTGTCAGACCCACCCATCGGGGTGAAAGGGGAGCTTGATCACCTCCTGGAGACCTCTTAGGTGTCTCACAGGTAGGGATTCCCAGGGAGGGAATGTTAGGAATCTGGTCTGAGTGTGTGAGTTATTGTACAGAGTGACTGAAACCATTCAGTTTGCACTGGATCTGTGATTCTACAGCCTGTGCTATGGAATCCGAGTGGGCCCTTTGCTATATTCGCGGCCAGCCACCACAACATAATGGTGACTCAGCTTTGGCTGACCTGGCCCAAGACTTATACAGGTGAATCTTAGTCAAGGCTGACCAAATTCTCCACCAGGAGAGCACCTGACTGGTCTCTCTGAAGGGGGGCCCCCTTTCTTGTCTTTCTTTGCAGCACCGTCTCATGGAAAACATCATGGGGTCAGGAGAGAGCAAACCCCAGTTCTCAAAACCATGATCAGAAATTTCAGGAAGGGATTTCCAGGGGACTACGGGGTAAAAATAACCCATGGAAGGTTGAAAACCCTGTGTGAATCCAAATGACCCATCTTTGGTGTAGGATGGCCTCAGAAGAAACCCTAGATGTCCCAGCAGTTCGCCAAGTCTGGCAAGTCATCACTGGAGATCTAGGTCACCTTGATCAGTTCCCATATATTGACTCCCTGTTAGGAGTTTCCCAGACCCTTCCCCCTTGGGTGCGATTTGCTTGCAACAGAGACAAGTTATTGCTTTAGTTGCCTCAACAAAGCAGCCCACAGAAGGCCTACAGAAGCCTGAGCCTCCACAAATTCTTGCTGGTGATCCAGAGGAGGAACCAATATTGCCCCCACCTTATGCACCCCAAAGGCCTTCAGCATCCAGCCCTCCAGTCCTGGACACTCCACCACTGTATGTCTCCCCATTTACTCCAGGTCCAGCGGACTCACTCTCCCCACAACCAGCAGCCAGACTGTGCCCTCTACTGAGTTCAGGTACCCTTCAGATGCCAATATGAGAGATGCAGGAGCCTGAGAAGTGTGATGAAGATGGGACCATCCAGCCTGGCCAGTCCATGCTTTACTATCAAACTTTCTCCATGACTGACCTTTGATTGAAATTGCCAACAAAATATATATGAACAGAGACAGGCTGACAGGGAGACTGAAAAATGAATGAAGATAAAGGTCAGCCTCCTGGAAGCCACCCTAAAGGAAAGGGATGACCAAAAGGCAGAAAGAAACTGACCACTGAGAGGGAGGATGTCTAAGACTCTTACAGCCAGTGAGCAGTGCACTTCCTGTAAAAAAAAGAGTCATTAGAAGAATGAATGCCCTAACCAAGGGAAAGCCCCAAAGCCCAGTCACTACCAGGAAGAACCTTTTGGTTCTCAGTGGCTTGGCAGGAACAGACTTGGATTGACAAAGACTGGGCTCTCTCACTCTCAGCCCCTGTAAGCCCACAGTCAAAATAAAAGTGGGGGACCAAAACATGACTTTTATGGTCAACACAGGGGCAGAACACTCTGTGGTCACCCTCCCTCTAGCCCCCTTCAGTGGAAGCACTGCAACTATTTTCAGAGCCACCAGGAAAACAGCAGTTCAGCAGCACTTCTGCCAAGCCTGTCAATGTAAATTTTGGGGCCACAAGTTCTGACATAATTTAAGAGCCAGGATCCCTCATACTGGCAATAACCATACCCAAGGACCTCCTCCTTGCCAGTGACACCCAAGAGAACTGTGCAGAGGGCACAAAGGCCCTCCTGCAACTCCTGTCAGACTCAGGATACTGAGTCTCATGGGAAAAGGCACAAATCTGCCAGCAGCACGTCCAGTACGTGGGTTTCCTCCTCACCCAGGGGAAGGGGTCACTAGGGCTGGAGAGGAAGGGAATCATTACTCCTTAGCCCAGCCCCAGACAAAGAAGGGCCTAGGAGAATTCCTGGGGGCTGTTGGGTTCTACCAAATCTGGATTCCCAGATTCTCAGCAATGGCAAGACCCCTCTACAGCCTCCTGGGGGGCCAGACCGAGAGTCCCCTGTCTGGACAGAAGAGGCAGAAGCCACCTTCCTAGAAATAAAGGCTGCTTTAGGACAGGCACCAGCCATAGGCCTGCCAGATTCATACATAAAAAGGAAAAAAAGTGGCCCTTGGGGTTCTCATACAGACTATTGGCCCCTGGCAGTGGCTGGTCACATAGACTGTCAATGAGACTGGATGCAGTTGTGGCAGGATGGCCACCATGCCTCAGGGTGCTAGTGGCCACAATTCTATTCATTAAGGAGGTGGAAAAACTTATCCTGGGACAAGAATGGAATGTCAAAGTCCCCCATGCTGTTGTGTCCCTCATGAACACACAGGGACACTGCTGCTTCTCCAATTCTCGGCTAGCGCAATACCAAGGGCTCCTCTGTGAAAACCGCGGATTGGTCTTGAAACAGTATGGACACTGAATCCAGCAACTTTTTCCCCCCACCAAAGAGGGGAAACCAGATCATGACTGTTTTGAGGTAAGCGATGAAGTCTACATGACTTGTCCAGATCTATGGGATCAAGCAATACAGAATCCAGATCTCATGCTATTCAGTGATGGTAGCAGTTACTTAGAAAAAGGTAACCAGAGAGTAGGTCATGCAGTGACCACTGCCACTGAGATCTTAGAAGCTAAAGCCCTATTGGCCAGATGGTCAGCACAATGGGCAGAATTATATGCCTAAATCCAAGCCCTCACCATCAGTGAGAGCAAGCGAGTACACCTTTGCCACTGTACACATATATGGGGGCAATCTATAAGGAAAGAGGTCTCCTCACTGCAGCAGGAAAAGCAATCAAGAACAAGGAAGAGATCTATACTCTGGGTGGGTCGAAGTATTCCCAACCAGGACAGAATGAAGTCGAGAGTAGCCAAAGTTCTTCTGAGGGAGATCGTGTCCCACTTTGGTCCACCACCTATAATCCGCAATGATATCGGACCTATGTCTGTAGCAGATGCTCTACAAATTTTAACCATTTCTCTCAAAGTCACCTGGAAACTCTAGACCACCTACAGGCTCCAGAGTTCAGGAAAGGAGGAGCTAATGAATCATACCCTCAAGGGAACTCTAGCCAAGTTTTGTCAGGAAACTGGCCTCCCATGGCCAGACCTACTACCCCTGGCCCTTCTGCATGCCCATTGCACACCTGGAACACAAGGGTTTTCCCCTTTTGAACTGGTATATGGGCAGCCTCTCCCCATCTGGGGAGCCTTCCAGGAAACATACACCAAATAGGGGATAAGGGAATAAGGGAACATAACAGCTCAAAGCCTTAGGAGCCACGCTAAATGAGCTACAACAGTACACCATAATAAAAGCCCCGATCTCCTTGGGAACCCAGTACATTCATTTAAGATAGGGGCTCAGACTTGGTCAAAGATTGGAGAGAAGACCCCCTCAGGCCTCAGTGGACTGGGCCCCACATTGTTGTTTTAACCACTCCTACTGCTGTCAAGGTTTCAGGTATCACTCCATGGGTCCATCACTCCAGAGTGAAGAAGGCCCACCACCCTGATGAAGAAAAACATCAGTGGAGAGCCCAGCCAGACAACAAGAACCCCCTCCACATCCAATGGGAATCCACTGACTAATGGACATCAGCATGCCATGATTCCTCACCCTCATCAGTGTGGGATCCCTTATCTTGGGGACTAGATTCTCTGCTGCCACCCCTTCTGATTGGATTGTCTCCCACAGAGTTGCAATTGCCATTACTTATTGGATGACCATAGTATGCGTTGTTGTGTTTACTTGCTTACATACCTTCTTTCCCTTCCCTTCTTCCTCCACATTGCTGGGGAACCTCAGTGTATTTGCATAAAGTCAGACAAATGGGAGACTGGGTTCAGTGCTTATACCTACTTGCCCACCAAATATTATAATAAGGATATGGCTATCCTTTGCCTTAAAGATGGGAAAAAGTACTGGACTGGGAAAATAAGTAAACAGGACCCACACTGGAAAATTAGGGGAAGAAAGGAATCCATTGTCTACTGGACCTGCCTCACCCACATTGGAATGTCCAGTGGAGGGGAAGTCCAGGATCAGGCATGGAGGAACAGGGATGAAAAGGTCAAGCAGGCCCTCAAGGCACTGACTGAAGGACCCTAGCCCTTACCCATCAGGTCAACCAGGTCATTACAGCAGCCTACGAGTTGCCTCCAGAAAAACTGGACAGGTCTATGCATGCTGGTCTTCCTTACCCCCAACATGTCTGTCCAGTCTGGCTAAGAAGTTGAGCAAGCTCTCAGCCCCTTTCTGAGGATACAAAAGTGGGCAGCTCTAAGCATGGTTTTATTGGGCATGGGAACACTTGTAGGATTTGGAGCAGGGGCAGCTAGCTTAGGCACTTTGCTCCATTTTTATCACAAACTTTCTCAAGAACTAAACAAGGACATGGAAAAGTTTGCAGACTCCTTCCTTTCCCTGTAAGGTCGTATTAATTCACTTGTGGCAGTTGTACTCCATTCCAAGTTGAAAAGGGAGGTACCTGTGTATTCCTAGGGTAGGAGAGCTGTTATTATGTGAACCAATTAGGAATAGTAGCCACAAAAATCAAAGAACTAAAAGAAAAAATATTAAAAAGGAGAAAGGAATTAGAGACAGGGGAGACGTGGGACTTAACCAGTGGTCCTCCTAGTTGCTCCCACTGGCTGGGCCCCTCATCTCCATCCTCCTCTTCATCACTGGCCCCTGTGTCATAGAAAACACTGTTACAGATTGAGCCACCTCTCATATACTGGCTCTGCAAGGTTATCAGCCTGTCATGGATCAGGATGATGCTCCCTAAAAACAAAATAGTTAGAGGGGCATCAGAAGGGGGAATGATAAGGAAAATCAACATAGCCAATAGGGCTAACAGGAGAATCTCAGCCCCCACCCTTGGGACCCTTCTGGTTCTTTTTCTGCCCTGCTTGCCACATGTGCCAAACTGCCACATGTACGAAACTAGAAAAGTATAAATTGCTACCCTTGCCTGAGCTCAAGGCTCAGACCTTTGGAGATCACTCTCCTCTGAGCTCGATGGTGTGAAAAACTTCCCACACTCCAAGACCTCTGAGTGTCATTTGGTTCTTCTATAAGGCAATCCAGTCCAGGCTCTGTAACAGTTTTATTATTCTTTTATTCCTAGAGATCCTTTTTTCTCTCTCTGCCTCAGCTTCTTTGTTTTCCTGTTCTCTAATTTCTATCTCATTTAATGTCTCCTCTACCTCTTCTAATCTGCTTTAAAATCCCTCCATTGTATGTTGCATTTTAGATACTGTATTTTTCAAAGTTTCTCTTTGTTGAAGTCCTCCCTGAGATCTTGAGTATTTTTCTGTAGCTCCATGAGCATGTTTATGATTTTTTTGAAATCTTTATCAAGAAGATTGGTGATTTCAGTTTCACTGAGCCCTCTTTCTGGTGTTTGAGAGATTTGGATTGAACAAAGTTCTTTTGCTGCTTCATATTCCTACTGAATAATATCAAATAATAACTTTGTGTAGGCGGCACGCTGTAGTGCCCAGGAGCTCTACTCTCTGGAGCTGCCTAGACCCTGGAGTGATGGTGGGGGTCACCAGCAAGTGGTGCCCATTGCCTGCTGGGAGGAAAGAGCTCTTTCCTGCGTCCCAGCTCCAGTGCCTGCCTCCACTGCCAGGTCTAGTCAGTAAGAAACTGAGATCCTCTGTCCAATGGCTCACAAGGAACTAAATGATACCAACACCGATGTGGTCTTGGAAATGGATTCTTCCCCAACTGGGACTCACATGTAACTGCTGTCCCAGCTGACACTTTGATTGGAACATTATGAAATCATGGAGCAGAGGACCCAGCTAAGCCTTTCCTATACTACTGATCCATATAAACTGAGATAATAAATGTGAATTTTTTAAATGTATGTTAAACAGCAATAAAAAAATTCAATCTATTGTCCATTCCAGAGTTTCAAGAATACAGTATCTTCATCAGTTTCTGTTACTGCCAATTCTATCACTTAATTTCATTTTGATTTCCTATTTTGTTACAATTGATGTTTATGTATTAACATTAAGAAATTTGGGTGGTAAGCACTGTGTAAGCAGATTTTCTTAAATCCCTTTATGCCACATATATTCTTTGTATTTATAGAAAATTAAAAATACCTATTTATTTGTTAATTAATTATTTTATGTTCATTAGGCTTCTGCAATGTGTATTACCCAATTCTTTGTGATGGGGATACAAAACAAGAAGACACAAATTGTCCCTGACCTCATGAAGCTTATATCTTATTGGAAGTACCAGAGAATAATAATTAAATATAATTTCTAAATTACACATTTGAATAACTGAATATGAAGATAATACATAAATTGTTATGGTTTAGGAATAACTTAAAGATCCATTCCAGAAAAGTTTTTCAAAGAGTTAGCATTTAAACTGAGATTTAAAAGATGAGAAGGTGCAAATATATTGCTTAATTCCTACCAGTTTAGAACTAGATGAATTCTCTTGGTGCAAAATAGTGTTTGCCCATATGTGTATGTGTGTGTGTGTGTGTGTGTGTGTGTGTGTGTGTGTAGAAATAATATGGATGAGATTTATAATAGGAATTGAATGTAAAACGAATGCAAACAAAAATACTTTGGAGTTCAGGAGGTTGAAAGAAAATATAATGAGTAAAAAAGTGTAAATATTTGGAATATAATCTTGTGATAAATTGGGTAGGAATTGTATGGTATAACACTTTGTTAGTAGTTCTTAGGATAAGGAAAATAATATTTTAAAATGATAGCACTAGATATTGAGTCCTATCTAGTAAATATTCACCATATACATTAAAGACTCATATATGAGAACAAAGTCAAGCTATTTTTGAAATCACTGTGTATCCAGCTCCCTGTAGCATCTGTTTATTATTTCTATTTTCTCTGAAAGTTCTTCTGGCTTTTATTAAGCTATAGATATTTCATCCCATTGTGAGTCTAAATCTTTTGCTTCTGTCACTTCCATGCACCCACAGCATTTTATACAGTAGGCATTCAGGGAATGCCCAGAAGGAAATAAAGTTTCCTTGAACTGTTTTATTTATGATTAGTTTCCAGAAGTGTTTGTTTTTTAGGCACTTCTCTTGATGGCAAAAATCTGTCTCTCAAAGTATGTTTGGAACTAAAAGTTCATCTCTCTTGAGAGTCTGGCGCCATCTTAAATGTAAGTGTGTGCATTGTGACACTAGTAATTGTTGAGAAAGACAAATACTGGAAAATATATCTGTGGAATCTGTGTGTGTTTTTTAAGTGAGACAGATTAGGAGGGAGTTAGGAGGAAGAGGCAGAAGAAAAGAGAGAAAAAGGACATTTTTTAAGACAGTTGATAAACAGAAATCAGTTTGACTTGAAGCAGGTGCCAGGGTTGCAAAGACAATCACACTATGTTTACAGATTAGACTGCTAGGAAATAATGGAAAATGAGGATCAGCCACTTAAGGACATTTTTTTCAGACAGGAAGGCCCCAGAAAAGGAAAATGTGTATGAGGCAAGGATCCAGCCAGCCCTTCTTCTCTAGGATCTTGAGACTAATTAAAGGTCCTACAACAATAGATTTAATGAGTCAGGATTTAATGAGTCCTTTTTAAAATTAGCATCTAGACACCTGGAATGTTGTTTCAAGGAGAAGTAGGAAAGAAGGATAACTTGGGAATTCATCTCCAAAGGTACTCATTTTCCTAGTACCAGAGAAGTTGAGCACTTGGATTGGGGTTTTCAGCAGGTGGTAACAAAATGGACTGGAAAATAAGAAATAGCTTCTATTACAACAGAATCCTGATTAATAACTTAAATGGCATTAACACAGTCTAAAAGTGACTCTGTATCTGTACAATCCTGGTGATTTCAGAGGAAGTGAAAAGACAAGGCATTAGTACCAATGTCCTACTTGGGTTTTGTCTAGAGAAGAAATCTTGTCACTGCTACAGTTCCTGAAAGGTGTAACTACAGGGGGGAAATCCTGGGGCAAAATACGTTTGAAACTGAAATCAGTCAAAGGGAGAAATAAAATGGGAGAAACCCATTTATTGCTTGCAGGCAGCCATCCACTTCTGCTTTCTTGTGTCTCTTGCAACCCAGTGCAGAAGAAGAAGCCTCACCCAGCCTTTCTTGTCCAGAGAAACCCTAGTTTTCCCTTGAAATTACCTATTTATATAGAGATGGACTACTTCTCTCCACCCCCTGTAAACACCTACTGATATGGAGTTTAGAAACACCCCTTGGGAACACCTTTTCATAAGGACAGATGAGAGATTCTGGAAATATTGCAATTTTACCCACCAAGGCATCTATTTATTGGGTAGTCTTTTCTTCTCACTCTACTCCTTACTTTAGACACATTATTTTCAACTCACTTTTTTGAACATTTGCCGTGGTATTTCTTTCAACTCTTTTCTTTTACTTTTTCAGGCACTCCACCTCTAATCTTCAGACATTTCTTTATATCATTATGCCATTAGAACTTTAAAGACAAACATATGTTCGACAGTATTATTCAGTTCACCTCCATTCAACCTCAGTTTATTGAGCATTGATGTACTAGCTGTTATGCTAAGTGTGGGAATGATGAATTAAGGGAGTAGACCCTACTTTCCTAAATGTTATCACACCAGCTGGTTAGTGGGGATAGAATCACCTGATATAAGCAGATACAGCTCAGTACTCTACACCCACTCATGCAAATGTACAACAGACAGCTCTGCCTGGGGATGATTGGAGTGCTTACCAGGGGAGCTACCACTTGAGATGGATTTTGAAAGATGTGTGAGTAAAACGGTAATATTTCCAGAATCTCACACCTGGCCTTAGTGCATCTCCATATCAATAGATGTTTCCAAGGAGTGGAGAGACGTAGTCTACCTCCATATCAATAGGTGATTACAATGGGGAGTGAAGGCATAAATTGACCAGAGAGGCTGGTGGGGCCCATTTTCTGCAGCCAGGTCAAGGGAGAAATGGGCGAGCAGAAGTGGACGACTGCTTGTAAGCAATAAATGGGTTTCTCCCACTTTATTTCTCTCTTTGACTGATTTTGGTTTCAAAGGTATTTTGGACTTGGCTGGGAAAATACCCCCCTCCACCCCCCACCACACACATGGAGTTACAGATGGCTAGGAGCTCACTGAGTGACAGGAGGCGGAGGGGCAGAGGAAGGCTTTTCAGGGTGAAGGCATGGAGTGAACAATCAGTGGGATGTATTTCAGAAATTGATGCAAGGGTACAGCTGAAACACGCAGGGTTCAGGGGATGGTGAGGGATGTGGACGCAAAGGTCAGGAGTAGCCTGCTCTTGCAGGCTGAATGTGCTGGCCAGCATAGTGATACAAATGCCAGCCTACAAGCAACAAGGAGCTAGTAAAGGACTGATGAGAGAAGTAATATGACTGAGACTTTGTTTTGAAGGTAAAATTCTATTATCTGTGCCAGGATGGATATGAGGTCAGATTAGAGAGAGGATGGACCCAAGTTAGTAAGCTATTGCAGTTATTGGTGTGGGATGTAAAGTAGGTCTGAATGAGGTGGAGGTGGTTGGGATGGACTAGAGGGCTCAGATTTATTTCAGAGGCAAAAGAGTAGGATTTAGTAATTGGTTGGACACTGAAGGCAAGGAAGAAAGGAGACTCTATGATTCAGGAAGAGAAAAGATGTTTTGAAACAAAGAAAAGTTCAGTTTTGGACATGTGCTTGAGAGGTCATGAAGCACCCAGGTGGAGTCATGGGAGGTAGTCTCATTACAGGAATGAAAGTATTATAAAGAGTAAGAAGATCGTTGGGAACATAAACAGCTGAAAAACAGGTAAAGGAAGAAGAGAGGTGAACAGAGGAGAAGAATCTCCAGAAAGGTAGAAGAATCTCTTAGTGCAAACTGCCTCTAATGCTGAATTGATGGAATTAATTTCGTCTAGAAATAAATCACCCTTTAAATCAGGAGAATGCACCATTTAGAGTATCACTCGCTCAGAATAATTACTGAATGAATGTTTGTCAAAAAACTGAGTGTGTGAAAATATTCTTCAATGAATCTGGGGAGTCAATGGAATCATGTAATGTAAGGAGCCAATTTGATCCAGAATGTAAAGGAGTGAATTAAAAACCTTATATATGAAGGGAACTTTTTTGAGCAGTTAATTTGGAAAATACATTCTCTCACTTTTATTACATTACCTTATATCTCCTTTTCCCTAAAAATTTAGTTCAAGAAGAGATTGAGGTACAAAATTAGATTTATGGAAGATACATTTAGAAAATAGAATCTGAAACATTACAAAAAATATATCAAATGGAATTATATTCAGACTTTACTTTTCCTTTCACTTAAGAATATACCTTGGCCATCTTTCCATATCAGCTAACAAAGAGCTTCGTTACTCATTAAAAAAAAAATCTATGCAGGCCAACATGGCAGCGTGAGTAGGACAGTGGGAATCTCCTCCCAAAAACATATATATTTTTGAAAATACAACAAATACAACAAATCCTAAAAGAGAGACCAGAAGACACAGGACAACAGCCAGACTACATCCACACATGCGAGAGCCCAGCACCTGGTGAAAGGGGTAAGATACAACCCACAGACCAGTGGGACCCGAGCATACCTCCCCCAGCTCCCGGAGGGAGGGAGAGGGATACCAGGATGGCTAAACACCCAGCCCCAGCCACCCGCACCAAGCACAGACACTGCGTGCATGGAGGGCTGGAAACTAGGGAAACAGTGCAGCAAGACCTCTGAGCAGGTTCCGAAGCTGATGCCCCTGTGACAAAGAAAAGCGAGTGCTTTTTGAAAGGCTTAAAGGGACAGGGATGCAACAGCTGGACAGAAACATCACAGGACACAGCCCAGTGGCTGGAAATTACAGGGAAAACTGGGCACACTAACCCCCTGGGGAACAGCTTTGAGACCCTTCATGGAGGTAAACAACCAAACAGCCCCCCGTCAATTACCCCTCCAGGTGCTGCAAAAGCAGAGAAGCAGTCTAAGGCAGGCGCACCCTCAGAAAGGGAGCTTCCTCCATACCAGCCAGACAAGACACAAAGACCCAGTCTACACGCAATTACTCAACACAAGCCACTAGGGGTCGCAGTTGTCCCAGTAAAGAAAGGCCAGTAGCAAGTGAAAATTTTGGCCCTCCCAGCTGACAGTCAATAGCACCTGTCAACATGAAAAGGCAAAAAAATATGATCCAGACAAGACTAACCCAGACAGCTTCAGCATCTGCCACATCTTCCCCTGAGAAGGATCCTGGGGAGATAGATTTAACCAGTCTTCCTGAAAAAGAATTCAAAACAAAAGTCATAACCATGCTGATGGACTTGAGGAGAAATATGCAAGAACTAAGGAAGGAGAATACAGAAATAAAACAAGCTCTGGAAGGACTTCAAAACAGAATGGACGAGATGCATGAGACCATTAATGGACTAGAAAAGAGAACAGGAACGCAGAGAAGCTGATGCAGAGAGAGATAAAAGGATCTCCAGGAACGAAAGAATTCTAAGAGAGCTGACTGACCAACGAAAAGGAACAATATCTGCATTATAGGGGTTCCAGAAGAAGAAGAGAGAGAAAAAGGGATAGAAAGTGTCTTTGAAGAAATAATTGCTGAACACTTCCCCAAACTAGGGGAAGAAATGGCCTCTCAGACCACAGAGGTACACAGAACCCCCATGACAAGGGACCCAAGGAGGGCAACACCAAGACACATAATAATGAAAATGGCAAAGATCAAAGACAAGGACAAAGTATTAAATGCAGCCAGAGAGAAAAAAAAAGGTCACCTACAAAGGAAAACCAATCAGGCTATCATCAGACTTCTCAACAAAAACCCTACAGGCCAGAAGAGAATGGCATGATATACTTAATGCAATGAAACAGAAGGGCCTCGAACCAAGACTACTGCACCCAGCACGATTGTCACTTAAATATGAAGGAGGGATTAAGCAATTCCCAGACAAGCAAAAGTTGAGTGAATTTGCCTCCCACAAAGCCTGTACGTATCTTACAGGGACTGCTCTAGATAGGAGCACTCCTAAAAAGAGCACAGAACAAAACACCCAACATATGAAGAAGGGAGGAGGAGGAATAAGAAGGGAGAGAAATAAAGAATCATCAGACTGTGTTTATACTAGCCCTACAAGCAAGTTAAGTTAGACAGTAAGATAGTAAAGAAGCTAACCCTGAACCTTTGGTAACCACAAACTTAAAGCCTGCAATGGCAGTAAGTACATACCTTTCAATAATCACCCTAAATGTAAATGGACTGAATGCACCAATCAAAAGACACAGAGTAATAGAATGGATAAAAAAGCAAGATCCATCCATATACTGCTTACAAGAGACTCACCTCAAACCCAAAGACATGCACAGACTTAAAGTCAAGGGAAGGAAAAATATATTTCATGCAAACAACAGAGAGAAAAAAGCAGGTGTTCCAATACTAGTATCAGACAAAACAGACTTCAAAATGAAGAAAGTAACAAAAGATAAAGAAGGACGTTACATAATGATAAGGGGGAAGTCCAACAAGAGGATATAAGCATTATAAATGTATATGCACCCAATACAGGAGCACCAACATATCTGAAACAAATACTAACATAACTAAAGGAGGAAATAGAATGCAATGCATTCATTCTAGGAGACTTCAACACACAACTCACTCCAAAGGACAGATCCACCAGAAAGAAAATAAGTAAGGACACAGAGGCACTGAACAACACACTAGAACAGATGGACCTAATAGACATCTACAGAACTCTACATCCAAAAGTAACAGGATACACATTCTTCTCAAGTGCACATGGAAAAATCCCCAGAATAGACCACATATTAGGCCACAAAAAGAGTCTCAGTAAATTCCAAAGGATTGAAATCCTACCAACCAACTTTTCAGACCACAAAGGCATAAAACTAGAAATAAATTGTACAAAGAAAGCAAAAAGGCTCACAAACACATGAAGGTTTAACAACACGCTCCTAAATAATGAATGGATCAATGACCAAATCAAAATGGAGATGCAGCAATTTGTGAAAACAAACGACAACAACAACACAAAGCTCCAACTACTTTGGGATACAGCAAAAGCAGTCATAAGAGGAAAGTATATAGCAATTCAGGCATACTTAAAGAAGAACAATCCCAAATGAATGGTCTAATGTCACAATTATCGAAATTGGAAAAAGAAGAACAAATGAGGCCTAAGGTCAGCAGAAGGACGGACATAATAAAGATCAGAGAAGAAATAAAATTGAGAAGAATAAAACAATAGCAAAAATCAATGACAGCAAGAGCTGTATCTTCCAAAAAATAAACAAAATAGATAAGCTTCTAGCCAGACTTATTAAGAGGAAAAGAGAGTCAACACAAATCAACAGAATCAGAAATGAGAAAGGAAAAATCACGACGGACCCCACAGAAATACAAAAAATTATTAGAGAATACTATGAAAACCTATATGCTAACAAGCTGGGAAACCTAGGAGAAATGGACAACTTCCTAGAAAAATACAACCTTCCAAGACTGACCCAGAAAGAAACAGAAAATCTAAACAGACCAATTACCAGCAACGAAATTGAAGCAGTAATCAAAAAACTACCAAAGAACAAAACCCCCAGGCGATGAATTTACCTCAGAATTTTATCAGACATACAGGGAAGACATAATACCCATCCTCCTTAAAGTTTTTCAAAAAATAGAAGAGGAAGGGATACTCCCAAACTCATTTTATGAAGCCAACATAAGCCTAATAACAAAACCAGGCAATGACCCCACCAAAAAAGAAAACTACAGACCAATATCCCTGATGAACGTAGATGCAAAAATACTCAACAAAATTTTAGCAAAAAGAATTCAAAAATACATCAAAAGGATCGTACACCATGACCAAGTGGGATTCATCCCAGGGATGCAAGGATGGTACAACATACGAAAATCCATCAACAAAACCCACCACATCAACAAAAAGAAAGACAAAAACCACATGATCATCTCCATAGATGCTGAAAAAGCATTTGACAAAATTCAACATCCTTTCATGATAAAAACTCTCAGCAAAATGGGAATAGAGGGCAAGTACCTCAACATAATAGAGGCCATATATGATAAACCCACAGCCAACATGATGCTGAACAGCAAGAAGCTGAAAGCTTTTCCTCTGAGATAGGGAACTAGACAGGGATGCCCACTCTTCCCACTGTTATTTAACATAGTACTGGAGTTCCTAGCCATGGCAATCAGACAAAAAAAGAAATACAAGGAATCCAGATTGGTAAAGAAGAAGTTAAACTGTCACTATTTGCAGAGGACATGATATTGTACATAAAAAACCCTAAATACTCCACCCCAAAACTACTAGAACTGATATCGGAATACAGCAAAGTTGCAGGATACAAAATTAACACACAGAAATCTGTAGCTTTCGTATACACTAACAATGAACCAACAGAAAGAGAAATCAGGAAAACAATTCCATTCACAATTGCATCAAAAAGAATAAAATACCTAAGAATAAAAAACCTAACCAAAGAAGTGAAAGACTTATACTCTGAAAAGTACAAGTCACTCTTAGGAGAAATTAAAGGGGACACTAACAAATGGAAACTCATCCCATGGTCTTGGCTAGGAAGAATTAATATCGTCAAAATGTCCATCCTTTCCAAAGCAATATACAGATTTTATGCAATCCCTATGAAACTACCAGCAACATTCTTCAATGAACTGGAACAAATAATTCAAAAATTCATTTGGAAACACCAAAGACCCCAAATAGCCAAAGCAATCCTGAGAAAGAAGAATAAAGTAGGGGGGATCTCACTCCCCAACTTCAAGCTCTACTATAAAGCCATAGTAATCAAGACAATTTGGTACTGGCACAAGAACAGAGCCACAGACCATTGGAACAGACTAGAGAATCCAGACATTAACCCAGACATATATGGTCAATTAATATTTGATAAAGGAGCCATGGACATACAATGGCAAAATGACAGTCTCTTCAACAGATGGTGCTGGCAAAACTGGACAGCTACATGTAGGAGAATGAAACTGGACCATTGTCTAACCGCATATACAAAAATAAACTCAAAATGGATCAAAGACCTGAATGTAAGTCATGAAACCATTAAACTCTTGGAAAAAAACATTGGCAAAAACCTTTTAGACATAAACATTCGTGACCTTTTCTTGAACATATCTCCCCAGGAAAGGAAAACAACAGCAGAAATGAACAAGTCGGACTATATTAAGCTGATAAGCTTCTGTACAGCAAAAGACACCATCAATAGAACAAAAGGGAACCCTACAGTATGGGAGAAGATATTTGAAAATGACAGATCCGATAAAAGCTTGATGTCCAGAATATATAAAGAGTTCACACACCTCAACAAAGAAAAAAGAAATAACCCAATTAAAAAATGGGCAGAGGAACTGAACATACAGTTCTCCAAAAAAGAAATACAGATGGCCAACAGACACATGAAAAGATCCTCCACATCACTAATTATCAGAGAAATGCAAATTAAAACTGCAATGAGGTATCACCTCACACCAGTAAGGATGGCTGCCATCCAAAAGACAAACAACAACAAATGTTGGCAAGGCTGTGGAGAAAGGGGAACCCTCCTACACTGCTGGTGGGAATGTAAATTAGTTCAACCATTGTGGAAAGCAGTATGGAGGTTCATCAAAAAGCTCAAAACATACTTACCATTTGACCCAGGAATTCTACTCCTAGGATATTACCCTAAGAACGCAGCATTCAAGTTTGAGAAAGACAGATGCACCCCTATGTTTATCACAGCACTATTTACAATAGCCAAGAATTGGAAGCAACCTAAATGTCCATCGATAGAGGAATGGATACAGAAGATGTGGTACATACACACAATGGAATACTACTTAGTCATAAGAAGAGAGCAAATCCCACCATTTGCAGCAACATGGATGGAGCTGGAGGGTATTATGCTCAGTGAAATAAGCCAAGTGGAGAAAGAGAAATACCAAATGATTTCACTCATCTGTGGAGTATAAGAACAAAGGAAAAACTGAAGGAACAAAACAGCAGCAGAATCACAGAACCCAAGAATGGACTGACAGGTACCAAAGGGAAAGGTAGTGGGGAGGATGGGTGGGTAGGGAGGGATAAGGCGGGGGAAGAAGAAGGGGTGTATTAAGATTAGCATGCATGGGGGGGTGGGAGAAAGGGGAGGGCTGTACAACACAGAGAAGACAAGTAGTGATTCTACAACATTTTGCTATGCTGATGGACAGTGACTATAAAGGGTTTTATAGGGGGGACCTGGTATAGGGGAGAGCCTAGTAAACATAATATTCTTCATGTAAGTGTAGATTAATGATAAGAAAAAAAAGAAGGAAAGAAAAGGGGGATTACTCCTTGATAGGATAAAACTAACTGTAAATCAATGTTTAATGCATGCTTTAAATATCCTTAATTTTGATCACTTAAAGGGTGTCAGATGATTGGCTATGGAGGTACATTTTTCTGATAATACCCCTTTCTCTTAAAAAAAAAAAAGGGGCTATTCCTGTGTGGTGACCTCCAATGAGTTCTACACAATGGTATAAAGGGTATATAAAAGTGTAGGCACGGGGTCTGTTTGTGTTTATACAAAGGATCAAAGCCTAATTTGGCTACCCAGAAAATGAACTAAGATACGATATGAAGAAGAACTTCCAACATCAGCACTCTCTGGAAGACTCATACCAGAAGATGATCATCAAAAAACCTCAACAAAGATCCATGCACTGCTACAGCTGTAGCTGCATTCATCCCACCATTTCCTGGACTTGCCATGGGAATGAAGAAGGAGATATCTAAGCTGGCCTGTGCATACAGTAAAACAACAAATTTGACTGGATCTATACTGTTGAAACTCAACCAAGAATTAGGAGAAGTGCAAGTTGTAGCACTCCAAAATCTTACAACTATACAGACTATCTACTGTTAAAAGAACATATAGGATGTGAACATTCCCCAGGAATGGGTTGTTTTAATTTGCCTGATTTCTCTCAGACAGTTCAAGTTCAGTTGGACAATATCCACAATATCATAGATAAGTTTTCACAAACGCCTAAGATGCCTAACTGGTTTTCTTGGTTTCACTGGAGATGGCTGGTAATTGTAGGTCTGCTTTGGTTATGTAAGTGTACTCCTATTATGTTGATGTGTGTGCACAATTTAATTAGTAGGTTAAAATCTATACTTGCTGAAGTTACTCTACAAGAAGATATGTCAAAGAAATAATCAATCTTCCCATGTTTTCTTCTGCCTGCTACTTCTATATCTTTTCTTCTTCCTTCCTAATTACAACCCTTAAATAGAATTCGTGCCTCATATTGAATTTACCGAGTATCATAATTCCTCCAAGTGGTAAAGATACCTCAAGACAAGTGCTGGGCATAGAAGCCACAGGGCATAAATCTGCAAAGAAGTAAAAAGCTAACCTTTTCAAACAATATTGCTTCTCTCTCACTTAGCAACTTAACATTTCCCTGTATGGCCCCAGAGGATGACTGGTTAGCCAGAGATGGGTAAGATTCCTCAAAGTAGGAACAACTTAAGACAGGCACAGTCGCAGGGGGGCCATCAGGTGAGAAATTGGAGATCAACAGAGGTGAGGCTTAGTACCTCAACCCCCCTGTTCTGAGATAAATCTTCTGCATCCGTGGATGTTTTATTGCCTGTGTCTAGCTTGGATTAACACATAGTCTACAGGCACACACGTGATCATCTACATTTGCTCTCTTACAACACCAAACTATGTTTTCTACCTTTATCTTGCATTTACCTACCACTTCAGCATTTTATTAAAAATAATAATTATAAAGAGAGAAATGTGGTATCCACATATGAATCAAGTATAAAAATCAAACGAATATTCATATTGAACTGATTGTTTATAGTTCATAATGCGTGATAAAAACCGAAAGTTTCTGTGATGACTGCCCTTGTATTGTTCACCATGTAAGAACTTATTCACTATGTAAGAATTTGTTCTCCATGTAAGAACTTGTTCGCTATGCTACAGAAGATTGGAGACTGACGAAAATTAGGCTTGGGGTGGATTAATGATTGTTCTTCGAGCATTGACTCCCCTATACAGAATTTTATTGTTGTAAACAACCATTTGATCACTAAATATGAAAGATGCCCTCTCAAAAAAGAAAAAAAAAGTACAGACTTCCAATTGTATAATAAATAAGTAACCGGGATGTAATGTATAGTATAAGGAATATAGTCAAAATATTGTAACAACTTTGTATGGTGATAGCTGGTAGCTAGAATTATCATGTATATAAATGTTAATCGCTGTGTTGTACACCTGAAACTAATGTAATACTGTGTGTCAACTACCCCTCAATAAAAAATAATTACCTACAAAAAAAAATCTTTGCAGTATTTCACTGAATAGATGCATGCTAATTGATAGCCAACCCCATATTGCTGGAAATTTAGGTAATTTCTAATCTTCTTCATTACAAACAATGCAGCAATGAATAACCATGTACACATGTCATTTTTACAATTTGCTAATATATCTATATGAGAAATCTCTGTAAGTGGAGTTGTGACATCAAATATGTACATTTGTAATTTCATTTGATATTGCCAAATTGCCACCAATGAGTTGTTCCAGTTTGAATTATCACCACTAGAATATAAAAGTTCATGTTTTCTTCAAAAAAGCTGTCTCCAAATTTTCAAAAAGTTGCCTGACAATTAGGTAAATTAAAAATAAAACTGTATTTTTATTTGCATTTTTCTTACATGGATGTGATTGAAGGTATTTCCTATGTCTAAAAGCCATTTGTATTTTCTTTTCTGTGCCCTGTTTATTCATGTATCTTTCTTTTTCTATTAATTTGTTTTTTAATTAGTTGTAGGAATTGATTGTGTATTAAATTAATTTATACATTTCTCCATTTTTTTGTGTTTTACCTTTATTTATGGTATTTTTGCTTTGCAGAAATTTTTAACTTTTATGTAAACTTTTTAGTGGTTTAAAAATTGTTCCTAAATTTCATAAGGTGTGATTGTTACAAAGGTCTTCCTTATTCTAAGGTAGTAAGAAAGTTTCCTGTTTTCCCTCTATTACTTCATGGTTTTGTTTGTATTTGAAGTTTTTAAGATATTTGGAATTTTTCTTGATACATAATTGAAGCCCTGGTAAAGAATAAGCTTAGACCTGAAAAATAGTTTAAATAAAAAATTACAAGAAAGAGAAATTTGAAGATGTTCCTTTAACTTAAAAAAAATAAAAACTATGAGGTATGAAAGGTGGCTGCCATGATTTCAACATCCCCAAAATACTAGAAGCAATTTCATTTCTATTCTTTTTTATTTCAGTCTTGTATTAAAAAAAACTTAGCCAGGTAAAGAAAGGTTTTCCCTTAGATTAGTTTGGAGGCAGACATGAGGAATTCTAGCTAGGCGTAGGTATGGAATGAAAGAACAGAAAATTAAGAAGCATTAAGTATTACAATGTAAAGGGAGTAGAAATTTGAAGACAGATTACAAGATAACTTCCTCTACCCCCCACCCTTTCTTTTTTTACTACTAGCCAGATTTTAGAGTGAAACTGAAAGATTATTTTTAAAAAAGTATTGAGGGTTGAAATAAATGAAAACTTTAAATAGCTCTTAGGTTTAGGTTTTATCAGCAGTTGAATTCAGGTCAGGCCAGATTTTGCAGCCAAATAAGTTTAAAAAATAACTTGTTTTTAGAGCTTTCTGGTTTTCAGAATTTCAGTGATGAGACTGCTGACTTGTGCTCTGCAAATATCTGAGTTCTGTTTCTCTGAAATGATTTCCCCTGCATTTATCAGGTTTCTGCTGCTGTTCTGGCATCTGTGGCAGGGCTAGAGGTGATATTTCACTCTTTGGAAAATGATTGTAAGAGCATAAAGGAAGAATCATTTAAAATATATCTTTATCTACAGTATCAGTTGATGGACTACCATGAACAAAACTCTTCCTATCAAATCGTATGTATATGGAATACGCTTAGACAAAGTTAAAATACATTCTTCTCCATATATTTCATAGTTTCCTGATCACTTATATTGTAGCTTATAACCAATATTCTACTGGCTAAATATTCTGCATATGTGTTTATGCAATGTATGATAGGTATTGGAGAAATAAGAGATACTCTTTCCTGTGGAATCTTATAATATAAAGATATAATATCACCCATAATATAAAGATCCTACCTTATATTATAGGCAATTTAGTGAGACAAACAAGTAAACCTGTAAATGTAGCCCAGTGTGGTGAGTATTAGGTACAAATAGGAACAGGGGGATAAAAGCCTTGAAACTGAATTCTGAAAGATTAGAAGGGGTTAAGTAAAGAACTGGAAAAACAGGAGAAAAAATAAACTTGCAAGGTATGTGTGTGGGGTAGTTCAAATGGCTTAGTTAGGCTGTAGTGGGAAGTGGGGTAGGTGGGGTGGGGAAAACAAAGCCAGAGAGGTAGGGAGGAGTCAGATCAGAAAAGGCCATGGGTCCTAAGTGGTAGCCTAGGGGAAGCTAATAGCCTTTTTTCTGTTTTGGAAAGTAGAAGTAAGAATAACATAGAATAATTTCAAGCAGATAACTGACACAACCAGCCTTTGACTTTGCTAAAGGCCATTGTGATATTTCTGTGGAGGATGGGAAGCTCTTCTCTCATGGGAAGCTCAGAGGCCCAGGCAAGAAATGATGAAGAACTGGCCTAATAGGGTAAGTGAGAAGAGGGAAGACTCACGAGGTATTAAGGCAATAGAAGCTGCAGGGACTGTGGACCGACTAAAAGTGGAAGAGGGAGGAGTTAAGGTGAATTCCGGCTTCCTCAGTTGAGTCATTGGGTGGGTCGTGATGCCTTTACTGGGGAGGAACTGGTTTGGGGAGAGGTGATCAGTTCTGCTTCGGAGATCTTGAATTTGCCAGTGGGGTAAACCAGTGGCATTACCCAGGAGATGGTAGCAAAGACATAAGGATATGAAATGTGGGAGAGAGGTCAGAGCCAGAGAAGAGATTTGGAGTTACCAAATATTCCTGTTTTCATGTCCCAGATTTCGGTGTGACCATTCAGGGTGGAGTTACAGAGATTAAAAAAGAGAAACTATGGGTCAATGATCCAAACAGACAAATGTGCCTCCTGTACAAATTGGACAGCCATTCCTTGTAACAATTCCCTGATGCGGGTGCCTGTAAACAATAAATTAAGAGCATTTCCAACTGGTGGGATCAACTGCTTAGATTGGCTAATGTAGCAGAGAATGGCTAGAATGGAAAAATCTCAGATGGGGCCTAATTCTGTTGCTCTTGATTTGAGACTAAGGAGCAGGGCTGTAGGTTTAAACTTTCTTTCAAAATAATCTCAAAGATCTACCTTTCACCCTAGAGAGGGGCCTATTTGGGAGATTGGGACAAGTGACATGGGCATCAAATGATCATTGTGAAATGATCTTTATTTCTTATCTTCTTATATTTTGTGAGTGGGAGAATATTGTATGGTTGTAGGCTTGATTTGGGGATTTAGAATTTTGTTGACGGTGTTCAGGTCATATTTTAGAATTTAAGTCTTCATTTTTGTTAAGTATGAACTGTCATGTCATGTTACTCAGCTCTGTGCAAGCTGTCACATCCAAACCTTCCTAATCCAGGACATAAGGGAAAGATAGAGAAGAAGCTTCCAGAATCTATTTCTGTCCCCTTTTCATACTACTCTCCTACTCATTTAGTATGTTCCACTAATGTTGCTTCATTTTCTTCAACTCACTGAGCTATTTTACCTACCATAGGACTTCTGCAGTCTCTGCCTATAGTCTCTCCCTCTAGTCCAGGACTGGCACTTTCTTGTTTCTCAAATTTCAGTGTACATGCTACCTTCCTGCCTAACTGCCAAATGCTGGTTCATCTCCCTCTCTGCCTTCTCAACAGTGTGTCAGTTTGCCTACTTGTTATGTATATTTCTCTTACTCAGTTTTAAATTTCAAAAAGTTATAATCCATATTTGAGTTGTTCAATATTGTATTCTGATGACAATAATAATACAAAGATATTTCAAATTTATTCTCATATGAATCATTAATATACCAGGGTGTGATATTAACTTGCCTCATGGATAAATGAGAAATTTGAGGACGAGAAAGCTCATGGGAGCTCTCTGGGGACACACAGCTCTAAAATGCAGAGCTACACTTGATCCCAGAATTTCTGACTGACAGACCATTGCTGCTTTTGTAGTATTTTCTTGAATGCAGTATCATAGTGTCACCTTTCAAAAGAGCAGCATCCCTTCAGATAAGCCACGTATTGCAAAAGCTTCCTCTCTCTGTCTTCTTTCCCTTTGAGACAGTTTCTTTTATACCCTGTCTGAAATCTTAAGTGGATCTATTAGAACTCTATAGAGGGATGATTTTGTTTTCCCTGTAAAAGAGAAATGGCCACCACTTTCAGAACTGATTAGAAGTGGTGGCTTTCCCTGGGGACATAATCAGCCCTGGAGAGTAGATTCTGATGCTGTCAGAGTCTCTCTCTGTTCTGCCCTAGGGGAAGTGAAGGGCTTTCAGCCTTTACTTTTGAATGACTGTGTAAGAGGCAAAGAACAAGCTGATGCCTCAAAAGAGGTTGGTCATATTGGAGACGGTAATGGGGCATCCGAGGGTATGAGCCATGTGTCATTGGCAGGGGGCTGACTTTGGAGTCCTTTTCCCATACACATTCATTATTCCAAGGAGCTTAATCAAACTCACTGCTGGCCTTATGTAAATCAAAGGGAGAGTTAACTAATTGCCAATTTCTCCCTTTAAATTACATTGCCTCCTCTCATTAAAGGGCCTCATAATACAGATACATAAGTGAAAGTGCCAACTCTGTGTTTACTTGCACAATCTCTTCCCTCAATATTTAATTCTAAATTAAGTAAGAGGATGCCACTGACAAATCAGAATTTCAGAGTACTGACAGCCTTCTAATTAGGATAAGATGAGACATAAATTGGTCTGGGTGAGGCTTATCCTTCTCACTCACCTGAATGATCTTAGAACTTTTTTTTTTTTTTTTTTTTGAATCCTGATCTTAGAACTTTTTAAAATAAAAAAACATTTCTGAGTTTTATATTTTGCTTTAATGCTGTAAATATGCACTGCCCCATGTTCTGATAAATTCCTCCTTGGTTACAGTGACAGCATGAAGGAGAACTCTTCTAATACTGTCATCTCAGTTTTGCCTCTGAACAAAGGGAAGAGCATGGGGAAGTGCAGAGTCCCTCAAGGACACCGTGGCCATTGTTCCCACGCTATCAAGAAAGGCTACAGAACAACTCCAAGCTCATTGTTGTGCAAATGCGTCATCATATTTTGCAAAATCATGTTGAAGCAGAGATTTAATTTTAGCCATCACCAAAACCCTCTGCACCTACAACCCAGAAGATCCAGCAAATAATCCTTTGGTTAATGCTAATGACTGAAGTTATTTCAGGATTGTGTTTCTGTATTTATACTCAAATTTGTAATTACTCCATGTAAAAGTATATACACATAAAAATTTTAAGTAATGTGACAGTGTTGACTAGCAGCGATTAACTTTGAGTGGAGAGACTCTAATCTATATATTTCATATTTTTCTGTATTTTGCAAATCTTCTACAGTTGCATATTTTAATTTTATATACAGAAAAATAGACATTACTAAAAATCATTGTGCCTGAGTTTCTGTATACTATAAAAAAATATGTGGATGAAAAAGACCAGAAAGAAATGTGGGAAATCATTAAATATTGGTTGTCCCTGGATGGTAGGCCAATGGGAGATTCATTTTATTCTCATCTATTATTATGTGATTAGCATGTGTTACTTGCAAAATGGAAAAATTTAACAATTTTTAAAATGGGGTTAGATAAAATGCACCAGTGAGGTAGTATATGTAACAATTAAAATTAAAACACTGATGGAAGAAGCACACTGGACAAGAGTCATGGAGCAAAACTAGAAATTGTGCATTATAAACTGAAAGAAAAAAACCTTCTAAGTGATTTGGAGTCACCTGTGCTCCCAGCTTATCAGCATGGTGTTCATAGAGCTATTTATGAAGATGATACAAGCACTTTAGTGGACTTTTGTATGTGTAGCATACACTTTAATTGTTGTTTATGGTTAAATTTTAACATTTTATCCCATATTTATCTTTAGAAGTCACCTTACCCTTTACTGATTCAAGATAGGGCATAAATAAATAAACAAAAGAATGTTTCCTCATGTTATATTGATATACCAAAGCATTTTCCATTAAATTGTCAAGATGAAAACACCAGAACCATTTCATTCATTTTCTAAGCACTGTAATTTGGTTTAAGAAAGCAATTTAGAAGACCTCAGAGAAACATCAACAACTTACTTTGAAAAATGGCTCTCAGATTTGGTTCTCAAAGTCATGAAAAGTTCAGAATCATTGCAAGATGTTCATCAGTCCAAATATACAGGTTTTCTTACTCAAGAGAAACTAAAACACAACTGTATTCATGTGAAAGTTGTGACTTTAGGACATGGTCCTTCGACTTGGACAGTCAGGAAATAATGGAAAATTCCTTTGTTTTTCTGACTTAGGCACTATCCCTTTGTAATTAGAGTCCATATCCATTTACTGACCTTTTACCCTATACCAGGGACTATGCTAGTGTTAGAAATATGAATTTCTAGTCAGTTAGATCTGTGTTCAAATACAAGTATTTGAGCCAAGGAGTTAGGGAAAAACATTCTAAGTAGACTAAGTCTTGAGCATAATCTGAGATTGCTGTGGGGAGAATTTGTTGGCACATTGAGAAAAAGGTTAACATTTTGGCTCCTTCCCTGAATAAAAGTTAAAAGCCAACAGCCCAACAGGAGCCCCACCATTGGCCAATAATAGTCTGTAGCTACATTTAATTCAGGTGGAAGAACCCACCCTCTGCTGGTTGTTCGTGTGTAACACCTGTCACAAACAGGCCACGCTAGGAGCCAGGTGTGCAGTATTTAATCCAATGATCCAAGTGGGATGGTCCGGGGAAAAAGGGAATGTGTGTCCCCCATCCTCTCCGCTTTCTGTAGCTAACTCACAGACCAATTTGAGTAAGGCAGTTTTAGGAGCTGTTGTATGAGTATAACCCTTCGTATTTAGATTTATTTTAACAAGGTAAAATGAAAATTCCTTTGTTTCTCTGAATTAGGCACTATCTCTTTGTAATTAGAGTTCATATCCATTTACTGACTTTTACACTATACCAGGGACTATTCTAGTGTTAGAAATATGAATTATTGAGAAAGGCAGGTATATAAACTGAGTAATGTAATGTAGTGATCATATCTAGTGCAGTGACCTTTGGGGTCACTGGGTTATAACTTTGGGGTGGTGTGGGGTCTAGATACTCAGTGCTGCAAGTGTAGAATCAGTTTTGCTTGTGTAGTTAGCTTGATCAATGGCCGAGGGACTGAGAAATATTTTCTAAACTATCAAAAGACTGATGTATAACCAAAATGCTGATTGGTTAATTTGCAATAGATAAGAAATAAAACCTTCAAACACTCAGTTCATGTGTTAGCTAATCAGAACTTTCTCTCCCTGTATTAAAATTACCTGGAAACCAAACACTAACCAAGAAACCACTTGATGAACTTCATATCAGAAGAAATGACTAACAGCATTAAGTTATGATAGATTGATAGACTCATTGCCACTTGAATCACTTGAAGGTTAGTCTGCTGGGGGAATTGGGATGTTCATATCATCTCAGGGCACCTGGAAGTATTGAAAAATCTTCCTTTGGGTATCCCCTTTTTAGACAGTAAGGCACCCATCTCCTAGAAGTTCACAGAATCTTCCTTAAAATACCTTTCTTAAACCGTAATATAGCTTAGGCCACAATTTCTTAAACTAAGATCTGTGGACCCTCTGGAGGTTTTCAAGAATTTTGAATTATTGATTTTATTTTGATACTGATCTAACAGAAAATACTAGAAGAGTGATCACCAAGTAAAACAATACATTGTCTTGTAATTCAAGGGTTGGTGTGGTGGTGGTAATAACAAAATGGGAATGGAAGCAGGAAGTTTTGATAAGAGTGTATTTCAATAGCTGAAGTAAGAGGAAAGACAGTCTGACTTGGAAGAGGGCAGAGGTCAAGGGGAGGAGATTATGGAGTCTGAAATCTTGTACAAAATATTGACGTGATTTAGTATCAGATTGCTGGTGTTGAATGATAGCTTATGATCTCACAAGCAGCAGTCCCAAACTCAGAGGGACCAGGACGGAAATGTAAGTACCTTAAACAGACCAGGTGATGAGGGAACAGGGACTCAAAGCAACTCCCTGTCTACCGCAGGCAGCGACTTCCAGCTTCAGCTTGTTGTTGCCATGGGGAAAGACAGACTCAGTTTAGACAAATCTTTTTATTTTTTAAATTTAATAGGTAGCTTTTTAATGTTCATAGGAAAATTCTGTTAGTTTTTAATTTTGACAAGTGTGTTTTTTGACATTGCTCAAATAGAAAGATAGTTTCACCAGTGTCAAAATTACAAAGTTAAATATTATAGGTTAGAGTTATTTTCACAGCAGATGCAGCTGTTTAGATTATTATAATTTAATTTATTCAATCTATTTTAAAAACTGCAAATAACAAAAGCCATTTTTAGTAATTTTTTAGGAATTTTTATTTTAGAGTAATTTTTTACTAATTGATTCTAAGTTAATCGTTTTAACATTTTATTTTGAAATTACTTCAGATTTGTAGAAAAGTTGCAAGAATAGTACAAAAAAACTCCTATGTAGATTCCCCAAGATTCACTGTTAACATTTAACTACATTTCTTCATTGGGTAATTACTACTGGCAGTTTTAAACATTTTAGTCATTCTAATAGATACATTGTGGTTTTAATTTGAATTGTCTGAGGAATTATGATGTTGTGCATCTTTTCACATTCATTTACTGTATATACATCGCCTTTAGTGAAAGGTCTATTCAGAGCTTTTACTCCCTCCTTTTCTTTCCTTATTATTTAGTGTTGAGAGTTCTTTACATATGTGGCTTTCATTCTCATTAGCATTTTTATAGAGCAAAACTTTTTAACATTGAGGCAATCTATTTTATCATTTTTAACAGGTGCTATGCCATAACACATTCTGGGTTGACAGGTTTTGCCTTTTAGTCCTTTAAAGGGGATAGTCCATTGCTGTCAAGCTTGCATGGTCTCTTTGTTTCTTTATGTGCAATGTGTCTTTTACCACTGATGCCTTCAGGAATCCTGTTTGTCTTTTGTTTCCAGCAGTTTGAATATGATGTACTTGGGTATTTGTCTTAAATTTATCTGCTTGAGGGTCTCTGAGCTTCTTTCATCTGTGCTTTAGTGTCTGTCATTAAGTTTGGAAAATTCCAAAATTATTTCATCAAATATATATATGTATATATGTATCTCCATGTTTTTGAGGTATAACTGACATGTAAAACTCTCTACATATTTAATATACAACATCTATGAGTCTGGGGATAAATATTCACCCATTAAACCATTACCACTGTCAAGGCCATAGACATATTTATGATCTTCCAAAGTCTCCTCCCACCACTATTATTGGTAGTAGTAGTATTGAACAGTGAACATAAGATCTGACCTCTCAGCAAATCTTTAAGTATACCATATGGTATTGTCAGCGGTAGGCACTATGAAGTGTAGTAGATGTCCAAGACTTACCTTGCATAACTGAAACTTCATACCCTTTGACCTTTACCTCCCCACCGGCCACTCTCCAGCCTCCTTCCCCAAACCCAGCCCCTGGGAGGCACCGTTCTGCTCTCTGCTTTGATGAGTTGGACTATTTTGGATTCCTCATTTAGTGTATCATATAGTGGAATCTTATAGCTAGTGAAGTCTGGTTTATTTTACTTAACAAAACTTACTCTAGGTCCATCTGTGTTGTCATGAATGTCATGATTTCCTTCTTTTTAAAAGCTGAATAGTATTTCAGTGTATGTGTGTACCACATGTTCTTTATTCATTCCTCTATTAATGGACATTTAGATTGTTTCCATATTTTGGTTATTGTGAGTAATGCTGCAACTAACATGGGAGTGCAGGCATCTCTTTGAGAGCCTGATTTCAGTTCCTTTGGGTGAATCCCCAAAAGTGGAATGGTACCACAGGGCAATGGGGGGAAGCATTTTGATGGCACTTTGTGCCCTTTGCAACAGAAACTGCTGTCTCTTCCCCAGGCCTGTGCTGCATGGGACTTTTTCTCAGGGCTTTTTCACAAGTGGAGTCTATGGAGAAGGATTCTGCAAGAGGGTGAAAAATCCTATTCTATCTACAGTCTCATGGGACCACACAAGCTCCTGGCGGCCCCCACTGCCCCCATCGAGTCAGTAACTACTCCAGCTGGACCTTTCCTGCTGGTGTCCCTGTCTCTCTGCCCCAGGTACGCAAGTGCCCATGTGCTCTCTCTCCCTGCCGGCATCTGTCTCTTAGGTTTTGGGATAATTTCATTCCCTGTCACTTGAGCTATCTGATTCTTTCCAAAACATTTGTGAACTTGCAATTGAGCTTTTTTTTTGGACACAAGAGCAGGAGCATTGATCTTTTTAGCTACTCATTCCCGAGTAGAAAGGCCTCTTGATCTCCTTAAATAAAAGCAGCAAATCTGCATTTTGATGCAAAATTTCTTTAAGTGCTCTAAATTAGGTATTTTAAAAAACACAAGGTCTGTTGCTTCTGCCTGATCTACAGACAGCTACTTTGTGATTTCTGAAAAATCTAAACATCTCATTCATTCACAAATCAAGGAACTGAGTTTCAAAGAAATTTTGTGGTTTGTCCGAGGTAAGAGAAGGGCACAGGTGGGATTAAACATACCTTTTTTATCGTCATGAAATATACTTAACATAAAATTCACCATTTTGACCATTTTTAAGTGTGCAGTTCAGTGGCATTAAGTACATTCACAATGTGCCCAACCATCATGGTTATGCATTTCCAGAACTTCTTCATCCTTCCAACCAGACCATAGCCCCTCTCCCACGTTCCCTCAGCCCCTGGTAACCACCCTTCTACTTTCTTTGTGTAGATACCACATTTAAATGGAATAATACAATATTTGTCCATTTTTGTCTGGCTTATTTCACTTAGCATAATACATTCAATGTTATGTTGTAGCGTGTGTCAGAATTTCCTTCCTTTTCTAAAGCTGAATAATATACCACTGTATGCGTATGTCACATTTTATTTGAAAGGGCAAGCTCCCAGATTTTATTTCAGCCAATTGGGACCTGGATCCTACCTCAGCCAGTCAGGACCTGGATCCTATTTCACCCAATCAGAGCTTGGTCTCTCTCCTCTCCAGTCAGCAAAGAGCTCACCCACCACCCTTAGACCCTGCCAATTGACCAGAGCCACGACCTATCACCCCACCAACTACCCCTAGATCCAGCCAATCAGCCAGAGCCACGACTGTCACCCCACCAACTGCCCTAGAACCTCGTAAAACCTTTGTGGTATTGAAACTCACTCTCTTTCTCTGGCATCTTGCCACTGTGATGGTGTAGATGAGAGATTGAGCTCGAGCTAGCTTGAATAAAGGCTCTTTGCTTTTGCATTGGTGTTGACTCCTTGGTGGTCTTCTGGGATTTGCGACTTTGGACACAACATTTGGGGGCTCGTCCGGGATCCCAGAGACCCCCAGGACCCCCAACCCGGAGAGCCCTGTGCCGGCTGGTGAGTGCACTCAATTATCTGTCTGTCTTTGTGTCTCACTGTTTTTGTTCGCGAGCAAGCCTGTATAAGCCTGTAGGAGCTCCAATCTGTATCTGGGTCGGCATTGACTTAGGCGGATGCGCTGGCGGGTCGCCAACCAGGGGTCTTGGGAGACGTCCCTTGTCCCCATCTGGAGGATGAGGTCCTTATCTGTGAGGAAAGTCAGCTGCCGCTGCAGTCTGACAGGCCCTCAACCTACTTTCAGTTTTGCCTCCGCGGCTGTGGCAGATTCTTCTCTGTAGGTGCCTGTTTGTTGTTTGTTGTGTTTGTCTTAGTCTTGTTGACAGAAGAAATGGGACAGGTGAAGATGACCCTCTTGTCTCTCATGACAGACCATTTTTCTCAGACATTAGGGAGAGAGCTCACAATTTGAGCACGGACATCAGGAAGAGAAAATTTCATGTTTTCTGCACCTCAAGTGGCCGTCCTTTAACGTTGGCTGGCTGCCGGAGGGAACATTTAATCCAACCACTCTCTTACAGGTTAAAGATATCAGGGGAAGAGCTAACAACCTCAGTGTGGAAGTCCAGAAGGGTCGGTGGCAGACTTTTTGTTCTAGTGAGGAGCCAGTTTTCAATGTCGGATGGCTGCCAGAGGAAACGTTATCATTATGTCTCAGTCTGTATGTTTGTGTGTCTAAGTGTGTAAATGAAAATATCTTTCTACCTCTGGATGGTATTAATAAAACTGATTTAAAGACAAGTGCTTGTGAAAATTGGGCATTCTAAAACTTCCAGAAAATCTGATAAAAAAATGTTAAGCATTAATGCTAATTTGGGTTTGCCTGAGGCGGGCATGTCCTTGTAGTTACCAGCTGCCTAAGTTTACCTAAGGTCATTTAAGTCGATGTTATCTGCTAAATCTTTTAAGAATAAAATGCTTAAAGGCTTGGCTTTGTCTAATATTCAGTAAAGGTCTTGTAAGTAATTTAGCATAGTTGTTATGAATGAAGTGAACTAAATGAGTGTGGCAAGTGAACACCTCTTTAATTGTGTGTTACAGTGTGTATACCTACCTGCAGCCTGAGAATCTTTGTAGTAACCTAAAATCTTAAAGTTTTGCTAAATTGATATACTTTATGTTTAGTGAGAGATTGTGCTGTAAAGCTCATAGTTACAGAAATAATAAAATGTTCATAAATTTGTCAATCTAAAGAATGCTAGTGTAACAGTTTACAATAGCCTGCTTCTCAGTGTTCACTAGAAATTAAGGTACCTAATGGTTTTAAGTTCTAATTAAAACTACTTAAAGTAATAAGGAAAACATTTCTGCATCCTAAAGAACATGTCTTTTGATAAAAGAAAGTAACTATTGTAAAGTACAGCTGTTTATTTAGAAAGAGAAATCTAAATATAAGAAGAAAGTTGTAGAAAGCTTTGGAAGAATTTAATATAGTCATGGTATGTAAAATTAAAGCAAATGAATCTTGGTATCAAGTACACAGCAAAATTAGAATTTTGTTTTCAGTTAAAAAGACAAAGTTTTCTTAAACTGTTAGTCTGCTCTTAATGTTGAAAGATTGCAAAAGACTTTCTAATTGTTTTGTCAAAGAAGTTTCTCATGCTTAAAGTCTCAATGAGTTGTCTGAGTATTTAAGAAAATGTCATCTTAATATTAAAAAGACTAAAAGCTAAAGTTTGCTAACAACTGTGTAAACTTCTTTATTTGCCTTTGAGGTATTTTGTCATTCTGGTTAAATAGATAAGTATTGCTTCATAGCAATCTATAATACTATTTAAGCAAGTGCCAAATAAACTTTCTTCCGACAACTTCCCAAAATCAAATTCAAAAAGATACTTTTACCTCTAGTTAACTCTGATATTTTCCAGAGGGCCCCTGGAAAATGTCAGAGGAATTTTTTTCTCATTGGAGAAAGTATTTGACTAATTTGGCTTATTTATCTGATATATACTTGCCTGCTTAATAACCTGGAAAGCACTGTCAAAGGGAATGATGCTAAACTTTGTTACTGAATGTTTTTTTGTTACAGAAATATCCGAATTTCCTTATGTCTACTGTCTTGCAGTAAGCTCTCATCAGATCTTTAACCATTGTCATTTGTAAGTCTTTTGCCATTTATAGTCACTGTTTTATTACTCCTACACTAGTAAAGAACTAGATTTCAGCAGAACAGGTATTGGTTACATAGGATTAAGTGAACTAAGGAAGATGGTTTTGTGACTTTTTGTTTCAGATGTTGCTGATAAAGTGTTTTAAGCTTTTTCTCTTAAGCTGACAACAGTTTCATGAATGACAATACCTTTATAAGCAGAATTGAAACATTTATCTTTCTCTCTACCTGACCCCTCAAGAATTTAAAAGCTTTCAGTATTTTTATGTTTCATGGCAGTATGTTTATTTGCATAAGTTCAATAAGAATCTGCTTTCCTTGTAAGAGGACCAATTAAAAACACAGGTTATACTATCAAGGCTTTGACTGGAATGTCATACCTGAGAGACCTGTGCATAAACTCAGATATGGACAGCTTTAAGGAACTAAGATTGACTTTATAAAGCCAACAAAGCCCCTTGGAAGAACTGGCCTGGTACCTTGCTTACAGGGTTACCAGCAGCCTTACCAGGTGAGTAAGGAAAGTCACTTCCTGGCAGGCGCAGGAACCTCAAGAAGAGAGGAATTCACCCAAATCTACAGGTACTGCAGGCAAAACCTGATGGCAAATCTGGCTTGGCTGTCTGGCCTCAAGAGGCCTTTAAAAGTTCAATCTGAAATTCCTTAAAAAAGTTCCAGCAAGGCACGTTTTAAAGAGCCTATGTAATCAATTGTTCTTCTTGCTGCACTTATGCAAATAATCAAGCCAATTCTTAATTGTTTTCTTAATCTGGCTAATTCTAATAAAAATAAGGGTGATTTTAGAGAAAAGTGTTGTTTCAATAATGCTGTCTTATCTATACTAAATCCTAATATCCAGAATTATAGTTTCCCCATAATACCTGACTATGATTCTCAATTAGAGTCTTCATATTTCTAGTTCTCATATTCAGCCATGCATTCTTAATCTCATCAAGTTTGTCCTTCCAGAATAGAAAATCCAACTCCAGATGTTGCTACTTAACCTAATAACACAATTTGCTTTATCTTGCCTAGAAGCCACAAAACTGCAAATAGTAATAGAAATGAAACCCAGAATAGAAGTGCCAACCTTCTGAGGCCCTCTCAACTGACCAGTGATGGAGACCTAGCTGCACCCTTTACTGTGCCCCCTCTCAGCACGAAGCAGCCAGAGCGGTCATCGCCCCTTTTCCCTAGCAGCAGCTAGGGTCTCCATCTGTAGAGGGGAGAATGAGACAGGGACCATAATCTAGACAGAATAAGGTGAGAGCCTCTGGAGAAAGCAAGGCAGGATATTTGCAATCAGAGCAACGTAACTACATGCTGGAAACCCCGCCCTACTAAAACTATGTTGAACATTAAGCTCTAGAATCATTCTTCAGTGAGATCAGTTAATGTTCCCCAGATAAAGAAGAGTAGCACATGTTTTATTATGCTAATCATTTGTAATCGTGTATAAGATTCACTTTAGCATACTAAAAGGCCCAGGCCTATGTGCTGTCTTCCCTCCTTGAGATCTGACTAGGTAATTTTGCAAGCTGAGCAATTGACTTAGCATGCAGACCCAGCTGTAGATGGCATAGTAAAAGGCAGGATTCTTTAGCAAATAGACAATATCTCAACCCACCTTAGAGTCTGGGCATGCAGTCTTTTGATGTGCACCTGAACCAAGGTGCAAGTGTCCCAGAGAGAAATCAAGGCAGGAAATTATCTTTAGTATTCAAGAACCCCTTGCCATCCTACTCCTTTTACTAACCCTTTGGCCCTGTATCATCAACAGGCTGGTCCAGATTGTCAGAGAACACGTGGGGGCCGTCCAACTGATAGTCCTCTGTGCTCAATACAAGCCCCTAGTAATCTTGTTACTCCTGCTTACCTTTAGACCATGTATCCTCAATAAACTGATAACTTTAAAGATAGAATTAATACAGTCCAGCTAATGGTGCTAAGACAACAGTATCAGCCTTTATCTCCTTACAACTGCAAAACCTTATTAGACCCATGATTGGGTCCCTTCTTAGGATCCAGAGAAAGGGGAAAGGGGGGAATGAAAGGGCAAGCTCCCAGATTCTATTTCAGCCAATTGGGACCCGGATCCTACCTCAGCTAATCAGGACCTGGATCCTATTTCACCCAATCGGAGCTTGGTCTCTCTCCTCTCCAGTCAGCAAAGAGCTCACCCTGCCAATTGACCAGAGCCATGACCATCACCCCACCAACTGCCCTAGAACCCCGTAAAACCTTTGTGGTATTGAAACTCGCTCTCTTTCTCTGGCATCTTGCCACTGTGATGGTGTAGATGAGAGATTGAGCTTGAGCTAGCTTGAATAAAGGCTCTTTGCTTTTGCATCGGTGTTGGCTCCTTGGTGGTCTTCTGGGATTCACAACTTTGGGCACAACATATTTATTTATTCAGCGTCCATAGATACTTGGGATGTTTCCATCTTCGGTTAGTAAGAATAGTGCTGCTATGAACATTGGTGTCCAAACATCTGAGTCCCTGCTTTTAATTCTTTGGGGTATACCAAAAAATGGAATTGCTAGATTATATGGTAATTATACATTTAACTTGGAGGAACCTCCAAAATTTTTCACAGAGGCTGTACCCATTTTACATTTGTGACAGCAATGCACAAGGGTTCCAATTTCTTCACAGCCTCACCAACATTTGTTATTTTCCACTTTTTTTTAAATGACAGCTATCCTAATGCACAGTGTTAAATCCATTTCTTTGGCTGATTTCCTAGAATCACCATATGAATGACAAACTGGCAAATTATAGGAAAGAGTTTCATGACAATGTATGGGATTTGGGATTTTCCCGGGAGGTAGAGCAGGGCAGAATGGAATTCTTTGTTACTTCCCGAAGAAGCCTAAAGTCAAAACATATCCAAATCTCCAAGTTGTAGACCATTTCTTAGCACTTACAAAGAAGAGAAAAGAAAGAAAAATAAAAGCTCATCTGTCAAGTGTTCCAGTTGTGAATTATCCCTGATGAGATGATCTCGCTGTCCTGTGCGCCTTTGCTAACACAGCTGGTAAGTGTGTGACTTTGGCAACATGCCTGACTTTTCTGTGCTTTTGTTTCTTTATCTGAAAATAGGAGTAATAATGTCATGCATCATAGGATAATGTGATATGACTTACATGATTTCTTAGAATACTCCCTGGCACAGGACAGATGTTCTAAGGATGGTATATAAGTGCTCTTAGCATTTCTCTCCAGCAGTCAAAGCATAATTAATAATAATAATAACAATTATAATAATAATATAAAAAGCCTTAAAAATAGCTTGGTGGGGATGTTGAAGATGGTGGCCATTTACCATGTACTAGAATTTCTCATTTATACCTTGCTATTCTTCCTCAGGAGCAAGGGTTAATTCAAGAATTGGTGTAGGCCCAGTGGATCTTAGGGAGAGTGCATCTGTCCTGATTTAGGCATTTATTCAAAAATATTGTTGTTTGATTTTTGAATTCAGAAAAACTTAGAGAAAAAGAAAAAGACCACTTAAGGTATTCCAGTTGGCAGAGGCCACTGTGATGTGTGTGGCAAGGGTGATGTCATAAGTTTGCCATGTGTGGATAACATGAAAGGAATAAAAATGACGCATCTGTCTTGTTTTCCATACTCTCTCCTTAACTTGACTCTGCTAGTTCAGAACTTTATGTGAGAAAAAGAAAAGCTCGATTCCCTTGTTTAATGAAAGATGACTTTTTTCTCTATAAGCACTTTCTATATTTTGATACAGATGGCAATCCTTTAGCCCTTTCATTTTACCCTTTCTTGGTTTAATGACAATATTGTTTCAGTGATTTATTTCTCATTTTTCTAATTTAACTGGAACAGTATTATATACTGAGTTTGTTGTCTGCTTCACATTCCCTTGCCCTTTCCACCTACTTACTCATCAGCATTCCTCCCTGTATCTGACAGGGGCCCAGCTAGAAACAGATGTCACACTTAAATTAGGATACTTTGAGGATGGTTTAATGAACAGATGATTTACAAAGACATTAATTGGGTATAGGGAACCCCAGGGGACAGTGGATCACCGGGTGCTAGTAGGGGACTGCAGTAGGGAGGAATCCCAGTGGAGCCTGTGTGCAGAAGGCCACTTTGAGAGGAGCTGGGACCATTGCAAGGTGAGGAAAGCAGCCAGCCAGAAGCAACCCAAAGGGATGAGGCTGGGAGACTAAATATTCCCACTTCTCTCTCCTCCCTCCAGAAGGCCTCCTGATGCAGTCCCTACAGGTCAGCCTCGTCTAGGTGGAGTAGGTTTGTAGGGAATGCAGGAGATATCCACATGCTACCTATTCTTATTTTTCTTCTCTTCAACGTATGACACAGGGATGAAGTACTTGAAGCCCGTCCTTCTCCATTAACCATCTTTTCTCTCCCCTATCCTCAACTCCCTTTCCACAAGCTTATTCCCATTACTGGATACTTCTGCTTAATTTCTTCCATTGAATAGCAACAACAATAATCAAACCTTCCCACCTTGTCACATGTCCCTTTAGCTCTCTTGAAGAAATGGCAATCCAGACCTGAGGGCTGAGTTGATGTTTGCAGGCAGAGAGTGCATTTCAGGCAGGCAGAGTAGTATCAGTGAAATTCTTAATGAGGAATAAGCAAGGGTGAGTATGGTTGAAGTCTGGTGAGCAAGACAAGAGAAGATACCAGAGGACTAGCCAGGAGGCAGATAGTCAGGACCCTAGAGATTTCAGAAAAGATTTTGGATTTTATCTTGAGGGCAAGGGGAAGCTGATAAAATTAGCCCAAAATTTAGTGGTGTAAGAATGACTTTTGTCTTTCTTAAATTTTTTTGTCCCATAATACAAAAATGGCTCAACTGCGCACCTCTTGCCGAGATTCTGTCCTTTGGTTTTGTTCAGGTGTTGCCTAGAGGTAGACTCAGCTGAAGTCCCAAGAGGGCTGAATTGCCAAGATGTTTCCCTCATGGCTGGCAGCTGATGTTGGGAGCTCATCAGAGGCTGTCAGCTGCAGTGCCTATAACGTGACCTTTCTAGAATGGCGGTCACAGGGTAGTTGAATTTTTATAGTTAGCATCCCCCAAAGTAAGAGTCTCAAGGACATCAGATGGAAGTTTCATGGCCTTTTTTGACCTACCCTCAGATGTCCCACAGTATCATTCTACTGCATGACATTAACTAGAAGTGAATCAAAGGCTGCCCCAGACTCAAGCCTGAGGGGAGTTATACTCCACCTTTTGATGGGAAGAGACATAATCATATGTGGTCACATGAGCATGAGTGATGGGGTTATTGTGGCCATCTTTGGAAAATACAGTCTCTCAACCTATTGAAATATTTTTGAACACAACAGAGATGAAGGACAATATATGTTCCACAAAGATCACTATGATTGTTGCTCAGACCAAGTTTAGAGAGTGAACAAGACTGAATGTGGTAGGCTATGGATGTAGTTCAGGCAACAAACAATGATGGCTGGTCTGCAGGACTGGCACTAGAGATGGAGAGCAACGGGCAAACCTGAGTTAAATTATAGAGATTCTATTGCCAAGGCTTGATGAAAGACTGGTGTGAAATGTGAGGGAGAAGTGATAAAAAGTGTGACTCCAGGGTTTGGGTTTGAAGCTACTAGGTAAACACTGGTGCCATTTACTGAGATCAGGCAGTCAGGGGCAGGAGCAGTAACAAAGCAGGAAATCAAGTTTCACTCTAGATTGAGCATAAACTGCTCTTGGAATGATCAGGCAGACTTATTAAGAGGCTATCTTTACACTCATATCTGGAGTTCAGAAGAGAATTGCGGGCTGGAGATATAAATATGGCGGTCACCCCCATATTGATGGTATGTAGCCAAGGGGTAAGATGACTGGAGAAAGCCTACAGACAGATGAGTGATGGGGTGTTAGGTAAGAACACTGACAACATACATCCAGAAAATAAGCAGAGGAGGATCTTCCAAAAGAAACAGAAATGGCCAGAGATTTCTGCATTTTTAGCCCTAGGGTAATTTATTTCCAAACTCACATAAGTAAACACAATCTCAATGGAAAAAAATTGGAAATGTTAAATATGCTTCTCCCAATTATCTCCTAAAAATATGTTTTCCCTCTTGATCAAGCACCTTTCATACTGCACAGCCTTAATAGGCAGTTTCTGATTTTCTGTAATTTCTGTGAGTGAAGAATTTGTTTAAAATAATTAGGCATTAGAAGTGTTATGCTAGAATGCTTATCTCTATCTGTTCCCAAGTAAGTTGTTTAGTATACTGTATTCTTTTTGTTTAGAAGCTACCTGGATATAAAAGGTACTGGGTGTAAAAATAAAGTAATGACCTAGAATTTACTTTAAAAAGTGTCATATGGTTTGCTTTATTAGAGGTAGTTTGTTCAGCTCCCTGCTTGTGAGAGAAATAACTATTTTGAGGTAAATTAAAACCTGGAAAGGAAGCTCCAAATTAGGTAGTAGACATGGATGGTGTTTCTCTCAAAACTAAGACATGTAAGGTATGTGGGAAAGCATTGAGAATGTGCTGAGATGTATGTACCATTTGGTGCAATATAGAGGTAAGACAGAATATCCTATTTTTTGTGTGCAAACTCACAGGAATGGAGACTAGGTAGGGGAGGTACATGATGAAAATGACAGAGATAAGATGAAATAATAAAGCAGAAAAATTTGAAAGTTATGTAATTCATGACTAATGAGATCAGGAAAACAGAGGAATTTTGTGGAGGTTTAGAAAACATCCTTTGACAAAGACAATATTCCTGTTTTAATAATGATCCATCTCTAGAAGTCAGCCCCGGAACATCACTTAATTTTCAATTTGTTCCCTTCTGAAACTTCTAACACTGATCACTAACTAACAAGTGATCCTAAGTCATTACTGCAATCACTCTCCCCTCCCTTTAGAAAGGGGTCTTTGCTCAGGTGGCGGCATTTCCACAGTGTGAATTCTGATGCAGTAAGACTGAAGTGGCATGCTCTCACTTTTTTTAGTATGCACAAATGGGCAGTTGGTGATGCCAGAGGCGGGATGAACAGTTAGAACACATGTAACAACCAAGATGAACAGGATGAGAAACTCAACTGCCTGGATAGTGGAAGTGGAAGGGAGAGCTTAGATTTGAGAGGAGTTTTTGAAGTAGATTAAACAGATCTTGGTGACTGATTCAGTTGAGTCAGGTGAAATGAAAGGAAGAGTCTGTGATAAGACTGATGTATGCTGGCAGGAGAAACAGAGGTCTCCCAGAAGGAACAGAATCTGGACATGGTGCCGATGAGATCACTACACAACACACCTATGCTTTACCTTCACAAGAGCTCTGTGATGTAAGTCAGGCAGGCATTTATTTTCCTCTGAGGAAATGCAGTTCATTCAGTTTCAAAACCTAAGTTTCTCCAGATGTGTAAGGTCACTTCTTGCTTGCCACTAGCACCGGGAAGGAGATGATGAACAGGAGTAAGGGGAAGGATTTATTCATCTCACCAACACGCATTCTAGTGAGCACAGCCTTCCCCTCTACTCTGTTTTATGGTCCTCTCCAAGGAGTGCAGTTCCAGCCAGACAGTTGGCTGTGACCAACAGTTCAGTGTAAACTGAGGCAATCTCAGGATGGGTTGGCTTGCCTGTTACTCATTCCAATTTCCCTCCTAATATGCCTTTTGGGCACTGGGGAGTCTGGAAAGTTAATGGCTGTGATGCCCACATTCCCTTGCAGTCAGAGTTCCACATGTAGCTCAGGTTTTATGCAACATGGTATTGGGAAGAAGGGAACAAGCATGTTTGGCCTGGTGGTAGAAACATTTAGTTCTTCTGGGTCAGCTTTGATGAAAATCTGAGGAAAGGGCTGGATTGTAGCAGGAATGAAGTTTTTCTTAGGCCAGTCTCACAGGGGATAGAGTGTTTCTCCTGTCTGCAGTTGCTCCTGCCTGTGTAGCATCTAATCTTGAGTCTTGGCCCTCCTGGATGTTGTATATCACCCAATATTCTCTAATAAATGCCTATCTGATCTAATTAGCTTGAGAGGATTCTGTTAACAGGATCTAAGAACCAAAGATGATGCTCAAATTGTGTCTGTGTGTGTGTGTTGTGTGTATCTATCCATTTATCTTTCTGTCATCTATCTATCTGCAAATATATATACATTATTCATGTTGAACAGTGCATTATTTTGGCACAAATCACAACTTTGATGGTGATTTCAAGTTGAAACTGACATTTTAAAATTATTTTTTAAATGATCTAAAATGCAAAATTATTAAAAAATTATTTAGCAAATATTTAACTGAACACAGGATTTTTAAGGCACTGTGGTAGACATGTATGAATTTGATATAGTCAGTCCTGGTCTTCAAAACATCTCATAATCTGGTGTCACTCCTCTGCTTAAAAACTAACCTAGGAAGGCAGAGCTCATGTTTTTTCCCATTCTCCACTATAACTAGGGCTTAGCACCTGTGTTCAACACATACATATGAGCACATACACATGCACACACATGTGCATACTCAATACACATGCTCACATTTGTGCACAAACTTGCAGTCACAAATGCATTTATTACATGAATGAATGAAATTATGTGCCAAAGACACTAGAAGTAAATTAAATAGGGAGAGGTACTTCTAGGGTATTTAATGCCAGACTGAACTTCTCTTCTCCTAGCCATTATAAACCCTACTTTAAAAGTGACTCTAAATGTCCCTAACATCATTTTTTTATAGTAAACTTTCTGTTCCCATGGTAATTTGCTCAGGTTAGAATTAGCTCAAAGGTTTTGTTCAGTCTTCCAATTGTGTAGTTTTCCTAAACATCTCCTTCTTTACATGGTCATGCAGACTCCCACTTTGTCAAAACATGCATTTCCAGGCTGTTTTTCTTCCAGACACTCATCCCCAGCCAACATTTTCTTTACAGGACAAACATTTGCTTATCTGTTTGTTGTCAGGCAGCTGCATCTGGGAAGGTCTCTCCCTGTGCACTACGTGAAACCTGAATCTAGATGGGGGAGAATTCTTGACTCCGATTGAGAAGGAATTCTTGAACAGGTTGGACGACCGTCGGTAAGAGAGGAATTCATTAAAGCGTGAGTAGCAGCAGATGGCAGCAGACATGCAGACAACAGAGAGCAAGAAAGAGCAGAGGGAGGAAAGGAAAGTTCACTGAACTCCTGCTTGGCATGGGGCACCTGGCATCCAGCATCCACTGGAATCTACACAGCATGGGAATTAAGCCTCTACCATCCAGAATTTGGGGGAGCCACAGAGCCCTGGATGGAGTAAGATTATATTATAAGTGCTTTCCAAAGGCAAAGAAAGGAGATTTTTGAGTAGACTACTAGAGAGCACGATTGTACAGCTGCAGTCTCATCCAGGTCACCATGGCAATGGGAACTTGCAGGCCCAAATCAGAGATCTTAGTAGCCCTTCCCTACTTGTCTGAAGTGTAACAGAGAGAGAGAACTTGTGTTTAAGTCTAGAAAATTGAATGAAGTAGCAAAGTAACAAAGATGCTTACAACTGGGAAAAAGGGTCTCTTATTAAGCTCCCAAGAGGCCTGAAAGAGCAGAGACAAAATGCAGTAAGTTGAGCAGCAAAAAGGATTTATTTAAGGCAAAGTTCCTGCTGAAAGAAAGGGGAGTGTGGGTAACCTCAGAGAGAAGGTGTGCTTAACGGCTTAAGGATTTTGTCTTTCAAGGCTTTCAAGAATGGCACAAAGGGCCGGGGACATAGGCTTGATATATGGTCTTGTGATGTCTATCTACAGTGAGAGACATGTCATTATCCATAGTCATTCCTTTGGATATTCTTTAAGATAAACTTAAGTAATTTTTTGATCCTGTTCTTCTCCAAGACAGTGGTTACTCTCAAGCAGTGGGGCCATATTATTTAAGACTGTTTGCCCTGCCTTAAGATAGGGTCAGTTATTGGCTGATTACTGTAAAATATGTTAGGAATCTTACCTCTAACTCCCTGGTTTTTAAAATGGAATCTTAGCCTTAAGATGTAATCCCTCTTCTTCTTACTGTACTATTTATATTGTGGCATTTTCATCACAGGCAGGAAAGATTAATCATGATGTTTGTCCCATGTCCCTGCTCTACCTCATATTACCCAGACTATTATGTCATGCTACCCAATCCAGATAACTAACTAGCTCAAACAGGGATTTGTCACCACTCTGCATGTGATTTTTTCCCCTAGTTTGGGGTCAGTGGTGCAGGTGGACAGTAAGAGGCATATTTTGGTATAGTCCTTTACAGTTGAGAAAATAGTGAAATAATGAAGCTATGAGACTTGCTTAGGTTTACTTAGGACTAGAGGAAGAACCAGTTTTGCTTTTTAAGTTGTTTCTTAACAACTTCTTTAGTCATTTCCCTATGACCAATGTGCTTGTTCAAATTTACCTGAAATCTGTACTCTAAACACACCCCTAAGGCTTTTAAAGTAGGGATGACTCAGCCACAAAATGACTGTGGCTTAAAAGAAATTATTGGGAGCCACCAAGAATCTCGGCTCTCAGACCACAAACAGACTCATGGACCTTAACACGACATGTCATGTGATAGGTGTCAGGCAGGAGAACCTCATCTTGTTCAGTAAGAGTCTAAGAGTCATACTTAAAGCCTAATGTGTCTTTTTGAGTTATAGTCTTTTGCTTGATGCTGAAATGACTAACCATAAGAACAGAGAGCATTGTAGTCACTGTTACCCACCGCTGTTCAAACTAGCATTAATGCTCTCCCTGTTACAGTTCAGAAGAAATTGTAATGCATCCAATTTTAACTTTCCTTTTCAGGTTTTCCAGGACTATTGGTTCTCTGAAAACCTCACATTAAGTCTTGGATTTCTATAGATTTGGCTGTGGTTGACATCTTTAACCTAAGCTGGCTTCACTGAAACACTTGAGATCTAGCATGTTGGAATAGCAGCTTGTGACACCTCAGAAAACTGACTTGTGCCACCTTAGGCTAAGTCAATTTAACAAACATTTGTTGAACATCCTCTCAGACCAAAGTTTTGTAATAGGAGCTCTGGGGTGACAGCTGGAAAAATATCTTTCCTGTCATGATTCTTGGACTAATTGGGAAGCAGCCATTAAAAATGAAACAAAACCAAGCAAAACTAATCTAATCACAGACCGAAATATAATGTGCTGTAATATAGGTGCCTAGAAAAATGCTCTGCAACAACTGAAGCAGAGAAGAGGCAATAACTAAATGTCCTGGCCCTTAGTAGTTCATCTAATATTTCAAAAGGGGTTTACCTCATAGAGTAAAGTCATTGTCAATCATCATTCATTTCAGACATTTCAGAATGAAAAGTTAGCAAATAATAAGAAACTAGAAAAAAGATGTCCCCGTGAAACCTAAAGTAAGGAGAAAGGAAAGAAGGAATGAGAATCAAAAATAAACACTGACTTTTGTTCGTTCTGTGAGAAGTATGGTCTCCTGGACAGAGTGTCTGCTGGTGGACCCTTTTAAAAGAACCATGTGCCTACACTTAATGAAGTTAAATGTGATACAGTATGACCCTGCAATCCTACTTCTGGGTAAATATCTTGGAGTAATTCTTGTTCAAGTGTAGAAGAGATATCTGTAAGGTTATTCATTTCATCATTGTTTGTGGTAACAAAAGGTGAAATGACATCACTAGAAGGAAAGATAATAAAGGTGCTTTTGCAGATGATAGGAACCATACAGCAGCTGCAAGAAATGGATTAGATCTACATCTACCAACAGGGATGATTTCACATAAGCTGGAATAAAATATGAGTGACAGCACTGGATCATTTTGGAAAATTAAATTCCCTACAAAATTAATAATTTATATTTCTAAGGATATATTTGAGAGTAGAGTCATGATAAATGGATTGGAAAAATACTAGATCCAAGACAGAGGGTAGAGTCAAGGAGAACGACAGCAGAAACAATAGCATAATTATAATAATAATAAACAAATGGGGTTTTGTGTTGCCTAATAATGAGTTTATCTTGAACTGAGAGGGTCACCTGAATAAAGAAAGGGCAGCTTTCTCAATGCCAGTGATATAAAATAGCAACCACAGAGGACACTAGGGTAAAAGTCCATGCAATTCTGAATTGGAAGAACTTGTAAAGGAGTGTGAGATGGCACTGTTAGCTGGTATCTACAAAATGAGAAAGACATAATTTATACAAGATGGACAGGGATGATAAATGGGTCTCCAAGAACAATTTATGAAAACCAGTTATACAGTCTTAAAATAAAATGTGGGCCATAGTAGCCAAAATCACTTTCTGTTAAATTTGTAAGTAAAATTTTTATAAACAGAGTCAATGGTTCTAATGTAGTAGAACCAGATGCTATCATCAGCTGAAGGATTTTTAGCTCAGATTTTGATTTTGGGGAAAAGAGCAGTAATTTTTCAGGATTTCTCAGCCCTGACAGCTTCCAAAGACCTCAATAGTTTCATTTGGAGAAAGGACACTTGTAAGCATACACATTTCCTCTAAATGAATTGTTTTCTTTCTCCATATTTATTTTTGTTTTTGAAAATTGAAAAGATGTGCTTTAAACAAACAGAGCTCTGTTTCCATCATGTTCTTGTTGTCGGAGTACTATTTTGGAATCTGACATCTATAGAACAAAGCTAACCTTTAATTTGGTGCCTGCCTTGATTTTGGTGTCTCTTCCTAGGAATTCATCAACATGTGGGCAGATCTGTCAAAATAATTGGTTTCATTTTTCATTTTTCTTTTTGAATCTACTAAATGCTGAAATGTGGATGCAAACCAAAGTAAATCAATTCATTCTGTCCTAAGGGTTTCTTTGTTTTAATTCAGTATTTGAGTAAAATCACTTTTGAGGCAGCAACTATCAATTCTGAAAAGCAATTGATGGTTTCATTTATCTTTTCCTTGGGAAAACCTAAGTTGGGAGGCTACATCTTCTGTAAGCAGAATTTAACATCACAACACTTTGAAAGTAATGTTTTATTGTCAGATCACTGCTTGACTTTAATATAATAAAAGCATATGTTAATAAAAAGAGACCCAAAACTACCTCCATTGCTAATAAAGTCTATAAAGAAATCAGATTGTATGACAAGTAGGAAGATAGAGTATATGGCTGTGGGTAATAAAGAGTTTGTAAGTAAGAATTTATAGGGAAGTACCTAGTGAGCATCAGAACCTGTCAGGGTAAATATGTTCCTGCAAGTAAGGCCAAAGGCATTACAATCAGAGAGAAAAGAATGTCAGAGGCACAGGGGAGCACTACAAAGCTTTCATTATCACAGTTTGAAATACCACCTTTCACCTGGGTTTGGGGTAGGGCTGAGATAAAGCATTATGGTGACTCCAAGTCATAGATTTGCATCTTAAATCCACAAATATGTATCCCACCATTATAGAAAACACTTTAGGCATGTGTATTTCATAATTCCACTGTCTTAACTACAGATTCCTAGAAAAAAGAGACTCCATAAAATCTTACAAGCTGATCCTTTGTGTAGAATTCTAGGATTACAACAAGAAGGCAATGAGGGAGGGTAGGAGCAACAGCAAACACAAGGTGGTGTGTTCTGTGCTAGGGACAGTCCTGCAGGAAACCCAGCTGATTGGTTTATCCTCTATTGTGTTTCTGGAGAGCACAGGGAACCACCTTGCCTGGGAACAATTCTTAGGGTGGGGGGTGGGGTGAGGAAGGGCAAGGAATTCATCAGCTCCTTCATGTCCTGCTTCTTTGGGGTCAGAGTCTGGGTGACTGTTCCTGATTTGCCACTCATTCCCTTTAACAAACATGTGTAGCACTGTATACTCTTTGCCACATCACTTGTAGCTCTCAATCTCGGTCAGATAGAGCATTTCCTCCCCTACTGATGTTGTATGTGGACGCCCTTTGGCAGAGTGGCTCACTGATGGTTACTCGCTGGCTGATGAAAAGCATGACAATGGGATGCTTTAGCAAGATTATCCAGAAGATGATAAAGCCTGGATCACAGAATTTCAGGCTATAAGTGGGGTCTAGGCACAAAGGAATCCCACCCAGTTCATTTGTACCCCTGTATCTGAAAATCAGTGTTCTCAGGATATGGGGAAGGAGTCTGCCAGCTGGGATTCAGATGTGCCTAAGCTTCTTCATGACTGCATAAAAACCTAAGCTAAGGTTAAGCATCTTCGTGGGTGTGATCACAGAATTGGGAATCACACAGATCTGGGTTCAAATCCAGATTCCTTTTCCCTGTAAGTGGGTAATTTGCTAAGTTTCTATTAGCCTGGGTTTCTTTCTATAAAATTAAGATAATTTAAAGTACTACTTCATTAAGCTATTGGGCAGAGATAAGGAGAAATGATTTAATGCATATTTTATAGTTATTAGTACTGGTAGATAGGGGATCCTCAACCTCCCAGGTCCATGGTACATTGCATATGCTAGGTCTTTGTTGGATAGGTGGGGCCATACGATTTATTCTGGCCAATGAATTGTGAATAGATGCTATGGGTATCATTTTGGGGCTGGTACATGACCCTCTGGAGACCTTTTCCTCTAGCCTGGTGATCAAATGTTCAAGACGGTGGCTGCTTTGTTAATTTGCTTCCTGAATAACCACAAACAGAATCCTTTTGCTGATCTGCAATGTACCTATAGTGTGAGAAAGTCATAAACCTTTATTGCTGTAAGCCACTATGATCTTTGACGGTGTTAGTTACAGCAGAATAGCCTGTCCTTTCCAGATATATTATGAAAGCACTTGATAAAGTTTCTGGCACATAGCAAGTACTAAAAAATATAGTTATTAAAATAGGAATCTTATTATGGCATATTCTCTAAATATCTTTTGTTTTTAATGTCCTATCATTAGTGAGCAGGAAATAAGAAAGCAAAAAGATCTGAGTACCTATAGAAAATTGAGCTTTCTTTTTTATAACCATTAATGTTATGATCACAATGAGTAAGCATAGAGGCAGATCATTATTGCACATGCAATTATCTTAGAAAAATCTGAAAGTGTTGAGACAAGTAATTGCATGAAAAGTTTATATAGAAGCTTAAGTATAAAAGCATGCCAATTTCCTCTCTTAATTTAATACCTATGAACATTTCAACCTGGTTGCTTACTTGGATGATAATTCCAAATAATACATTGATTATTCATTCAAGGGCTATTATGAAAATAACAGGACAGGTAATGAGAGCTCGTGCCTTTAGCTTTCTTAAAGTGACATTCACATTGTTTCTTCAGTGGTCTTCAAATGACTGTCATGGATATGCTGTATCAGAATCAGCTGGGGAGTTAAATGGAAAAATTTTATCTCTAAATAACTTTAAATTCACTTTAAAGTTTAAACTTTAAAAGTTGCAAGATTAAAACAGAACTCTTGTATTCCCTTTATCAGGATTTACTAGTTTTTAGCTTTTGCCACATTTGTTTCCTTTCGCCTGAGACAAAGATATTCTTTTAAGTTACCCATGAAAGTTATCAAATTCTAAGGGTTTAACATTGGTGTACTATTTTGTTTATCTAAAATTCAGTTTAGTCTATAGGCCAATTTTGTTAGTTGTCTTAATAATTCATATGTATGCTTTTCTATTTCTTTCTCTGAAAATACTCTTGAGTGACTTTTTGTATGTACTTACTGACTAGACAAGAATGCACAAGGTCTGAATGTGGAGGGCAGAAGCGAGACAGCCATTAAATGCTTAAGACAGACAAACTAACGTGTCAAGGAAAACCCCTGTGCCCGGGGAGAAGGCAGAATGGAAGTAATAAGAGATGAAAATGAATCCTCATGGGAGTTGCAACTGAAGAAGAAATTTTGATAGGAGAAATTAGAAGGCAGACAGAGCCTTCCCTTTAAGCCTAAAAAACAGATTCATGATGTGGAGTATCAGGAACACTAGGAACGCAGGGCTACCTAGATACAAGGCTGGGAGGTGTGGGCAGTGGTGGAGGTTAGACAGAGGAACCAGCTGCTTTGTACAGTCAAAAGGTCTTAATGATGTTTCCTCTAAATTTAAAGAATAAAACAGTCTTCTTGGAGAGTCACCTTAGTTTCCAGGATCTATGCTGAGAGTTTCAAATGGAGGAAATCCCTGAGCAAGAGGTATTTTTTGCTCTGGACTCTCCAAGAACAATGGGCTGCCATAATGGCAATGCAAGGCATGAGCAGACTTTCATAGCTGGAGAGGAAACGCTTGATTACACAGGAAGCCTGCAGTCTCAGCTGTCAGAAGGTCACCCTGGGGGAAACTGTCTGTTAGCCAGGGAGTGTGCAGATTTGTTTGATCCTCCTGCTTCTTTAATCCTCTTTTCAGTAGAAAGTAGTAGGATTTCCTGAGCTGTGGGCTGGTGCAATGAAATGTCATTTCCGTTTATACCAGCATTGAAGGGTAGGACCTTTAACTATCTGCAGATCTTTCTCTTTATATCACTTTCCTGTTGAGGAAACAGATGACCTTTTTTTGCCTGAAAACTCCTATGATCTTCAGTGCATAAGTCTGATTCAGATGAGGCGAGAGCAGAAAAGCAATTGACCAAGATGTGAGCATCACTGGAAAATGTGTGAAAGGTAGAAGAGGCATTAGGATAGAGAACAGGGTGCCTTTATTGCTGTGATGGGGAGCAAAAGTGCAAACCTGGGCAAGGTACAACAAAAAATAATAGGTGGCTAACCTGTCAATTGCAATGTGGGTCAAGTTCAGCAGAGCTCCTGAAAAATTGAGGTCTTGAGACCTGCAGGCAAATTTGGAGAGCAGGTAAATGCTTTGCCAATGTGATCAGAGCCACAGCTCTAGAGAGACCTGGAGGGGAAATGAATGTGGCGAGACTGTCGTTTAGCAAAGGCAGAGTTTTGAGAAATTTAATGCTGTTCCCATCACACAGTTATAACTCTTCCTTCATTGTAAATTAAATGAGCTCATGGTTTCCAGAAATAAACCAAAGTAATCTGTAGATCATGTTTTGATGAATAATAGCAATCTTTAGAAGAGATGAAATGCAGAAATGTGCACTCCTTAATAAAGGAGCACAGCGAAAGTGCCTGCTTGTTGGTAGGTCACAGTAGGACTGATGTGCCTTCATCAGGGTATCTTTGGTCTGTCAAGCTCACAGAAGGTTATTTTCAGTGTTTTACTGACTTGCAGAAAAACAACAAATCAGTTCCTGAGAGCTCCAGCTAAACAGCACTGGTTATATAATTCAGTGTCTTTACCATTTGTGTGTTCACTTGGCCTGAGTCGCTGGGTCAGGGGGTGCCTCTGCTCCCAGCAATGTCCTTGGAGCCCTTCTCTCCCAGCAGGAGCCTTTTGAAGTTATAAAGCTCTGAGCCTCCTGCAATGACCTCACCTCAGGTGGAGGGACAGAGCTGTCTTCTAAAAGAGATTTTTAAGTCTGTCTTCTAAAAGATATTTTGTTTATAGAGTGTCCTCTGAACGAAATGTCACATGGACTAGTACACAGTGAATCAGGTAACAGGCTTTAGAATCATGTACTGGTTTTAGGCAGAGACCATGCAAATTTAATATTAACATTAAATTTTTTTTTCTATTGTTCTGCCCACTCACCTGGATTCAAGGTGCCTGCTGTTGTTCAGGTGCAGCTAACCCCTTGATAGCTGCTGCCAGACTCGTAGAAAATGGGAATGGGGCTTCCTCTTCAGGGGAGACACAACATGTCATCAAATGCTTAAGGAAAAGGAATGAGGTCAAGAGAGGTTCACATTTCTCAGAAGCCGTCACTGTGTGCTTAGAAGAACAGAAAAAAGTCATTAGAGAAGAGAGCAGCTTTAAAAGAGACAGAAGTAACTGTTGAAAACATCTTTGTGTTGAGGGTGGTTCACCTTATGAGCCAAAGTGTGTATTGTTGGAATGCAGTGACTTTCATTGACTTTTCTGTTTGTGTCTGTCTCTAGGACAGTGCTGGCCTATGTGTATAATAATTTGAGCCATGTATGCAATTTTAAATATTGTAGTAAGCACATTAAGAAAGTTAAAAGAAACAGGTAAAATTAATTTTAAAAATACATTTTAACTCAAGGTACCCAGAATATTATAATTCCAATATGTAATCAATACAAAAATTATCAGTATCAATCTTTTCTTACAACAAATCTTTGAAATATGGTATGTATTTTACACTTACCTTTTAATTTAACTTTCTGTAACAAGTATTTTTCTGTGTTACTAATTGCCTTATTTAGGGCAATTTCTAATGGTTACATATATTATTGCATGACAGAAAACTACTGTAATTTCCTACTTCCATGTTTTTGGACATAGAATGTTTTCATTTTGGGCTACTACTGTAAATGACACTGTATTTTGTCTTTTTGTGTAAAATCTTTTTCAGTTTTACGATTATTTTCCTAAGCCAGATTCATAGGAATAGGATTACTATTTAGATCTCACAGAACAAAAATCATCTAAGGTTCCATTACCAATCTGTGAAAGAGATTACTATCCATAAATAAAAGAAAGACATCAAAATTCCTCAAAGCCTTAGATTACTTATATGACAGGAAACATCTGAGAAAGATAAGGAATATGAGATTCCTTTTTCCTTATTTGTCAATCAAAAATAGATAGGTGCCCCTGGGTTTGGAGGGGAAGGGAGGATAAAGGAGACAGATCAAGCAACAGAGCTGGACCCTGACGTGGACAGCTGTGGGGCTCAGCTTTCATTCTTATTGCCCAGTCCTGTGCAGGGGCCAGAAATGAAGGAACACTACTCTCCTTTAAAAGTGGAGATCCAAGAGTGAAGGAGAAGAACTTCACCCTCGGGGTTCATTTTTGCTGTGGGAAATGACTGTTCCCATAGAAACATCCTTGAGTCACCACAACTCATCAGAACAGAAATGGCTGCCGGCAGCACTGTGGGCAGATGGGTCTGGCTGTACCCACATGAGAGTTTTCTCTGACTTCGGTGGGATGTGGGAAACAGATGTTTTCCTTGGTTTGAATGAGACACTGAGAGTAGGAAGGAGCCAGAAGTGACTGGGGTCATGGGTGGGCGATGCATCTCCAATAGCAGTGTGCACATTGAAGTTCTGATAGGAGAAGTGGCTTCCCAGCAGACACCAACAGTAGGAGGTACCCGTGGCTCCAGCACAGTGGCATAGAGCAGACTAAGACAGAGGAGTGGATAGCCACCTCCCTACTGCTGCTACCCTGCAAGATAAGGGGGGGTCGGGGGTGGAGGAGACAATCCAGAGAGATACTAAGTTTTAAACCCAAAATAGTTAAGAGATCACTGAATTTGACAGACTTCATTTGGAATTGAGTCAATTAGGTATCAGGCCATCAGTTGGAAGTGGAGGAGGGCAAAAATAGAAGTGTAATCTGGTTATAGAAAAATAAAGAGGTTTGCATTTTGCAAAATAAAAGGGGAGGTAGTGAAATATTTAATCTTTAAAATATGCATTACTTCTGTTCTTTTTGCCATGGCTTTATTTTTCAGAGGTGAAACAAAAATAAATGACTCAGATTGTTCAAGCCCTGCAGAACTGCATGTAACTCCCAACGGCGGTTGTTTTCTTCGGGAAGCATAGAGAGCAGCCAAACACCACTTGTCTGCCAGCTGTCTTTATTGGATATGCCGTTTCAGCTCTGTCAACAGTTTCTGTTTTTCTTGAAAAACAGTTTCATTTATCTCTTTTGGTGGCGAAACAAATTAAGATGACACTCTTAAAAAGGACAGAATGTAGAAGTGACTGAGGCAAAGTAGCGGGTCCTGAGGTTCAAGAGCTGTTAACGGGAGAGTTGTCTTTGTTGAAAACATGATTGAGATGCCCTGTATGTGTTTTGTGTAAGTGACAAGAAATTGGTAGTAAAGATGAATATGGCTCAACTCAATTTCCATTATTTGTTGATAATTTCCTTAGGATGTATGAATATTAGGAGCCTATTCACGGTAGTGGGGGCAGGTCAACACCCGTATCACCACCATGGCATAAAACTACAATCAAGCATACACTCAAGTTAAGTACAGTATAAAGTACTGCAACAAGTCAAATATTCCACTTTTTCCCCTGTAGTTTGCCCTCCGTGAAGAATAATGTGGATGAATGGTGAGTTGTGGAATTTTAGAGGAGGGAGGAACATCAGAACATTTAATCTAGTGACTTGCAAACTTTCATACCCAAGAATAGTTTTATAACAAATATCTTGTTATAAAACACCTTTGTTCTGCCCTAAGAGTCATAGATTAGTAATCTATATACACATATAACTAAAAATGCCCCAGTTATAATATAAGGGAGAGATAGCATGAAAAGGACATATATTTTAATATGTAAATTTACAGATACGATACTCTGGTTCAGAAGACATATTGAAGTAGCCAGAGACTTGTACTTTTTATAGTGAATAAGGTTAGATTTAAGAGAAGATCAGGAGTCACTCTGTATAGGCAGAAGGAAAAATGCAAGTGCAGAGGTTACAGGCAGATACAGAAATGTAAACAGTGGGGCTAGTATATATTAAAACTATGCAAAACATACTTCATTTGATACGTTAAACAGAGTTAAGTTCCAGGCTAAGTAACTATAATAAGGTTTTTTACCTATCTCGATGTCATTAGGAAGTCAGGCAGATTCAGGACAGTTCCTGGTTGTCCCAGACTGAGCCACACATTGCAGGGTATCCAGTGTCCCTGTCCACACTGCTAAATGTCATATACTGCACAATCTTTGTGACAACCAGAACTTCTCCCACACATTACAAATCATTCCCCAGGAGGCGGTGCTGCCCCTGTGGAGAACCCCTGAGCTAGTCAAATCCTCTTGTTTTATAGGCAAGTAGACTGAGGACCAAACGGGTTGCATGGCCCCCATTCTCAGCTGGGCAGAAAAAGGAGTAGTTCCTTTGATTCCCACCCAGAGCCTTCCCTCCCTCGGCTATATTCCTTCCTATTGTTCTCAAAACTTTTTGGGAGATGGGAGGTCAAATTAAGTATTTCCAGTTTTTGGAAGGGGGGATCAGGGCATCCATTTTGAAAGTAAGTCTTCATGGAATGTAGGCTTATTGGAGGAGGCCTGATGGAGCTGATGGGGGTTATAGAGGAACCACCCCTGCACCATTGCCCTCTCCCTCATAAGCACCCCTTGGAGTTGCCTCATCCTTGCCTCCATTACACGCCGTGTCTGCCTAGGGCCAGGCTCTGCTTTAAGGCAATTCTTTTCTCCCCAGGAGCATGAGCAACTTAATGCTCACACCAGTCATTCCTCTCCAATATTAACAACATTAATACTACTTTCCTATTGCCTTATGGTAGTTTGGAGTGGACTATATTTTCCTGTTAAGTACAGCTCTCAGTAAAATACTACTGATATGTATTAATATTTACTATGTGTCAGACACTAATCAAGGTCCTTTCACAACCTGACTTATTTTCTGCATAACATTTCAGGTAGTATTATTAGATCCCAATTTACAATTGATGCTTACAGAGGTTATGGAGGGAAGGACAGACGAAAGAGCATTCCAGATACTTAGCAGAGTATCCAAAGAGACAGAAAACATAAGGTAGGGACTAATTTAACCAAGATCTAAAGAATTTGTACAGGAAGAGTTGGAGTCTTTTACCACCCTTGCTGTGCCGTTCCTTCTGACTTAGCTTTACCACCTCATTTCTCCCTTTCAATTTACCCCAGATTTTCTGAAAGAGGGTCCCCTCACCATATCTGCAAACTCAAATTTCTGGCAGAGTCTCCACATCCTGTTGTCTTGCTTAAGTTAGTCTTGGTCAGCCTTGGGAAAACGTCTGGTAACCTTCACATTTCTGCATTTTTTTACTATTCTTTGGTTCTGGGCTTTGTAGGTCCAGAAGCTCTCGACACAAATGACCAATCCCTCTTTCCTAAGTTTTTCATCTTTCAAATCTCTGCTCTTTTAATTCTGCTGGTTTTTTTTTCCAGCTTCTAAATTTATATGGTTTGCCTATCACTGTATATAAAGAATCCTTTCTTACAACTATATATGCCCTTCTGTAGTTCTAGACTGTCATAGTTTACTTGAGTTAAATTAAGTAGTTAACTCATAATAAGACTTTGTTCCATAAGGGATTTGAGGCACCTTGTGTAATTTCTCTCTTGAGCTGTGATTCTGAATTTTCAAACACTTCCAGGAAATCCGATGAGGTGATGATATTGACATCTTTTAAAATGGGTAAGGTCAAAATAAAATTTATTTGTTTTTCTCCTGTAAATAAGCTCTTCCACTTTTTGATCTTTCTTATTCAGAAATGCCACATCATTATTTTTCCAAGCCTCCCATTAATACCTTCATATTCTTTGCTCTTCACATTCATTAGCTTATAGATTGAGTCCCATTGGAATCTCTTGTATTTGTCTTCTCTTTTCCATTCTCACTGCCACTGACCTGACTCACTGTGCCTGTTAGAATTAACTTTCTCTCCATTTCACATTCCACCTCCGCCAAGCTATCTTGTACTCTGCTTCCAGAATGATTATTATGGTCTTCAAAACTATAAGGGTTCCATATCCTCCACTGCAAATATATTTAGTGGAAGAATATTTTTATATATTAAATAATTATTTTATTTTCCTTGATTTCCCCCTCTCCCTCATTCCACCAGTTTATGACTCTTCTGCTCATTGTCTCAGGACAAAGATGAAGCAGAACTGAAAACAGAAATAACTAGGGTTTCATCCTATACTTTTTCCCAAAAGCCTTAGTCCCAGAGCATAGAGAGAAAGAGAGTTTGGGCTGTCAACAAAGTTCCTCTGTCAAAAACTTGCAGGAGTAAAGATTGTCCCAGACTAAAAAGCAATTCCAACGTGTGCTGGAGGGAAGAGATGGTTGGTGATGGTAGTAGTGGTGATGGTGGTAGTAAGGGACATGTTCCATTTTCCAATTAGAGCTACCTTTAGTTGAAAAAAGCCTTAGAGGAATTTGTGAGGTTCTAGAAAGAGGGAGCCTGGGCTCATCGGCATCACTGCTGGGGATGTGGGGTGGTCAGGGTGACCATAAGTGATACTGGACAGTGCTATCATCAGCCTTTTGAAAGAAACTCAGAGCCTAGCAAGTTGGGAAAAAATGTCTTTGTGGTAAATTGTACAGAAGACTCATGGATCCAGTGGCCCAGTGCCTTCCTAAAGCCCGGACATGATGCAAACCCTCAACTCAATTTCAAGTGATAAAAAGGGAGGAACACTGAAAAAATGAGACTCAAATCTCAAGCCAGCCCAGCGAAGTAGAGCTCAATATAGAAATGAAATAAAGGAAGTTATATTGCTTACAGATGGACGTTCATGGGCTGAGATGCATATTCACACAAATTAGGTATAAAGCCCTCAAAATTAAGTATGAAGCCCTGAAGAATGGGGCTTGATCAACATTTCTAGTTTTATTTGTCCTTTTTTGTTGCTTGTATTTTATTTAGATTAGTTTGTCTGCAATTCCCTGGTCATATTTTTCTGCTCCTGCTGCTTCATTGGCTTTTCTCTCTCTGCCTAGAAAGCATTCCTCCAACATCCCCTTGCAAAATCCTACCAGCTTTTCAACACCTTTCAAAGGCCATCTGCTTCATGAAACCTTTCTATTGTTCCCTTTGCTGAACTCACAGGCATTTTGCCCACATTTTTCCTCTGGCCCTTGCAGCACGAGGAAGGCCAGACTTCGTATTTACACTCAGCTCTGATGTGGATGCAGCAAAACTCATCAAAGCTAAGATTGTTTGTATTCAGCCTCACAAACTACAATTGCCTACGTGTCTCATTCTTATGACCTTTCCGACATTGATAATAGGCAGATGGTAAGAAAGGATGAATTTTATTGGTGATCATTTTGGATGATCATTTCATGTAGAGACCCCTTGATCAGCTTGGGCAGAGGAGAAGGAGCTGAGTAGTCCATCACATGAGCTTAAACAGTAGTATGTAATTGTGTTCTATGGACTTAGGCTCAAGAGCAATGGGATTTATATGCCGTACTCTGAATCTACTGCTAAAAGAATCTCTGCAAAAATGTTGAATAAACCTGAGTATCTGTTTTATTCAGAACTTTGTTCTGTGGTTTGAATGTTGGGGAATCATTAAAATAGAAGCAAGCCTGGCTTCCCTATCTACCAGGAAAGATAGTTGCCCAAACTGGGAGAACTCCAATAGTACGTAACATAATTTGCCTTTCATCATGTTATGTCTCCTCTTGCTCAGTTATAAACTGCTTGAAGTTAGAGTCTATTTGCCTATTTTTATATACTTCTTAGTAACTGGTTTGTAGTTAAGTGTTCAATAAATGTTTATTGAGTTATGCCCCTACCATTTATTATTCCTATCTAATTTCTACATAAACAATTTTAAAAATTAATCCCCAAATGAGTTGACACGCTGCATATACCTAGAACAGACCATAATAATAGTGTATGGGGTTTTTCTGGGACAGTCTTATTTGATGTAATTTCCCCTCCTTTCCAATAATACCACTTTTCTTCATTTCTAAGAATTTCACATAAATTATTTATGCATTAGACAATGTATCCTAATCTTTATACTGGAAAATATGATTATTGTTCACATTGTAGGTATCCAGTAATGTTGATTCTGAATCAAATGTATTTATATAATATTTTATGCATCTTAGAGTTGTTCTTTGCCTTTAAAAGCAAATTGGACAAGGTCCTCCTTCTCCAGGAGATTGGAGTTTAAATCATAGGTGATGATGCAAACACATGTATTGTGCATAGATTTTGTTAGATGAAAATGCTTTTGACCAGTGTTTATTCAATTGCAAGGTTTAGACTGCAAATGACTTCTCTGTGTCTTTGCTTACTAGGGTAATAACATAATTCATTTCATTCACTTTGGGGTGCTGTTTGGCTCTAGGAGGAAAAATCAACTTAAGGGAGTAAATGCCAATTAGAGGTTTTTGTGATCTAGTGGAACCAGGCTGGTGCCAAATAACCTATAGAACACAAGCTCAGTTTAGGAAAGTTTTGGTTGTATCAAGAAATGATATGGACCAAGATGTGACCTTTCAGCCTTAAACAGGTAATAGGAACCACCCTTCTTTCCCCCAAGAATGAATTCAATACCTTCTTTGCCATGATATTTCATGTAGCATTTGAGGTTTCAGAGCTGTTGGGTAAAATCTGAGGCATATATAGGAAGTACCAGTCAAATTGCCACTGGAATGTGAGTGCATGTGTGTAACCCTATGTGAGAGCAGGGATGGCATCTTGCCAATGGATTTCAGCCCTGGGCAAGTTCACTATGGATTCCATAAACCTGGAAAATGAAAATGGAATATTCTTGGGGTGAAAGTGTTTATACCCAACTTTATTCCCATGGTGGCAGTTCAATCACTAGAATCCCTTCCACTCAGAGCAAGTCTGAATGCAGCAAGCCGGTCTTCGCCTCTGGGCCTCTCTGTCCCGGCAACTGTCTCATTCTCTGTCTTCGATGCTGCCACCACTTCAGTCTCTGCTCTCCTGTAGCTGTGCAGCTGTGCCACCGTGTTGCCCAGAGCACTGGGTGGAGCTCTTTATATAAAGCTAATAGCAAGGTATTGCCCACATGTGTGTAGTTAGCTAGGTTACCAGGGTCAGGTGAGAATACTGGCCACAGGAACCTTTACTTTATCCACAGATGAGTAGGCTGACAGCATACCAACATGGTCAATTTTGGATTCATAAATGTATGATAGATGACTTTCCCACTCCCTATAAGATTTATGAGTTCAGAGTCTGGGTCATTTTGTTTGCCCTTCTTTATACAATGCCCTGAAAAGTATAAGTAATTAAGAAAAAAGTTGTAGAATGGATGAAAGAATCATCTATCTAAATGTCAGCTTCTGTGTGGGTTAATAGGTCCTTTAAAGCTATTGATGGATCAGAAGACTCAAGGAAGATTGTGAAAGTTTTGATTTTTGGCAACTGTGATGGTTAATTTTATGTATTAACTTGATTGGACCATGGCGTAACCAGATATTTGGTTAAACAATGCTCTGGGTGTTTCTGTGAGGATGCCTTGAGATGAGGCTTTATCATTAATATTATAATTAGTAAAGTACATTGCTCTCTATAATATGGGTGGGCCTCATCTCATCAGTTGAAGGCCTAATTAATTATAGAAGCTATTTTTAGATGGAGAAGGTTATCCATTCACTCTCAATCTGCCTTTAGTAATTATGCATTGAGTAATTTTAGGTATTAGACCTTGTGTTAGGAACTGTGGTTATACAAAGATAAATAAAACATGGCTTCCACAATCAAATGGGAGCTCCAACTATGAGAGAAATGTATGTACAATTAAGTGAACAAGATAATGCTACACTTGGGATTTGAACAATATTTCAGTGGGAACACATTGAATTATTAATCCCCCTTTAGTAGAAGTGGGTATACTATACTGCAAAATGGTTAGAAATTTATCCCCTTTCCATGTCCATGCCCTTGTAGTTTTCTCATGCAGAAGTGGAATCTATTTCCACCCCTGAGTCTGGGCTGGCCTTGTGACTTGCTTTGGCCAACTGACTGCCTCAGAAGTAACAGTGTACCTATTCTGACCCTAGGCCACAGGAGCAATTTTGCACTTGCACTTTTGTTTTTGGAACCCTGTGCATAAGCCTAGGATAGACTTCTTGTGCATAGGAGACCACGGGGAGCAGAGGCATACTTTCCCAGATAAGGATCCCCTAGACTAGCCTGCCAACAGCCAAGCACAGACACATGAGGAATCCCAGTTGAGACCACAAGGACCAAAAGATCCACCCAGCTGAGCCCCACTTAGGTTGCTAACCCATAAAATTGTGAGCTAAATGAACAGTTGCTGTTTTAAGCCACTAAATTTTGGAGTGGTTTGTTACACCAAAAATGCTAACTGAGACAGCAGTTCAGGGAACATATCAGCAAGGTGGTAACACTTGACCTGGGCATTGAAAGAAGTAGTTTCTACAAACAAAAAAGAATGGAGAGAAAGGAGTGTTTCAGGCAAAAAAGGAAGCATAAAGGCCTGGGGTCCTGCATTCATGGTGTGTGGGAACAGCTTACACTATGGTTTGAGGTTTGAAGCATTTAGGTCAAAATAGACAAAGGGCTGAGAACAAGATGGTGAAGACATGAGAAGAGAAGACTTTATAAGGGGTAATTATTTTAAAAATTGCCAAAAATATCAGCTAAACAAAAGAGGGAGGCCTGTAAAAGAATAACTGCAGGGTTATGGTCAACAGTGCTCAATGAGGTCAGTTAAAGTGAGGATAAGGAAAAGTTTACTGAATTTTGCACTGGTGAGAAAGACATTGGCAACTTCTGAAGGGTGATTTTTGGAGAACTGCACTGGCGCATTTCTGCTAGGAGGAAAATTATCTTATAGAAAACAAAAGCAAAAACTAGTTAATACAGCTCTAGCTTATTATCACACCATCAAGCTCAATGAGCATCTCCAGTGTGTGTGAATTCTTGGGTTTAAATGCAGGGAAATCTTATGTACTATCCCAGCTAAGTGCAGCTTATGATTTCTCCTTTCCTGCTGCTCATGCAGGTGTTGAGATTTTTTCTCCTTCATAATGAAGATTTATTGCCTGTGAGCCACGGTAGATAGAGTTTATTTGTTATTTATTTCTTGATATTCTTATTAGGTATCTCTCAGCAACTTCAAATGCCTGAGATTATTACAGCCTCTGGGCTTTATCAAAGGAACTTGTGTAACATGTCTTTGAGGATAACTTTGAGAATGTGAAATTGGATTAGCATCAATTCTCTGTAGAATTAGGGTAATAGGCAAAGATTTTAAAGAAGCCTGGTAAAATGTATTTTAGAGCATGGCAACATAGATACGGAAATCTGTCTTCTCCACTGTGTTCTTTCTAAAAAACAAAACAAAAGAAAAAAGTTGATCATGTGTCTTGCCAATGGTTTTCAGCCCTGGCAAGTTCACTATGGATTCAATTTGACCAAAGAAATTGACAGCAAAACGTTTTTTGGGGTGAAAGGGTTTATTACCTGTCTTATTTTACTGGAGATAGGTCGAGCACTAGCGTCTCTGCCTCTGCCCAGAGCACTGGGCTGAGCTCTCTATATAGTGCAGTAATAACTTATTGCCTAAAGTTGTGGAAGCGGTAGCCTAGCAACAGGCTAGTTACATCATCAGGTGGTTTAAGTTCAGTGAGGATCCTGGCCATAGGAACCCCAACTTCCCCACACTCCACCACTCCAGGATTCTCACCTTACGGTTTGCACCCTTTCAATCTTCCGCAATGGTCCCTGTGCAAAAAGCTGGAGCACTGTAACCAGATTCCACAACAGCAAGAGAAGATAAAAACAACTTACAGACAATAACAAAAATTGAGATACAACAAGATTTTGATACAGGTAACAAAAATTATAATAATCCTCAAGCCAGAGGAGGTTCCTAATCCACAAAGACCTTAGGGGCAATAAGACACAGGTTTTGATGACACCACCATAGGCAAATCTTGTCCATTGGGAAGCATGCATGCAAGAGAGTTGTCCTGTGATAGGACTGTAGCAGGAAGGGGGTCCCTTCCAGGTCTAGAATACCACACTTTTACTCCTTTCCCCATGGGGGTTACTGAAGGGTCTATATATAGTGCTACTGGAGGTGCATGCATTGGCCATAATAATAAAACAAAACTCCCTGGTAAGATGTTGCTACCTTCTGGCCTTTCAGGATATACTACTATGACCTTTGGTGACCACTCTGCTGTTATTCCAGGAATACACAGGAGGCCAGCTTCCAGGCCTTGTCCCCAAGGTGCCAGGAGAGCCAGCCCTTGTTGATCCATATGTCAAAAGGTCCAAGGCCACATCCACTCAATGGCGTCTCCGAGGTTCAGTGCAGTTGGTGCTGGCAGCAAGATGTTACTCTGGTGGCAGAACCTCGGCTTCAGTGATTCTTCTTTGGTTTGTACAGTTCTATGAGGGAGGCAGCCATATGTGTTGACATGTCTATGGGGACCAGGGCTCCCTTTTGGGGTCTCTCATTCAAACGCCATAGCACTGTCCATAAGCAGACAGACCATCTACGCAGACTATTGGTACCTGACTTTACTGCAGATTTTAACAAGCCATTGTGCCTCTCTATCATGCCTGCTGTGGTAGGACTGTATGGCACATGAAAGTTCGATTTGATTCCCAGCTGTGGCACCCATTCCTGCAGTGTATGTCCAGTAAAATGGGGGCCCTGATCACTCTCCTCAGTTACCTGTGGCCGGCCATAGGTGGCAAAGAGATGATCCAGGCCTCTTTTGGTCATCTGCTGATCTGCACGATGGGTAAGAAAAGCAACTAGAAATCCAGTAGCTATGTCCACACAAATCATGGCATACTGATATCCTTCTGACACAGGTAGAGGCGAATATAGTCTATCTGCCACCTGATGTGGGGTATAGTCCCCTTAGCTATTGTCCCGTGTTGCTGTGGAACTTCGTGTAAGTCTCTTTTGGAGCACATGACACACACCTGCTGGGCTCTACTAACTTCTTCAATGGTCAAAGGAAACCCCCACCGACTGGCTACAGCCCACATTATCTTTTGCCATGCATGCAACAAACTCTGATGTAACCGCTGGGCTACATCAGAGGTAGGATTTGCTTGTAACCAATGTATCTGGGCCAATTTATCTGCTTCATCATTTCCTGGGGATGCCAGTGGCAAATGACCTTTCAGATGGTATACTGTAATTATTTTAGTCTGACTGCAGGCCCATAAGCCTTGACACAATTTTTGCTCCCAGAGGGGTCAGTGACCAAAGAGCCAGTTGGCTTCGTACCAGCTTGGTAGCCACAGGGTCAAGCCCCGATAGATCAGCTGTCGGTGCAGACAACTATAGGGAAGGGCTCCTGGCTGATCACAGGCCACACAGCCCACAGCTCTGCCCATTGGCTGCTCTTCCCCTCACCATCTTCCATCCATATTGTCTCAGTCTTAGGATGGAGAGCTACAGTCCTCCATTTTGGGGGCTGTCCATGGCTGGAGACACCTGTGTAACATGCATCTTCGGGTACAGGGGCTCTTTCCTCTTGATAGGGGCTCTCTGCTAGTATTGGTTCAAAAGCAAGTTCTTCCTGCTTTTCACTAGTATATGACTCCAGCCCCAGTAAACATTGGAGTTCTTCACTCAAGGGGTTACCAGAGAGGCACTATGTTGCTGTATGTAAGCTCCCCACTGGGACAGTGTGGGTGTTTGTGCCACACCACTCCTTAGCTTTTGGATCCAGTCTCTTACCAATCCCAAGATGGGATAGGTGGTTATTACCTCTACTGGGGCCATTCCAGTGGTGGTTTCTGTACATAGCAAGGCATGATATATGGCAGCCAGTTTTTTTCTATCAAAGTGTATTTTACCTCTTCCCCTTTCCAGAGTTGTGACCAAAATCCAATAGGTTGGCGAGTTTGTTCAAGCCACTGCCAGAGACCCCAGCCATAACTGTCTTCAGTCACATGAGCATCCAGCTCACAGGGCCTTGACTGGTTTATCACACTCAGGGCCTGCACAGCCTTGACTGCCCGTTTTGCTGTAGTAAAGGCAGATGCACATGTCTCATCCCAGTCCCACATGATGCCCTTTTGTACCAACAGGGATAAGGGCTTCAGAATTTGTGCCAAGTGTGGAATAAATACTCTCCAGTAGCCTAGAAGACCCAGAAACTCCTGTAGCAATGCTATAGTTGCAGTGGTAGGAAAGGCCTGGACTTTATCTGTAACTGAATATGGTATAACTTTGATCTTACCCTACCAGATGACCCTCAATAATTTGACAGACAGACAAAGTCCCTGAACCTTGGTACTATTCACAGCCCATCCTTTCTCCTGTAAATGTTCCAGCAGTCCAGGTGCTGCATCTTCTGGATCTGAAAGAAAAAATTGGATGTGAGCATGACATCATCAATATAATGGTACAGCTGTACCATCGGTGGTTTTATGTAGACAAGTCCTGGGCTACAAGTCCATCACAGATGGTGGGGCTGTGGAGGTATCCCTGCGGGAGGATAGTGAAAGTCCATTGCCATCCTGCCCACGTGAAGGCAAACTGTTCCTGACTTTCCTGCTCAATGCTGATGGAAAAGAAGGCATTAGCAAGATCTACCACATAATGGTATGTTCATAGTTCATGGTTGAGGGTATCCATCAGGACTGCAATAGAGGGGACAGCAGCATGCATAGGGGGTGTGACTTAATTCAGTTCTCTATAATCAATAGTCCGATGCCAGGAGCCCTCTGGCTTTTTTACTGCCACACTGGGGAATTGAAATGACTATGGGTGGACTTTATAATACCCAACTTTCCAGCTCCTGAGGAGTTTCTCCAATCTCTTTATGCTCTCCAGGCAGTCTGTATTGTTTGGTATTAGTCACCCACCAAGGCACAGGCAAAGCTATGGGCGGGTGCCTAGCATGTCCTCTCAGAAATGCCTTCACCACACGTACTCTCAGTCTGAACTGACCTGCAGTGGTCTGCACCCATAGACCCTGCAGGATATCAGTCCCCAAAATATACTCAGGGATAGGAGATATATAAACAGTATACTCCTTTGGGGGTAGATGCTCTATTCCTAAAGGGATTTGGGCTTTTTTCACCCTGATAGCCTTCCCCCCGTATCCATCTATGATAGTGGGGGTCCCGGGGAGCTGCTCAGGGTTACCATGAATCAGTGAACATTCAGCCCCTGTGTCCACCAGAGCCAGGAAACATTGTATGTTCACTGGGGACCAATAGATAGCTATTTCAGCATGTGGCCTCCAGTACACCCCGTGGTCCCTGAGGGAAGATACCTCGATCTTCTCCTCAGTCAAACCGTGTTCCCCAATCTTCTTCCTCTGTGGGCTTGAGTGAAGTTGGTTTGCTTTCCAGCAGGAAGTCTTACAAGTACACAGTCCAGACTCGTGGCTCTGTCTCTGACCTCTGCCTCTTTGGTCTTAATGGCTGGAACTGCAGCTCTGGTTTCAGTTGCTGCCATAGCTCTAGTAAGATCCTATTTGACTTCCCATCTAATTTCTTTCCATCTGCTCCTGCCTATATTAAATCAACCCACACCTGAGTCCTTGTAACCTTCATGGGACCCTTTAAATTCTCCTTGTGAGTAGCAGATCTTATTTTTCTAGGTTTTCATTACGTCAGCCTCTCCTCAGTCTGCTACTGTACGTGTCACCTTGCTTATCGTCTGCCCTGAGGGAGGAAAGAATGGCATCTAGAGACCCAAAGAGGGATGTGGGAGACATTTGAAGAACAATATTTCTTATCCCAGTAGTGAAAATCTCTTCATCTGGGCCATAATTCTCTGGACTATAGATGGCATTTCTTATGCCTGGCTCTCATAGCACCTGTTAGAGTTCAGCATAAGTCTGCCATCTAATAGGAGAGGATGGTAGATCACCCTGATTGGGTCACACAGCATGAAGTGCAGCCATAAGCCAATTGAGGAGGGAGTGACTCCCTGGGGTCTGATGTGCATTTTGTAATCACTGCCTCCAGGCAGGCTGCACTGTCAGGGAAGATAGCTTTCCCATCTCTGATCCTGACAGAACAATTCCATTCACCCCTAAGTCCCACAGTTGCAGGACCCAAGCTGATATCGACTCTGAGGGCTTCTGCCTAAATCGGGAGCCCAAATCCACCAGCTCAGCCTGAGTATAGAGGGGGAGCATAGAGTGCTCCATGACGTGGGGAGGGGGCTGCTCCTCTCCTTGGGGAACTTTCAGCTGCTGGGTCTTTATTTTCTTTACAATCAATGGGTGTGCTTTCAATACAGGAGGGGCCAGTGCCTCCAGCACCACCCCTTCATTCTTCCCCAGCTCCTCCATTTCTGGGGCTGATGGCACCTTTCTCTCCCCTCCCCCGAGTGCCTCCTCTGCTACAACCTTTACCTTTTCTACTGTGCCTTGCAGCAATGCCAGCTCAGTCTTCAGAAGCTCTCTTACCCTCAGCTCAATGCTGTGCAGGTGATGTTCTTGTGCCGCCACCACCTGTGCTTCCCTCAGGAGTTCATCCTTTTCCTTGATGGCCTCTTCCTCCTTCAGAACACCTGGCAGCGCTGCTGTCTCCTCCTGTAAGGAATCTTTTACCTCTTCAATGATACCTCGCTGCCTGTGTTCTCATGCTGCCTCCTCTCACATCAATGCCATTTCCTTCTTCAGGGAATCCACAAAAGTTTGCAGCTCCCATTCTTGCGCCACCGTTTCTTGTGTCTTCTTCAGGAGCATGTCCTTCTCTTCTGTAGACATTTTTAATACTGTGAGAAGCAGCCAACTCACAGTCCCCACTGCCTCACGGGCACTCTGCTTCTCAAAGGATCTGCTTACTACTATACCAAGAGCCACCCCTACTGCCTCAGGTGTCACCTCCACTTGCCTCCAGTCCTGGGGTGGGACCCAGTCCTCTAGGAGGCAAGTCACCTCAGACTACATACCCATTGGGGGTCTATCCACTGCCTCCCCATTCAGAGAGGCAGCCCGCTGAAGCACCCCTCCCATAAGGGCAGTCTGTCTTTTTCCTTGCTCAACAATGAACCCTACTGACTTTGCCAATTGTTTTGCCAATGGGTTTCAGCCCTGGGCAAGTTTGCTATTGATTCAATGTAACCAAAGAATTTGGCAGCAAAATGTTCTTTGGGGTGAAGGGGTTTATTACCCAGGTTGTTCTCCCAGCGGTAGGTCGAGCAGTAGCGTCTCTGCCTCTGCCCAGAGCACTGGACCGAGCTCTCCATATAGTGCAATAATAGCTTATTGCCTAAAGGTGTGGAAGCATTAGCCTAGCAACAGGCCATTTATATCATTAGGTGGTTTAAGTTCAGTGAGGATCCTGGCTGTAGGAACCCCAACTTCCCCTCATCATGTTATTTCTCCCACCATTTACTTCCTATAACTGCAAGATGAAGCTCAAAGTCTTCTCCTTTTTTTCTTGATGTATTCAATTCAATCCCTAACATTTACCCTATCAGTTGTGTTTCCATCCCCAGCCTTAGGAGAAGATAACCCTCCTGTTACTACCATTAACACCTGTGAGGCAAGTCATGCCTCAACACCTTATCTTATTGGCCTCTGGAATTTTGGCCAAGGACAGATGACAAACAATTTGGCACCCAGGACCTCACAAAGACTGACTGGACCTGGGCATTGTTGGACAGACATTACACCAAATCTCCCATCACTTTTCCAATCCCTGAAATCATGCTAACAGTGTTGGTCTGTGTGCATGTGTATGTATGCTTTTGCATATGTGTAGCTGGTGTGGCAGACCCTCATTTGTTACTCAGAATGATGCACCACTCCTTGGAGCAGGACTGAGAATTGGAACACCTACCCCAAACTCCAACATCATTTTATCTCATCCTAGTTCTGGAGTATCAAAGGAACTTTTCTACCCATCCGCAGTTGCCCACTGGCTCCTGGGGTAGGGGCATACCTCATTTCCATGGAGAGAAGTAGTTCAATCTGCTCCCTCCAGGTAGGACACCACCACCATAAAAAAAATTCTCTGGGATTCACTCTTTCACCTCTTCATTATGTTCCTTTTACGATTTCCATTTGCATTCTTCTCTCTTCATATTTTCTTCAAATTTGCCCTCAGGTTTAATACCTTCTCTTTCAGTATGGGTCTTTCTACCTCAACAAATCTTTTTTGAACATATACTCCTTTCCTTTTCTGCTGTGAAATACGACTGAATAAGTCATGGACCATTCTCTGAGGAAGCTCCCAAAGCACTTGGTTTGAAAATCTACTGAACAGAGACCACTAGACTAGAATTATCTTGGTCTTGCGAATGTGCCACCTTGACATCTCCAGTGTCTGACACTGTATCTGCCACCTAGTAGGTGCCTCAAATATTTATCATTAACCAATTCTTCAACTGTGTGTTTCAGTTTTCTCATCTGTAAGATAATATTAATAATACAGCAATCTCATGGTATGGTTGGAAGGCATTACATTAAAACATATAATATCCTTACACAAGTGCCTAGAATACAGTAAGAGCTACACAAGTGTGAGATAATGTGATTATTATTTCATGCAGTATACCAGGCCCAGGATGTACAGCATGAACAAATTAGAAATATATTCTATTCCTCAAAAAATCTACATTTTAAGAACAGTCAGCTATTGAACAAGTAATTATAATAAAGTGTAATAAATAAATAAATGAACTAAAGGTATTTCTAGTTGTCTTAATTTTCTCAGCACTTTTACACATTCGGCTTCAGCTGTTTCAGTTCAAAATTTTCTTGTAAATAGGGAAGATATCATTATTCCTATTTTGAAGATGAGAAAACTAAGGCTTCAGTGGAATATGTAATTTCCCTAAATTCCTATCCTATAAATGAGTGTTCTGATTTCGAGGCCAGTGTTTCCTCCACTGAGTATTGTTGGACATATGTTCCACCAGCTCTCCCATCACTGTGCCAGCCTGCCTCCTTGTAACCCATGCCCCCTCTCCTGGGATAAATACATGAAGCGTTTGGGCACACATGCCAGACTGCTGGACACTGTTGACTCTGTTGGGACAGACTTTTATTTGAATTATGAAAGACATGTCTTTTCTTTAAAGTTTGTTAATACAAGTAGGTTATATACAAGTTATCTATTCACTTTGGCAATGTGATCTGTAATTTCTTAACATCCTTCCAGAACAGTCGAGTCTGCTTCCATCGAGTGAATGCAGCTCTTTTCTCCTTGAGGGGCCAGTTGGTCCTTCAGTGGTATAGTTGGAAAGTTTCACATTGCAATTCTCACTGTCACTGAGCTCCTGAGGTCAGTGATTTAATTGTTAACCCACAAATGACTGTTTCAATTACTTGAGAGTAAGTCAAAACAGTGATCTTGTTGTTTACTTGTACCTAATGTAAGACCATAGGAGCAAAAATAATTACTTCAACTTCCAAAGACTTCTATGAATGGGCATATATTTAAACTTGTTTCCAAGGATAATATATTTCAAGCATGTTGCCTGTATTACCCCTAAACAAAATGTATAAATGGGCATTTATTTCTGTATCGCCTATTTTTAGGCAAGCATGTTAAGCTCATTCAAGGCATATTTCAATTTGGAACACAAACTGTAGTGACATACAAAATAGCCTTTTTTATTGAGGTATAATTGGCTTAAAATAAATTGCCTACATTTAACATGTAAAATTTGGTTAAATTTCACAAATATATGTACACCTGTGAAACCATTATGATCAAGATAATTAATATAACTTTCAATCCCAAAGATTTCCTCATGGCCCTATATAAACCCTGTCTCCCATCCCTTCTCATAAACCTCTCTCCAGGTAACTGCTGAACCACTTTCTGTTGCTATAGATTCATATAAGTGGAATTGTATGGTGTGTAGTCTTTTGTTTGCTTCTTTTATTCAGCATAATTATTTTGAGGTTCATCCATGTTGTTGCATGTATCAGTCATTAATTTCTTTTTATTACTGATTAGTATTCCATTGTATGAATATAGAACTTCTGTTTTATTCTGTTGATTTACTTGTTGGTGGACATTTGGGTTGATTTCAGTTTTTGACTATTAAAAATAAAGCTGCTTTTCTTTATAGTACATTTGTGTACAAGTCTTTAGAGGTGTATGCTTACTGTGATACATATAAATTATATGTAACAGTATATATTGTTACATATTATATAACTAAACTATGTAGAATATTCTTAATAGATTAATTCATTATATATTATGTATTTACATATATAATATATGTTTGAATTAGAAAAAGATATGTAATTCTTCTAGTTGGGTAGTGGGTACATAATCTCTCACAACTGGCCATAAGTCCATGAATGACAAAAAAGAGAGAGACAGATATTTATAAGGTTGAGGGATGAGTTTATATTCTTATCTGTATTTTTATAGTCCTATCTTTATTATTGTAAAGAATTGGTTCACATGAATATGGAGGCTAAGAAGTCCCAAGATCTGCAGTTGGTAAACTGGAGGCTGACGGAGAGCTGGAAAAACTGGTCTGTTTACCATCCAAGGAAAGGCAGGAGAAGAACAAAGTTACAGCTCAGAAGTCAGGCAGTGAAGGGTCCCTCTTATTCAGCCTTGTTTTTCCTATTCAGGTATCCAATTGTTTGAGGAGGACCATGCTGGGGAGGCTAATTTGCTTTATTCGGTATACTGATTCAAATGTTAATCTCATTGAAAAATACCCTTACAAATACACTCAGAATAATGTTTGACAAAATGTCTGGGCACCATATGGCCCAGTCAAGGTGACATATAAACTTAACCATCATATTGTCTATCTCACATTTTAAGAAACTTCCAATATGTTTTCCAAAGTCTTTGTACCATTTTACATTCCTAACGTGTGAGACTCTTAATACTGTACTTTTATTTTTTCCAACAGTTGGCACAGTCAGCCTTTTTAATGCTCATCATTTTAATAGATGTGTGGTGGCATCATTGTGGTTTCAATCTGTTTCTCTAGTGTCTAAAAATGGTGAGCTTTTCTTCGACATTCATATATTGTATGTGTGTGTATGGGTGTGTGAGGAGTCTGCTAAAGTATTTTCCACATTTTTTCTTGGATTAAAATTTTTCTTATTGTGTTTTGAGAGTTCTTTATGTAACCTGTGCACACATCTTTTATCAATGTATTTTTCATCTCCCATATTGTAGTTCCTAGTTCTAGAAATTTGACTTGGGTCTTTTAAAAATATCTTCCATGTTTCTTCTTAACTATGTGAAGCATAGTTATAATAATTGCTTAAAAGTTTTTGTCCATTTCTAACATCTGCAGAGTTCTGGGTCATTTTTGATTGATGATTTTTCTATTCATTATGGATCATATTTTCTACTTGTTTGCATACCTGGTAACCTTTGATTGGATATCAGATGTAAATTCTACCTCGTTGTTTGAGGGATGTGCTTATATTCCTGAAGTATTCTGGAATTTTGTTCATATACTCAGTTCAGTTACTTGGAAACTGGCTCTTTCAGGCCTTCTTTTAAGATTTGTTAAGCAGGATGGGAGCTGTCCTCAGGCCAGGGCTCAGTCCTCACTCCTGAGGCAACACCTTCTTTGTACTCTATCCAATTCTTAAGAGAATTATGAAGTTTTTTCAGCTTAGCTATTGGAAAAAGAGGTACTTTCCCAGCCCTGTGTGAGCACTGGATACTGTTACCTGTAATCATTTTGGTGCTTCTTTTCCCAGCTTTGAGCAACTTCCTTACTTCTAAAGAAATGATCATTATTCAGCTGGACACTCCTGGGGGACCCTCTGTGGATGTCTGCTGGCCTCCCTCCCTGTAGCTCTTTCCTCTCTGGCCCTGTATCTGTGGGCCTGATGCTCTGGTGTCCCTGAACTCGCATCTCATCTCCTCAACTCTGGGAGTCCACTAGGCCCCACCTGGACTCCCCCTTCCTGCTCTGTGGCCTGAAGTTCTTCTCAATGCAGCCAGCAAGGTGAAAAAACTCGCCTCATTGGTTTCCTGTCTCTCAGGGATCACCATCATTCATCACCTAACATCCAGCTTCTTGAAAACCACTGTTTCATGTATTTCTTCCATTTTTTTGCTTGTTTCAGGTAGGAGGATAAATCTGTCAGAAAAAGAAGTCCTAAAATACTTTTTTTGATTATGTATATATAAAACTCACTGCTACTCTAGAGAATTATTTTAGAGAAAGAATTTATAGAAAATTGAATCCATCTTCCTCATTTTACAAGCATGGAAATGGTGAATGAGGAAGGCCAAGCAGTGCGTGCTGTACCGTGTCACAGAGACTGAGTGCCAGACTCAGACCAGAATCCAGGTCTTCATAATAGGGTTTATCCCATGGACCAAATTCTTAAATAACAGACTGATATTAAATTAATTTCACTGATTGAATATGAATTCCCTTTTGACTTAGAGTGAAATTCTAAGAAAACAAAAAGTAATGTAGTATCTAATTATTTAAAAAATACCTTTCAGGTCTCTGGGGGGAGCCAAGATGGTGGTGTGAGTAGAGCAGCAGAAATCTCCTCCCAAAACCACATATATTTATGAAAATATAACAAAGACAACTCTTCCTAGATTAGAGACCAGAGGACACAGGACAACATCCAGACCACATCCACACCTGCAAGAACCCAGCGCCTCACGAAGGGGATAAGATACAAGCCCCAGCCGGGCGGGACCTGAGTGAGCCTCCCCTTAACTCCCAGCAGGAGGAGAGGAGTTGGAGTGGGGAGGGAGAGGGAGCCCAGGACTGCTGAACACCCAGCCCCAGCCATCCGCACCAGAGTGCAGACACAGTGCATGTGGGGGTGCTGTACACTAGGGAAACAGGGCAGCAAGACAGGTGAGAGGGTCCCAGAGGCCAGCACCCTAGGACAAAGAAAAGTGAGTGGCTTTTTTTTTTAAATTATTTATTTAATTTTTTTTTTGGTGAGTGCTTTTTGGAAGTCTTAAAGGGACAGGGACCCCAAAACCAGACGGAAGCATCCCAGGACACTGAGTCCAGAGGCAGGAAATCTGGGGATCTCTGGGCACTCTAACCCCCTGGGCAGCAGGGAGCACGGAGACCCATCACGGAGATAAATAGCCTCCTGGCTGCTCCCGCTCCAATGCAGCTCCACCATTTTGGAGCACCAGCCCGAGGCAGGCCATGCCTACAGCAACAGCAGAGATAAAATCTATAGCAGCCGGGCAGGAATCAGAAGCCTTGTCTGCACGCAGCTGCCCAGAACAAGCCAGTAGAGGTCGCTGTTCTCCCAGGAGAGGAAGGCCACAAACCAACAAGAAGGGAAGTCCTTCTAGCCATCACTCATCCCAGCTCTGCAAACTATTTCAATCACCATTAAAAGGCAAAATTATAGGCAAACCAAGATCACAGAGACAACACCAGAGGATACAAACCTAACCAGTCTTCCTGAAAAAGAATTCAAAATAAAAATCATAAACATGCTGACGGAGATGCAGAGAAATATGCAAGAGCTAAGGGATGAAGTCCAGAGGGAGATCACAGATGCCAGGAAGGAGATTACAGACATGAAACAAACTCTGGAAGGACTTATAAGCAGAATGGATAAGATGCAAGAGGCCATTGATGGAATAGAAACCAGAGAACAGGAATGCATAGAAGCTGACATAGAGAGAGATAAAAGGATCTCCAGGAATGAAACAATATTAAGAGAACTGTGTGACCAGTCCAAAAGGAACAATATCCATATTATAGGGGTGCCAGAAGAAGAAGAGAGAGAAAAAGGGATAGAAAGTGTCTTTGAAGAAATAATTGCTGAAAACTTCCCCAAACTGGGGAGGAAATAATCAAACAGACCACAGAAATACACAGAACTACCCACAGAAAGGACCCAAGGAAGACAACACCAAGACACATCATAATTAAAATGGCAAAGATCAAGGACAAGGAAAGAGTTTTAAAGGCAGCTAGAGAGAAAAAGGTCACCTATAAAGGAAAACCCATCAGACTATCATCAGATTTCTCGACAGAAACGTTACAGGCCAGAAGAGAAAGGCATGATTTATTTAATACAATGAAACAGAAGGGCCTTGAACCAAGGATACTGTATCCAGCACTATTATCATTTAAATATGATGGAGGGATTAAACAATTCCCAGACAAGCAAAAATTGAGGGAATTTGCCTCCCACGAACCACCTCTCCAGGGCATCCGAAGGGACTGCTCTAGATGGGAGCACTCCTATAAAGAGCACAGAACAAAACACCCAACATATGAAGAATGGAGGAGGAGGAATAAGAAGGGGGAGAAGAAAAGAATCTCCAGACACTGTATATAACAGCTCAATAAGCGAGCTAAGTTAGGCAATAAGATACTAAAGAGGCTAACCTTGAACCTTTGGTAACCACGAATCTAAAGCCTGCAATGACTATAAGTACATATATCTCAATAGTCACCCTAAATGTAAATGGAATTAATGCACCAATCAAAAGACATAGAGTAATAGAATGGATAAAAAAGCAAGACCCATCTATATGCTGCTTACAAGAAACTCACCTCAAACCCAAAGACATGCACAGACTAAAAGTCAAGGGATGGAAAAACATATTTCATGCAAATTGAGAGAAGAAAGCAGGGGTTGCCACACTAATATAAGACAAAATAGACTTCAAAACAAAGAATGTAACAAGAGATAAAGAAGGACACTACATAATGATAAAGGGCTCAGTCAAACAAGAGGATATAACCATTCTAAATATATATGCACCCAAAACAGGAGCACCAGCATATGTGAAACAAATACTAACAGAACTAAAGGGGGAAATAAACTGCAATGCATTCATTTTAGGAGACTTCAACATGCCATTCACCCCAAAGGATAGATCCACCAGGCAGAAAATAAGTAAGGACACAGAGGCACTGAACAACACAGTAGAACAGATGGACCTAATAGACATCTATAGAACTCTACACCCAAAAGCAACAGGATATACATTCTTCTCAAGTGCACATGGAACATCCTCCAGAATAGACCACATACTAGGCCACAAAAACAGCCTCAGTAAATTCCAAAATGTTGAAATTCTAGAACCAACTTTTCAGACCACAAAGGTATAAAACTAGAAATAAATTCTACAAAGAAAACAAAAAGGCTCACAAACACATGGCAGTTTAAAAACATGCTCCTAAATAATCAATGGATCAATGAACAAATTAAAATAGAGATCTAGGAATATATGGAAACAAATGACAACAACAACACAAAGCCCCAACTTCTGTGGAACGCAGCGAAAGCACTCTTAAGAGGAAAGTATATAGTGATCCAGGCAAACTTGAAGAATGAAGAACAATCCCAAATGAATAGTCTAACATCACAATTATTGAAACTGGAAAAAGAAGAACAAATGAGGCCTAAAGTCAGCAGAAGGAGGGACATAATAAAGATCAGAGAAGAAATAAATAAAATTGAGAAGAATAAAACAGTAGTAAAAATCAATGAAAGCAAGAGCTGGTTCTTTGAGAAAATAAACAAAATAGACAACCCTCTAGCCAAACTTATTAAGAGAAAAAGAGAATCAACACAAATCAACAGAATCAGAAATGAGATTGGAAAAATCACAACAGACTCCACAGAAATACAAAGAATTATTAAAGACTACTATGAAAACCTATATGCCAACAAGCTGGAGAACCTAGAAGAAATAGACAACCTCCTAGAAAAATACAACCTTCCAAAACTGACCAAGGAAGAAACACAAAAGTTAAACAAACCAATTACGAGCAAAGAAATTGAAACGGTATTCAAAAAACTACCCAAAAACAAAACCCCCGGGCCAGACGGATTTACCTTGGAATTTTATCACACACACAGAGAAGACATAATACCCATTCTCCTTAAAGTTTTCCAAAAAATAGAATAGAATAGACAACATCAATAGAACAAACTCATTCTATGAAGCCAATATCACCCTAATACCAAAACCAGGCAAAGACCCCACCAAAAAAGAAAATTACAGACCAATATCCCTGATGAATGTAGATGCAAAAATACTCAATAAAATATTAGCAAACCTAATTCAAAAATATATCAAAAGGATCATACACCATGACCAAGTGGGATTCATCCCAGGGATGCAAGGATGGTACAACATTCGAAAATCTATCAACATCATCCACCACATCAACAAAAAGAAAGACAAAAACCACATGATCATCTCCATAGATGCTGAAAAAGCATTTGACAACATTCAACATCTATTCATGATAAAAACTCTCAGCAAAATGGGAATAGAGGGCAAGTACCTCAACATAATAAAGGCCGTATATGATAAATCCACAGCCAACATTATACTGAACAGTGAGAAGCTGAAAGCTTTTCCTCTGAGATCGGGAACAAGACAGGGATGCCAACTCTCCCCACTGTTATTTAACATAGTACTGGAAGTCCTACCCATGGCAATCAGACAAAACAAAGAAATACAAGGAATCCAGATTGATAAAGAAGAAGTTAAATTGTCACTATTTGCAGATGACATGATATTGTACATAAAAAATCCTAAAGACTCCACTCCAAAACTACTAGAACTGATATCAGAATACAGCAAAATTGTAGGACACGAAATTAACACACAGAAATCTGTAGCTTTCCTATACATTAACAATGAACCAATAGAAAGAGAAATCAGGAAAACAATTCCATTCACAATTGCATCAAAAAGAATAAAATGCCTATGAATAAATCTAACCAAAGAAGTGAAAGACCTATACACTGAAAACTAAAAGTCACTCTTAAGAGAAATTAAAGGGACACTAAAAAATGGAAACTCATCCGATGCTCATGGCTAAGAAGAATTTGGTCATCCTGCCCAAAGGAATATACAGATTTGATTCAATCCCTATCAAATTACCAGCAACATTGTTCAAAGAACTGAAACAAATAGTTCAAAAATTTATATGGAAAGACCAAAGACTCCGAATAGCCATAGCAATCCTGAGAGAGACGAATAAAGCAGGGAGGATGTCAGTCCCCAACTTCAAGCTCTACTACAAAGCCATAGTAATCAGGACAATTTGGTATGGCAAAAGAACAGAGCCACAGACCAGTGGAACAGATTAGAGACTACAGACATTAACCCAAACATATATGATCAATTAATATTTGATAAAGGAGCCATGGACATACAATGGTGAAATGAAAGTCTCGTTAACAGATGGTGCTGGCAAAACTGGACAGCTGCATGTAGGAGAATGACACTGGACCATTGTTTAACCATATACACAAAAGTAAATTCAAAATGGATCAAAGACCTGAATGTAAGTCATGAAACCATTAAACTCTTAAAAAAAAACATAGGCAAAAACCTCTTAGACATAAACATGAGTGACATCTTCTTGAATATATCTCCCCGGGCAAGGAAAACAACAGCAAAAATGAATAAGTGGTACTATATTAAGCTGAAAAGCTTCTGTACAGCAAAAGACACCATCAATAGAACAAAAAGTTATCCTACAGTATGGGAGAATATATTTGTAAATGACAGATCTGATAAAGGTTTGACATCCAGAATATATAAAGAGCTCACATGCCTCAAGAAACAAAAAACAAATAACCCAATTAAAAAATGGGCAGAGGAACTGAACAGACAGTTCTCCAAAAAAGAAATACAGATGGCCAAGAGACACATGAAAAGATGCTCCACATCGCTAATTATCAGAGAAATGCAAATTAAAACTACAATGAGGTATCACCTCACACCAGTAAGGATAGCTGCCATCCAAAAGACAAACAACAACAAATGTTGGCGAGGCTGTGGAGAAAGGGGAACCCTCCTACACTGCTGGTGGGAATGTAAATTAGTTCAACCATTGTGGAAAGCAGTATGGAGGTGCATCAAAATGCTCAAAACAGACCTACCATTTGACCCAGGAATTCCACTCCTAGGAATTTACCCTAAGAACGCAGCAATCAAGTTTGAGAAAGACAGATGCAGTCCTATGTTTATTGCAGCACTATTTACAATAGCCAAGAATTGGAAGCAACCTAAGTGTCCATCAGTAGATGAATGGATAAAGAAGATGCGGTACATATACACAATGGTATATTACTCAGGCATAAGAAGAAAACAAATCCTACCATTTGCAACAACATGGATGGAGCTAGAGGGTATTATGCTCAGTGAAATAAGCATCTGTGGAGTATAAGAACCAAGGAAAAACTGAAGGAACAAAGCAGCAGCAGAATCACAGAACCCAAGAATGGACTAACAGGTACCAAAGGAAAAGGGACTGGGAAGGATTGGTGGGTAGGGAGGGATAAGAAGGGGAAAAAGAAATGGGGTATTATGATTAGCATGCATAATTGGGGGTGGGGTGGGATAAAGGGGAGGGCTGTACAACACAGAGAAGACAAGTAGTGATTCTACAACATTTTGCTATGCTGATGGACAGGAACTGTAAAGGGGTTTGTGGTGGGGGGACCTGGTAAAGGGGAGAGCCTAGTAAACATAATATTCTTCATGTAATTGTAGATTAATGATAACAAAAAGAAAGAAAGAAAAGTGAGATTACTCCCTGATGGGATAAAACTAACTGTAAATCAATGATTAATGCATGCTTTAAATATCCTTAATTTTGATCATTTAAAGGGTGTCAGATGATCAGCTATGGATATACATTTTTCTGATAATATTCCTTTCTCTTAAAAAACAAAAAATGTAGTTCCTGTGCAATGATCTCCAATAAGTTCTTCACGATGTTATAAAGGGCATATCAAAGTGTGGGCAAAGGGTTTGTTTGTGTTTGTACAGAGAATCAAGGCCTAATTTGACTACCCAGAAAATGAATTAAGATATGATATGAAGAAGAACTTCCAACATCAACATTTTCTGGAAGAGTCATTCCAGAAGATAATCATCAAAAAACTTCAAGAAAGATCCTGGTGCTGTTGCAGTTGTAGCTGCATTCATCCCACCAGTTCCTGGACTTGCCATGGGAATGAAGAAGGAGATATCTAAGCTGGCCTGTGCATACAGTAAAACAACAACTTTGACTGGATCTATACTGTCAGAACTCAACCAAGAATTAGGAGAAGTGCAAGTTGCAGTGCTCCAAAATCTTGCCACTATAGACTATCTACTGTTAAAAAACATATGGGATGTGAACAGTTCCCAGGAATGTGTGGTTTTAATTTGTCTGATTTTTCTCAAACTACTCAAATTCAGTTAGACAATATCCATCATATCATTGATAAGTTTTCACAAATGCCTAGGGTGCCTAACTGGTTTTCTTGGTTTCACTGGAAATAGCTGGTAATTGTAGGTCTGCTTTGTTTATGTAGCTGTATTCCTATTATGTTAATGTGTGTATGCAATTTAATTAGTAGTTTAAAACCTATACATGCTTATGTTACTCTACAAGAAGATATGTCAAAGAAATAATCTTCCCATGTTTTCTTCCATCTGCTACTTCTATAGCTTTTCTTCTTCCTTGCTAATTACAACCCTTAAGTAGAATTCATGCCTCATATCGAAATTACTGAGTATCATAATTCTTCCAAGAGGTAAAGATACCTCAAGGCAGATGGTGGGCATAGAAGCCACAGGGCATAAATCTGCAAAGAAGTAAAAAGCTAACCTTTTCAAACAATATGGCTTCTCTCTCACTTACCAACTTTACATTTCCCTGTATGGCCCTGGAAGATGACTGGTTAGCCAGAGACGGGTAAGATTCCTCAAGGGAGGAACAACCTAAGACAGGCACAGCTGCAGGGGGGCCATCAGGTGAGAAATTGGGGATCAACAGAGGTTAGACTTAGAACCTCACACCCGCTGTTTTGAGAGAAATCTTCTGCATCCATGGATGTTTTGTTGCCCTGAATCCTTTTTTTGTAAAGAGAAGTTAGAAAAATATTGAGAACATTCACTACCATTGGTAATGCCAGACTTTTAAAACATGAAAATATGGATATTTTAGCTAAAGTATGACTCTTGATGCTTTTCAATATGCAGTTTGTATATATCAGTTGCTAACTAATATTGTTTAAGTGACTCTTATGTGCTCCTATTGATGTTTTCACTGACTGCTTATGAAAACAGAGATACTGTATTCTTTATGAAAATAGGACCTTTAATAAATCAATCAAGTGTGAAAAAAATACTGTGATTCTGCATTTCATTACAGTTAATAGACTTTCCTGTTTTTTATGGAAGGTTAAATAAATAAATAAATAAATAAATAAATAATAACGTTATTAGTATTGAATATACTTACACTAATAAGTCTTTTTGAGGATTTATAGTAGTGCTGCATCATAGATGCTTTATACTTCTGAGAACTCAACAGTATGTGCTTTGCTAAGGGGATAAAAGATTCAAGGAGTAGAAATAACAAGTCAGGCCAAAAGACGCTCTTCCCTTGATTGATTTAAATTCTTTAAAATAAAAATGACTTTAGAGAGTTGCTTCTGTTAGGCTCCAAGGCTCCCTAGGCTATAAAAGCATTGTTGAAGTTCTTTTTTTTACTCCTTCCTCTAATACAAGTGTTTTCTCACTTCTTCACTAGGGAACCAAGGGATAACTTTGAGCATATGCAATTTCCTCTTTGCTTTAAACGCTAATACCTGGATAACATATGTATCTGCTATATGTTGGACTGTAAGAATAAAAAGAAATCAGGTAAAGATCAGGGTGTTCTATTCTCCTTTAAAATTTTCTCACAAAATAACCAAGTTGCTAAATCACAGATATTAGAGCAAACTGTAATGAAAGGTTTATATTATGTAACCAAGTAGGCACTTTGCTTAGGAGATTAATTCCTCCCATCTGTAACTACTTTTAAGCAGGTGATAGTTTTTGCTTTAATTATATAAACTTTACAGTTTTAATGTTCACCAAAATAGTGTTAATTAGCCAAAAGTTAAAATACACAAACTGCAGAATTTTTGAAGCATATGCTTAATGTATTAAAGTTCTCATTTTTTTTCTTTCTGATTGTTCTGAATATCCAAAAGTGCTAGGCTTTTGTTGGGGATGATCAGTTAAAAATCCATATAGAATATCTCATATTTATCATGAACTCTGTACATGTTGTTCCACTCCCTATTTGATTGAGGTCCAACTTCTGAATACCTCCTATGTGCCAACACAGGGCTTGCACTTTTAGAACGTTTGAAAACACTCAGAAAATAGATGAAATATTATGTTGTACTGAGAATTTGTCAGTGTTTTTTCTTTCTGCTATTGCTTTAGTAAAATTAAGCTTGCAAAGGATGCAAAGACTGAAGATCAGTGAGTGAGTGGACATTGGTCATCCTTATCATCATCTTTGTCATCCCTGTACCAAAAGCTTTTAGGTATCTGTCAACAGCTCTCCTTACAAATTATGTGGATTAACAGTATGTCATGCCAGTGGGTTTCAGCCCCAAGCAAGTTTGCTCTTGATTCAGTGAGACCAAGAAATGGAATGTTCTTGGGTAAAAGGGTTTATACCTGTCTTGTCAATGGGTTTCAGCCCAGCCAAGTTTTATATAGATTCAGTGTGACCAAGGAAATGACAGTAGAATGTTTCTTTTGGGTGAAAGGGTTTATTACCCGGGTTGTTCTCCCAGCAGTAGGTCAAGCACTAGCATCTCTGCCTCCACCCAGAGCACTGGGATGAGCTCTCTATATAGCACAATAATAGCTTATTGCCTAAAGGTGTGGAAGCAGTAGCCTAGCAACAGGCCAGTTCCATCATCAGGTAGTTTAAGCTCAGTGACGATCCTGGCCATAGAAACCCCAACTTCCCCACACTTCACCCCCCCAAGATTCTCACCTTACAGTCTACACACTCTCCATCTTCCACAATGGTCCCTGTGTGACAAAGCTGGAGCACTGAAACCAGATTCCACAACAGCAACAGAGGATAACAACAACTTAGAGATATTGATAAAAACTAAGGTACAACAAGATTTTGATACAGGTAACAAAAATTATAATAATCTTCAAGCTAGAGGAGGTTCCTAATAACCAAAATTATAATAATCCTCAAGCCAGAGGAGGGTCCTAATCCACAAAGACCTTAGGGGTGATAAGACATATTTTAATGACACCAACATAGGCAAATCTTGTCCACCAGGTAGGATGTATGCAAGAGACTGGCCCTGTGATAGGACTGTACAGGAAGGGGTCCCTTCGAGGTCTAGTATACCATACATTTACTCCTTTCCCTGTGGGGGTTACTGAAGGGTCTATATATAGTGCTACTTACTGGAGGTGCATGCACTGGCCATAATGATAAAACAAAACTCCCTGGTAAGATGCTCCTACCATCTGGCCATTCAAGATATACTACTGTGACTTTTGGGGTCACTCTGCTGTTATTCCAGGAATGCACAGGAGGCCAGCTTCCAGGCCTTGTCCTCAAGCTGCCAGGAAAGACAGCCATCATTGGTCCATGTGTTGAAAGGTCCAAGGTCACGTCCACTCAATGGTGTCTCCTGGGTTCAGTGCAGTTGTTGCTGGCAGAATAACAGAAGATGTTATTCTGGTGGCCGAACCTCAGCTTCAGTGATTCTTCCTTGGTTTGTACTTGCAGTTGTACAGGGGAGGCAGCCATACGTGTTAACATGTCTGCAGGGCTCAGGGCTCCCTTTCAGAGTCTCTCATTCAGATGCCACAACACAGTCCATAAGCAGACTGACCATCCCCGCAGACTATTTGTATCTGACTTTACTGCGGATTTTAACAAGCCATTGTGCCTCTCTATTATGCCTGCTGCAGAAGGATTTATACGGCACATAAAACTTTGATTTGATTCCTACTGTTGCACCCATTCCTGCAGTGTATGTCCAGTAAAATGGGTGCCCTGATCACTCTCAATTACCTGTAGTTGGCCATAGGTGGCAAAGAGATGATTCAGGCCTCTTTTGGTCATCTGCTGGTCTGCACTATGGGTAGGAAAAGCAACTAGAAATCCAGTAGCTATGTCCACACAAATCATTTTATACAGATATCCTCCTGACACAGGTAGAGGCCAATATAGTCTATCTGCCACCTGACGTGGGATATAGTCCCCTTAGCTATTGTCCCATGTTGCTGTGGAACTTGGTGTAAGTCCCTTTTGGAGCACATGACACACTCCTGCCAGGCTCTACTAACTTCTTCAATGGTCAAAGGCAAGCTCCACCGACGGGCTACAGCCCACATTGTCTTTTGCCCCACATGCAACAAACCCTGATATAACCATTGGGCTACATCAGAGGCAGCCTTTCCTTCTAACCAACATATCTGGGCCAATTTATCTACTTCATCATTTCCTGGGGATGCCAGTGGTGAATGATTGGTTACATGGTATACTGTAATTATTTTAGTCTGACCGCAGACCCATAAGCCTTGATATAGTTCTTGTCCCAAAGGGGTCAGTGACCAAAGAGCCAGTTGGCATGGTACCAGGTTGGTTGCCATAGGGTCAAGCCCAGATGGAACACTCAGTTGTTAGTGCAGACAACTATTGGGAAGGGCTTCTGGCTGATCACAAGCCACACTGCCTGCAACTCTGCCCACTGGCTGCTCTTCCCTTCACCATCTTCCACCCATATTGTCTCAGTCTTAGGATGGAAAGCTATGGCCCTCCATTTTGGGGGCTGCCCACAGCTGGAGATGTCTGTGTACCATGCATCTTTGGGTATAGGGGTTCTTCCCTTCCGATAGGGATTCTGTGTTACTAATGGTTCAAAAGCAAGTTCTTCCTGCTTTTCACTAGTATGTCACTGGCCCCAATAAGCATTAGAGTTCTTAACTCAATGGTCTACTAAAGAAGGCACTATGCTGCTGTAGGTAAGCACCTCACTTGTCCAGTGTGGGTGTTTATGTCACACCACTCCTTGGCTTTTGGGTCCAGTCTCGTACCCATCCCAAGATGGGATAGGTGGTTATTAACTTTATCGGGGATATTCCAGTGATGGGTCCTGTAACCAGCAAAGCATGATGCACAGCAGCCAGTTGGTTTTCTATCAAAGTGTATCGTACCTCTGCCCCTTTCCAGAGTTGTGACCAGAACCCAACAGGTTGGAGAGTTCATTCAAGCCACTGCCAGAGACCCCAGCCATAACCGTCTTCAGTCACATGAGCATTCAGCTCACAGGGCCTTGATGGATCTATCAGACTCAAGGCCTGCATGGCCTTGACTGCCCATTTTGCTGTAGTAAAGGCAGATGAACATGTCTCATCCCAGTCCCACCTGATGCCGTTTTGTACCAACTGGGATAAGGGCTTCAGAATTTGTGTCAAGTGTGGGATAAACATTCTCCAGCAGCCTAGAAGATATAGAAACTCCTGTAGCAATCCTACAGTTGTAGGGGTAGGAAAGGCATGGTCATTATCTATAAAAGAATCTGGCATAACTTTGGGAAGGATGGCAACCAGACAACCCCAAAGAATTTGACAGACAAAACTGGTTCCTGAACCTTGTACTGTTCACAGCGGATCCTTTCTCTGGTAGATGTTGCAGCACATTAGGTGCTGCACCTTCTAGATCTGAAAGAGAATCTGATATGAGCATGATACCATGAATATAATTGTACAGTCACACCATTGGCAGTTTGTTCCATGTAGCCAAGCCCTGGGCTACAAGCCCATGACAGATGGTGGGGCTGTGGAGGTATCCCTGTGGAAGGATGGTGCAAGTCCATAGCCATCCTTCCCACATGAAGGCAAACTGTTCCTGACTTCCCTGCTCAGTATCAATGGAAAAGAAGGCATTAGCAATATCTACCACATAATGGTATATTCCTATTTCATGGCTGAGGGTATCCATCAAGGCTGCAAAAGAGGGAACAGCAGCATGCATAGGGGATATGACTTTATTCAATTGTCTGTAATCCACAGTCATACACCAGGAGCCATCTGACTTTTTTACTGGCCATACTGGGGAATTGAAAGGACTATGGGGGGACTTTATAATACTCACTTTTTCCAGCTCCTGGAGGGCTCTGCAATTCTTTATCCCCTCCAGGCAGTTTGTACTATTTGGTATTAGTCACGTGCTGAGGCACAGGAAAAGCTATGGGTGGGTACCTAGCATGTCCCCTCAGAAATGCCTTCACTACATGTACTCTCAGTCTGAACTCACCTGCAGTGGTCTGCAACCATAGACCCTGCAAGATATTAATCCCCAAAATATACTCAGGGATAGGATATATATATATATATATATATATATATATATATATATATATATACAGTATACTCTTTTGGGAGTAGACACCCTATTCCCAAAGGGATTTGGGCTTTTTTCACTCTGATAGCCTTACCCCCATATCCATCTATGATAGTGGGGCTCCTGGGGAACCTCACAGGGTTACTATGCATTAGTGAAATTCAACCCCTGTGTCCACAAGAGCCAGGACATGTTGTATGTTCACTGGGGGCCAATGGATAACTATTTCAACATGTGACCTCTGGTCCCTCCTGGTCTCTCATAGCAGGTACCTCGACCTTCCCCTCAGTTGAACCATGTTCCCCAATCATCTTCCTGCACCAGCCTGATTGAAGTTGGCTCACTCTCCAGTGGGAAGTCTTGCAAACACACAGGCCAGATATGTGACTCTGTCTCTGACCTCTGCCATTTTGGTCTTAATATCTGGAACTGCTGCTCTGGTTTCAGTTGCTGCCATAGCTCTAGTAAGATCCTATTTGACTTCCCATCTAATTTCCTTCCATCTTCTCCTGCCCATATTAAATCAACCCAACCTGGTTCCTCATAACCTTCATGAGGCCCTTTAAATTCTTCTTATTAGTAACAGACCGTATTTCTTTCCATGTTTTCATTGTTTCAGCCTCTCCTAAGTCTGCTACTATACATGTCACTTCACTTATGGGTTACCCTAAGTGAGGGGAGAATGGCCACTAGAGAAACAAAGAGGGATGAGGGAACCATTTGAAGCACAATATTTCTCATCCAAGTAGTGAAAATCTCTTCATCTGTGCCATTATTCTCTCATCTATAGATGGCATTTATTATACCTATAGCTCTCGTAATACCTGTTGGAGCTCAGCATACATCTGCGTTCTAACTGGAGAGGATAGTAGATCACCCTGATTGGACCACACAGCACGAAGTGCAGCTATAAGCCAATGAAGGAAGTGACTCCCTGGGGTCTGATGTGCACTTTGTAATCGCTGCCTCAAGGCAGGCTGCACTGTCAGGGAAGCCAGCTTTCCCATCTCTGATCCCGACAGAATAATTCCATCCACCCCTAAGTCCCACAGAATCAGGAGCCAAGCTGATATTGACGCTGCCTAACCAGGAGCCCAAATCTCCCAGATCCCCCAGGAGATCTCCCAGATCTCCCAGGAGAACAACCCGGGTAGTATAAACCCTTCCACCCAAAAGAACGTTTTGCTGTCAATTTCTTTGGTCACACTGAATCCATAGCAAACTTTCCTGGGGCTGAAACCCATTGGCAAAACAATTGGCAAAGTCAGTAGGGTTCATTGTTGACAAGTTCAAGGAAAAAGACAGGCTGCCCTTATGGGAGGGTTGCTTCAGTGGGCTGCCCCTCTGAATGGGGAGGCTTCTGCCTAAACCAGGAGCCCAAATCTACCAGATCAGGCTGAGTATAGGGGCGGAGCATAGAGTACTCCATGACCTGGGGAGGGGGCTGCTCCTCTCCTTGGGGAACTCTTGGTTGCTGTGTCTTTATTTTCTTTACATCCCCTGGGCATGCTTTCAATACAGGAGGGGTCATTGCCACCCCTTCATCTTTCCTCAGCTCCTCCATTTCTGGGGAAGATGGCATCTTTCTCTCCCCTCCCCTCCCTCGAGTGCCTCCTCTGCTGCAAGCTTTACCTTTTCTACCGTGCCTTGCAGCAATGCTAGCTTAGTCAACAACAGCTCTCTTTCCTTCACCTAAATGTTTTGCAGCTCGTGTTCTCATGCCACCTCTGCCTGTACTTCCCTTGGGAGTTCATCTTTTTCCTTGATGACCTATTTCTCCTTCAGAGCACCTCATAGCACTGTCATCTCATTCTGTTAGGAATCATTTACCTCTTAAATGACACCTCAGTGCCAGCGTTCTCATGCTGCTTCCTCTGGCATCAATGCCATTTCCTTTTTCAGGAATCCACAGCAGTTTGCAGCTCGCGTTCCCCTGCCGCCATTTCTTGGGTCTTTTTCAGGAGTATGTTCTTCTCTTTTGTAGGCTTTTTTATACTGATAGAAGCAGCCAACCCACAGTCCCCGCTGCCTCACGGGCACTCTGTCTCTCAAAAGACCTACTTACTATACCATGGGCCACCCCTACTGCCTCAGGTGTCACTTCCCCTTGCATCCAGTCCTGGGGTGAGGCCCAGTCCTCTAGGAGGCAAGTCACCTCAGACCACATACCCACTGGGGGACAATCCAATCAAACTGAAGGAACTATGGGTAGAAGTATGCTTCACTAGGGCGCTGGTTACATTTGTGAATGAACTCAGTGTTGCTAATTTTATGAAGATACTAACATATAAAGAAACTGAATAGACAATCCACTTCAGAAAGATGAATAATGGACAAAATATGGAAAATGTTTAACTCTGTACTAGCCATTAGTGCTTTTCACTAATATTTTTATTTCTGCATCCAGTATAAGGTAGGGGCTACATGTTGGGTGTGGGCATGTAACTCTTTGGGCAACAAAATATGCACAAAATAATGTACATCACTTGCAGCAGGAACATTAGAGCCAGTGCTGATTCCCTGAACTCTTTCATGCTACCACTGCTATGGAAGTACTCCAGGAAGAGTGGTTGCCCCTTGAACCTGGGTAACTAGTGAGAATAACAGAGCCCTGAGTCAGCTGATGAAGAGGATCTATCATGAGCAAGAAATAAGCTTCTGTTCATTCAGCCCTATCTATCTTGTTCTGGCTAATGCAAATTTTAATAGTAATCAGAGACACACACATTAAAATAATAGAGAATTCCTTTTCATTATTGCCAGAAGTTTTGAAAGTAGTTTACTTATTGTTATTGAAACAAGATATACTAATTGTAGGTAATTATACACAAATTCAAGTGATATATAAAATAATTAGGAAAAATTTAAAGCTTTCAAAATCTTAACCTCAAGAGATAATTGCCAACAGACCGCCTATCATCAGTAATGAATAACTGTTTAATTTGTACAAGTTTTCTGTTTCAATGGTTATATTGTTTATTTCTAGAAATTTTCTCTGATTCTTTTCAAAATCTGCTTGTTCTTTTTCATATTGCTCTCTTCTCAAAGTATTGATCCTTTCTTTTTAAACTACCAGATAGTGGTCACTTCTGTGTAGGAGAGAAGATGAAGGGAAGGGGGCACTAGTCTGTGTGTTTAACTCAGTGGTTGTTCCTTTGCAAGCAATCTGGTTTATTCTCTCTCACCGCTTTATATGTTTCTATAGATTCTGGTATTTTGCAGTGTTTTTTTCTTTTTTTTTTACATATAGACATGAATAAATTGTGTTTAGGATTCACTGATTCTTATTTTTCATAAATTATAGAAAATGAGCAATTTTCCTTTTGAATTTCTTTTCTACTTCCTACTTTCCCATTTCTGGAATCTCATAGACATTTTTTTGACTCCCTAAATCTGTCCTCTAACTTACTTAACTTCTCTATATTCTATCTCTTAATCTCTGTCTGCTTTCTCAGTATTTTTTTTTCAGTTTTCTAATTACCTGTCTGTATCCAACTACCTAGCTCACCAATCCATTAAACATTTAGCTTCACTGACTGACTATGGTTTTCATTTCTAAAACACTGGATTTTAAATATTTCTATTCTTTTCTTAACTGGTTCTTACTTTTGATTTGAACTTTTTCTTTGATATCTTTATTATTATTAAGCTTATTTATTTTATAAACCCCTTGAGATTAATCTATCCAACAATATTTGCTGAAAATCTGCTATGTGAAAGATGCTACCATGGGCACTATACAACAATGAACAAACTAATAAAAGTCCTCTCTCCCTGGGAACTGATTATCTAGTAAGAGAAACAGATAATAAGGAAAGAAAATGCATACTGTTATGGATAGTGATAATTATTGTGGAGAAGAATAAAACAGGGAAGGGTAGTGTGATGGAATTTTAGACTGTCAGGGAAGCCTTCATTGAGATCATATTTGTTCAGAGATTAGAAGGAGACAAGAAAGCAAGGCCTGTGAGTATTTGGGAGAGGAACATTTCAGTAGTGAGAGCAGCAAAAGTGAAAAAAACGATGTGAGAGGGGAGAATTCCAGTAAAGAAGGTAAAAAGATGGTGAGCAGTCGGTTGCATAGGGCTATATGGGCCACTGTTCAGGCCTTAGCTTTTATTTCCTCTGAAGGAAATGGGAAGCTGTTCAAAGGTTTGGGCTGAGGAGCAGCATGAACTAACACAGGTTGAGTAGCATCTCTTGGCTACTGTGTTCAGAAAACATAATAAGGAGGAAGGAAGAAGTAGGGAGATCGCTAGAGAAGCTGCTGCACTAATTCAGGTGAGAGATGATGGCGACTGCGCCGAAGCGGTGAGAACTAGCTGGGGTCCCTGATGCTGGAAAAGGGGCATATGCTCGCTTAAATGTTAATGTTCAGAGACTTGGAACATCATTATAAATGTTTTTTATTTTTATTGAACTCCTAAGTTCTGCACATTATACTAGAAACTGGAAACACAAGGCAATTATCACTTAGAGAAAGAAGCTCAATAGCTGTACTTATGCATTTAATTTCTATTTCTTAATGCCATAATTTCAAAGCAATTTAAAAAAATAAAATTCAGTGTTGCAAAAACAAAAAAACACTGTCTCATAAAAGAAAATTAATTACAATATGCAGTAAGAATGTAATCTTCAAGTAAGACAATAGAGTTTGAGTTATTTAGTGATTCTTTTTCTTCTTTTTTAATAGTGAAGCTACTTGCTTAAAGAAAAGCAAAAACCAACTATTTTTAAGATAACAAGAGTATCAGAAAAATAATATCAATATTATAGCTTAGTTCTGGTCTGAAATTTGCAGTAAGTAATCCTGAGCACAAGAAAAACTTTCAAAATTCTCAAATTACTACGCTGGTTAAATATGAAAGCCCAATAATTTGGAGGGGAACTATTGAACCAGGTGCTAGTTGCTTCATGAGTCATTATTTCTTTCTTTGTAAAATAACAGATTTAAGTTAGATCTTTCTTCCAACTATAGTTGTAGAACAGGCAACATTTGTTCTTTGTTGCTTCAAAGAAGAGTATGCTAAAGAATATTCACATTGGCATTTTCCATTCTTGAATAATCACAAAATTCAGTGATAATGTAAAACACTGGCCTATGTATCTCCTTTAGAAGATACGTTTTTTTCAAAACAGAAGCATGTATTTTATTGAAATTCCAGTTAGCTTCAAATGATCCATTTTCTTTTTAAATGTAGAAATTCCAGTGACTGGTTTGTAGTAGGCAGGAGTTTTTGCTTTATGATATCTGATCTCTCTCTTTGCCTTTCAAGTGGAGCCTCACAGGTACATGAACACTGAAGGTAACGGATGGGTGTGGTCCTTCACAAAAGCCAGTCTCAAACTGTCTGCTGATCCCACAGGCCCTAGTCTGAGGTTAGAGCTAATAAAATGATGAGGCAGCTGAGGTATCTCTAGCTTCCTCCGGTGGCTGCAGCTCTTATGACAGGACCTTATTTTTCCACCCACATCAGTTTTCCTACTGATCCTGGGAGAACCAGTTTGGTTCCTTGGATGCCCCAAGATTGTTGCAGGCTGGTCTGATTCCTAAGCCCACAGCTGGTCGCAGGCTCCCGGACTCCCTCAAATCTTTCTCAGTGCCCCCTGCTATACTCAGCCCTAACCTAAGAAAGAGCATGACTGGCTCCCAAACAATCGTAGGGGACTCATGGTCAAATCACTGCAACCACTGAGACCACCACAATAATATACTCCCTGCAGTCTTCTTGGAGCAGCGTTGGCTAGAATAGATGATAGAAAGGTAGATAGATAATAGATAGATAGATATAGATGAATAGATAGATAGATAGATAGATAGATAGATAGATAGATAGATAATGATGATAGATAGATAGATAGATAGATAGATAGATAGATAGATAGATAGATAGATAGATAGATAGATAGATAGATAGATAGATAGATAGATAGATAGATAGATAGATAGATAGATAGATAGATAGATAGATTACTTGGATTGATCAATAGGTAGTTCATCGATAGATAGATAAGGATACCTAGAAGGTTAGATAGAGAGAAGGATAGTTGATAAATAGGTAGGTAGATAGAATATTATGAGAGGAATCTGCTGAGTGATTGCATTCTTGCCACAAGAGTAAAGGGATCCAAGACCCAATGAGTGACACACTAAGTAGCATTAAGTGCTGAGTAAGAGTTGTACCAGCACATGCACCACTTCTAGGGCTCACATCATAGGGCCCTGGTATTACAGTGAGAAAAACTACAGGCCAATGAAGGAAACAGGAATTCAAGGCAGAGACACAGAAAATCTTGCTGGCTGTGTTTTGGCAAAGTCTGGGGAATTATTTAAGTTATAATAATGAGGTGGAATCAGACAGAATAGCCTAGATGATACTTCGGTAATTACAAATATCAATAGCTAAAAACTAAGATTTATTTCTTGATCATGTTTTGTGTCCTTTGTGCTCGTACAGGGAGTTCTAGTCTTTTTTGTTACCCAGTCATTTTCATGTAAATTGCTGTACACCAGGCCAAGGTGGGGAACAAAAGCTCTGGAGGGTCTTGCATCCTTGAGAACCCTGGTCTAGAAATATCACATACCATTTCCTCTCATCTTATCACTTATCTGTCAGAATAAGTCTCGTGACCCCAACCAGTCACAAGGGGCCAGAGAACGCAGCCCTACCTTATGCCAGTTGGGGGAGAAACAACTGTTAGGGGATGTTACTGACCACCACTCGCTGCCCTTTCATTCAAGGATATTCACCTTTCATCGCCCCAACAACAGACTCTCTCCTACCCCACGGGAGACAACCAGAAAGTTCGAGCTGGTCATTGAGTTAAAGTTTAGAAAATTTAGAATCTGCACGTGATTTACAGTCCCAAACTTCAGTGCCTGGCTCCAAGCCTCACTGCTGCCAGCTCCCTTGTGACTCAAAAGGGAGAGCATGCCAGGCATTATGCTCCCCCGGGGGGCTTCTCAGAGACAGTGGCTCACAGCTTATCCGGGTTCTGCTGCCTTGGCTTGTCTGACTCTGTTGCTCTTTTGCAAAGAAGTAGTTTAACAGATGTTGAGAAGGGAGTGTAAGTTGGAAACATGTTTAAATTGTCCTGTAGGGCAAGTATTTTTAAAAGACTGATACATAGTGGCTGTGAGAGTTTGTTGAAGTAGCTACGTTAACTTTTTGTGTGTTTGGGGGACAGGACCTAGCAAGGCACATTAAAAATGCTAAATGATTTGTAGAAATTTTATTCTTACCACTTTAATCATTACTTTGGAAAATAGGATAATTTGATAAGTGTCCAAGGTGTATAAAATATTGTGGTCTTTGTGTTCATTGATTAAATCTTGCTTGTTCTGTTGCCTTACAACCAGAATTTAGGGACAGGAGAGTGGAGAGAAGTTTTCCTTTCAGGAGGTATCAGTCCTGGAAAGAGAGAAAGACATAGGCAACCGCAATGCAGAGTAAGGTGAGTGCTAACAAAATATTAAATCCAACATTCTGTCAAATAATGCCCCAATCCTTGACTTCTGGATGTGTGTCACCAAAACATTTGTCATTTTGATAAACACAACTATTTCAACTATAGGGAAAGCTCTTCCCTCCTTCCTTCTCTCCCTCCCTTCCTTCCTTCCTGCCTTCCTTCCCTCCCTCCCTCTCTCTGTCTTATTTTGAACTTAACCCCTTAAAAAGACTATTATTTGACCTTCTACTTTATTTGCTATTAATTATGATTTTACTGTTTAATAAATATATCCATATCTCTATAAGAGAAATACAAAAAAAGAAAGAAAAAGAAATGTTCATACCTCACAAATGTGACTTATTATAGTTCATTACCTAATTTCACATTCATCTTGTTTAGAGTTCTTGTATGACTGCCATCTTTAATGGCTGCCTTTTGCTTCTTTTAAAAATAATCTCAAAAGGAGTCTAAAGTCGTGTAAAATCAGTTCAGTTCTACAAATAAAATTTTATAATAACTCTAGCACAAACACTATGGAAAAGAAAGACTTTTTTCTGAATATAGCAATGAACATGTTTCATATTATTTGAACAATAAATAAGTTTAATGATGACATTCATCTTTAATCCCACCACAGAGGAAATATTTAAAACTATTTAAAACTTTTTTTCATGAATATAGATAACTTGACTATTTTAGAAAACTGAAGACTGTACCATAGTTCTTTTTTTTTTCATATATTATGACCATTTCTATGGTTATTAAAACACTTCAGACTTTGTTTTAATGGTTGCATTGCACTCTATTATATGGATATGTTATGATTTATTTAACTATTCCACTATTATGGCTTTGTAGGGTATTTCCAAATTTATATTTTAAATAGACATTATTTAACAGGTAATTTGCTTCTTTGCTATTCCTTTAAAATACTTCTTACACCAAGTATAAAGAACATCTGGACTAAAAATTTAGAGAGACAAGTATTTCTGAGGATTCAGAAAGACCTGAAAAGGGATATGAATAGTTCAGTGAGAACAAATTAATTATGATCCTCTGGAGTTTACAAGTTCCATTCATTCATCTTTGTGATACATTGATTAAGATCACGGAGTTTTTAGTTTCAGACTGAAGCTCAAATTTATGTTTTAGCATTTACTACTGTTGGCACATCACAGTCTCTCTGTAGTAGAAGCGTGTTGAATTATTTGCCCATCATCCATCCTCAGGGCTATAATGGACACCCCACACACATATGATGTGACCCAAATTCCTTACCATACTTCATTGGATAAATTGATGCTTTCTGTGGTCCATGAGTTTGTTTTTCTTCTTTCAGAAGAAGTAGTAGGTTTGTAGTAGGTTCCATCTTTCTTCGGGGGCTAGGCCATAACACTTATGCTCAGGAGCTGTAGTAGCCATGTTATTCACTGTGTGGACAGAGATGTGCAAAGGACACATTTGCTGTGAGCTAAGCCCAGATTGGGTACTAGAGATGACAGATAGACCCAGTTCTAGTTCATTCCCAGTGCCCACTTACATTCCTGCCAAGAGAGAAATCTGGATGGTTCTGGAAACACATTTATTACCCTCTTCTTGTAGTAGAGCTGAAAGCTTGCTCAGCAGATCTGAGTTAGCACAACCAAATTGCTTGACCATACCAGCCACTGGACTCTGAGTTTCTGCCTTTCTAACAAGGTCATTTCTATGATCTGACTCTTCCAATGTTATATATATCACATGGGTGGTCCCTGATCACTGGCCCTATAAATACATAGAGCATTATGAGTGTAGGTCTTCTTACTACTGAAACTTTGGTCTTGCTGCATGAGATCGTCTGTGCCCTGTAACCTGTGGGATGTTGGGATCCAGGGCGATTGCTCCCTCTCCCCTACTCCACTCCCAGAGTTTTCCTCGGTTATCTCCATTTCAGAACTGTGTGTGAGGTGCCAGCGATCTGTATTCACGACTCCTTTGAGGACAATTTCTTACTCTGAGATAAGGGAATCTATAATAAACCCTTTTTTTCTACCCTTAAGTTAATTCCAGTTGTGTTTCTGTTTTAGTAGATTAAAGAGTTTAAATACATAACAATAACCTCTCCATACCACAGTTATCTCTTTAAAAAGTGGGGCAAGCAATGCCAACTGAGGCAATAAATGTGAAACTACTGGTTCGTAAAACACATTAAATGAATTTAAGCTGAATATTTCTAGACGGATCAATATTGTAAAAATAGGCAAATGATTGAAAGATCTTGGAAATAAATTACTTCTATTCCTGTACAGTTTAATTTAGTGAAAGGCCAGTCTTAGTAGTCTATAAGGATTTGCAAAATTTATTGCATCTTTATCTTAAATCCATTTTACTTGACCTTTCTATCTCATCATTTATCCTGCTTTCCTAGTCTTACTTTTCTATTAGTTTTTCTCACTGATTTCCCAACTGATTTCTTCTCACCTATTTATTACTGTGTTTTTTTGATATTTGTTTACTAAGATTAAAATCACCTTATTTTTCTTCAAATCTTATAGGCTTTTATAGATCAGATGCTCTCACTACAAGTAACCCCCAATCCTGCCCCAGACCAGATTCAGTGGCTAAAACAACACATAACTTTATTATTTTGCATAAGATGAAATCTGTGGTCATGAATCTACAGTTGATTAAGTTAGAATTGAAACAGATGTCAAGAACCCCAATTTTTTTACCTTGTTTCTCTGCCTTTTTCATACCATTGGTTTTGCCCTGAAGCTTTCATCCCTTGTGATCACAGATGGCTGCTGCTTTTTCAGTTACCACATCACAAAACAACATCCAGACAAAAAAAGAGACCTCTTCATTTACATCTTTTTATAACCAACAAGTGCTTTCTTAGAAGCCTCTGGAGACTTTTTCTCACATCCCAGTAGCCAGCATTGCACAACAAAGCAATCCATAAACCAACTACTAGCAAGGGGTATAGGATGAGTGTTACTGGCTTCAGAAGCAAAATGCATACTTTTACATTAATGAAAAGCAGCCTGTCCATATTAGGACTCCTTTGGGAATGTAGAGGACAAGGCAGAAATAAAAAGATGTAGAGAACTTCAAGTCACCTGGAAGATGTGATGAATGCTGCCCCAAACAAAGCCAGGCACCCCCACCCCCTGTAGTTTGGTCCCCACTGCTCCTACTTGCTCATGTGAGTCTTTTGGCTTGGGTTTAACTCCTGTCAATTACTGCCTTATGGGTTTTAATATGGCAATTAACTCAATTCCCGTATCTTTAAATAGGGATTATAATAGCACCACATTCATAGTGTTGTTTTGAATATTAAGGGAGTTAATATAAGAAAAGCATTTAGACGGTGCCGCATTCTAGGAAGTAATCAATACATTATACACACACACATACACACATGGAAACATGTATATTTAGTTATCTGTCTATCAATTTATATACATTGAACTGAATAGCAGAGGAATCAAGATGTCAAGGTATTGTTACATTCCTGCTGAATCCTTATTCATATCTCACTTTGTCTTAGGTCAAGTTCTCCAGAAAGAGATTTGAGGCTTGCTTGCCAGAGATTATTAGGAAGTGCCCTCAAAAACAACGCCTACTTCCACTAGCAGGACTGATCAGAGGGGAGAGTTGGGCTGTAATGAAATTGCTTTAAATGCCTCCTCTGATCCCATGTGGAATTCTGGAGCTGAGATAGCCCTCCTGATTGTCCCAAAATTGAAGCAAGTGGACCAGGAGTTTGTACCCCCCACAATGCCGTATTATGCATGCAGATGGAGGGGAAGGGCTGTAATTTAGAACAAGGCAGCTTTTTTGGTGAGGGTAGTTCCTGGAGAAGGATGCAGTTTCAAGCCAACACTCCTGACACCTGGGGATTCAAAAAAGTGTGTCAGTCCTGAGGATCTGGGGTTCTGGGCAGCCCTCCTCAGTGTCAACTCTGGAAAATAATTGCTGTTGCTCTGTGTGGATAGAATGGAAAGCCACAGTGCAAAGCTGATGGCATGGGATGAAGTGCCTAAAGCTTTGAAAAATGAACCTCAGGCCAATGCAGTCTTCATAAGTGGGCTCCAAATCGGTGGGCAACACTGTGCTGGGGAGGCCATGAGGTGCCACCTGCCTGGTACAAGTGCCCTAGGATAGGAAACCTTGACAGAACCAGAGTGCTTTGGCTTGCAGTAAAGGAAACCTTAATATTCTTAGAAATCATTAAAATATCACCAAGAGAAACTGCAAATGAAGAGAAATTAGAGCACAATAAATCTAACTTGATGTTCAAAAGTCAAAATTTAGATAATTATACTGTGGTTAATTATTGAGATTAAGTCTTGAATTTGACTTTGAAGGCTAATGTCCATTCTGTCTCAAAAGCAGTTTTAAATTCATATCCTACCTCCTCCATGACTTTCTCAGAACTTAGATCTTGTGAGTGATACAGGCATTATGTGTGCAAGAATAAATTGAAACCAAGGGGGCATATTTTGAATTGAAAAACATGCAATTTAGCATTTGTACAACAGATGGCCTCCATTAAGTGGGTAATAAATTTTTCAATACTAAAAGAAAGTTATGGAAAAGTGGCACCTTTCTGCTTCTTGAGTCACATAGCTGATTATACTATGAATTCTATGAATTCACTAATTGAGTGAATTAGAATGTAATTAACAAAATGTAACAGACAGAACATGTATGGAAGTCAAGGCCAATAGTGCACTTAGAACTTTCATTCATATTTTCTGGCTTTCCATATTCAAATTTTGAGAAATATCTAGTGGAATAGCTATAGAAAGGAGAAAGAGAAGAGAATTAGTCTTTTTGAAGTAAAATAATTAAAGAGTAAGGAATTGATTAATGAAGAGGTGGAACAAAGAAGGCAAGGTGATAAGTGCTCTGCATTTCCCTAGAACTCTCTTTCTGTGCAAACATGGAGAAGTAATACGGTGTGCAGGAAAGGATGTTTCATTAACAGAAGACTTGTATCCTGAATAAGTTCTTTCATTTGCTAACTGTATGATCTTGGGTAAATAATGTCATCTCTTGAAACCCTAGATTCATCAGTTGGCAAACTGAAGAGATCAGTGTAAGATAGGGTATATGGTCACTAAGATTCCACTCTATTTTGATATGCATGTTTCTGCCTATTTTCTAAAGACCTAGTGAGAATGTCAAATAGGCCTCTCTTATTATGAATCAAATTTCAGAGAGCATATCTTTCTGGGTATAACTTCCTAATCTTAAATTAGAACTTTATTGTTCCTAATATATGTGTCCTGGGTAGAATGTGGCTCTGGCTGGTGTTTTAGATGGCCCAATAATTTTTGAATAGTAAATATTGTTGTAAATTGCTATACTCTTTGGAGATCTAAGGATATGAAAGAAGACTGAAATAATTAAACAGTTTTAAAATCATTTTATTGATTAAAAAATTGTCCAACAACATTTAGAAATAGTGCTCATATTTGCACAGATGGTTGAGCTAAAAGTTTTTATTTAAGTGTAATAAAGGATTCAAATTTGATGCTAAGTTGAATCCTTCAGTGAGATGTGAACATAGATGTGTCTTCTCAGGGACTGGTACTGTGGGTTTTCTAGGAGAATCATTTTGCATAAGGGATGAAGGTACTTCCTGGGAGGGGTCTGAACTTTAGGGAAAGAATCAGTCATGGTAGTAAGCTTGATCTATCTCTGGACCATATCTGAGTCCTTGAGAGAGAGAGGCTACATGTTAAAAATAACAAAACCCAAACACTGCAAGTTGTGGGGAGAAGCCTGCAGGCTGGAGCATATATGGGGGCATGGGAAGAAGGCTTTTGGCACTCCAGTGGGTAAGATAGCCTTTTGAAGTTCTGTTGGGAGCCTTGAAAGAACCATGAAGGAATCTGGATCAAGCAAGTGGCAGCTCAAAGGACACATCCCCAAGGAAAGACATGTTTTGGGAGCTCCCAGAAATCAGTGGGTAATCCTAGGAATGGCAGATATGTATTTTTTCCAAACCATTTTCCTTATTTTTTTGAGATACAACCAACATTTGTCAGTCTCTCTTGCATTTAAGTGCAGCCACAGGACTGAGTTCTGGCCAATAGAATATGGATGGAAGTAACATGCACCACCTGTCTGAGTGGCCCATGGAAACCTCCTTTACCATCAATTTTCCTTCCCCTTCTGGCTGGCTAAAAGGAGACAACCTCTTGGCCCCTCTCCCCGGAGCAACTTAGGGAACTGTGTGGTGAAAGAGCAGACCCACAGGATGGGGTGAATCTGCTTAAGATTCCCTCCACCCTTCCCCAAACTTCCCCCTCCTCACCCCCTTCCTTCCTCACACTCACAGACCACCAGAGGGGAACTATCAGGTGAGCAAGAAATAATTGTGTTGTTTTTATTTCATGTCATTTCATTGTGTTAAGTCACTTAATTTCAAGCCTTATCTGATCTGGTTGCTAGGATGCATCTCATTAATAAGTATGGCCAAGTTCTTGCAGGCTTGGGGAACCAGGTAACATACCTACTTATAATACCATTATTGGTGGGTATTTTTTTTCCTTTCCTTCTTTTGTATGCATATTTTTCATTTTTAGGTAGTCCCTAAAAATGAAACTTTTAATGTTACAATTAGAAATTGATGGGCTGAACCAGGATATAGACATTTTTTCATTGGTCTGTGTCTTTATTAAATGTTGTCTGGTTTCATTGTTAACATACACACACACACACACACACACATGTATTTGTATCCATATCTGGCTTCTCTGACAAAAGCAGAATATCCCTTAGCACTGTGGACAGCAGCTACTGGCTGGGCTGAGTGGAGCCACCCTTATTGACAGAGCTTGGGTTCTCCATTTTTCCCGTTTCCACCTACCCCGCTTGTGTTTTCTGCCTTGTCTGTTCTCCATTTAGTCCTCCCTCCCCCTCTAGGTTTCTGCCAGGTCTCTGGAGCCCTTTTGTTTGGCAAGAGTACATATGTTTTCTGAGAGGTGTTTTTGGTTGGTTTGTTTCTCTGTTTTCTTCTGCTGACACTTCAAATGCCATTGTAAACTCTACAGGGCAGGACAGGGTTCTCGGCCTTTGCTCATACTCAGCATCTGCTATACTAACGGGCCAGAGCAGCACTGTCCTACTTCAAACCTCTCCCATGATCCTCTGCAGTGGGAGCTTTCTCCTCTTTCTGAAATGACTGCAGTGGAGCTTTCCTGCTACAATTTCTCCCTCCATTTAAAACCCTTGTTCAGACACAGGACATGCAAGGCAATGCACGTCGACAATGATAGAGCTTCCAAATTGTGACCCTACCTCTTTCCCTGAGACATGGAACTGTTCATAACTGCAGGCCACACCCCACTGCACTTAGCTGGAAACAACATGATAAAGCCCTGGGAAGAAATAGAGAAAAAGAACACCCTGTCATTAGCTCGTCACACCGAAAGACAAGGGTGGGAAAGGGCAAACTGGATGAAGCGTTTCCTTTAAGGATAACTAGGGAGAGGAAGAGTGTTTCTTTAAAAGTTTTGCTTCAGAAACAGGCTGGTCTTAAAATGAAGCACTGGAAATGATTTAATTTGGTATTATGTAAGAATACATAAAGCAACAGCTCATGTGAATGGCTTGATATCCTTTATGGCCTAAGAAATATTAATTTCTTCAATTATTATAATTTTTGTTTAATTTTTAAAGAAATATGACCAGACAGTCCCTTTTCCTCATTGCTCTCTAGTTGAACTTGCTCAAGTCAAAATTTCTTTCCCCTGAGTCTGAATGAATGGATCAGACACCTGTACTAAATCAGGGCTGGCAAGAGAAATGGGCACTATGTAATAGAAATAATTTCAAATTCCAGCAAGTTCTGTTTGAATCTTTCCTTTTTCCATCTAGCATGCTAATCCTCATCTGGCTTCTAGAGCAGCAACTGCCCTTAAAATGACCTTTCTCACTCTCAGGCCAGGATTGTGCTGTCAACACAGCATTTGATTGAATCACTCCAGTGTCACCCTCCTGGCAGATATGCTGCTCTATGAGTGATATTATAATTCACAGGGTTTTTTTCTTTTTCTTTCAGACTAGCTGGATAATTCAAGTTTCATTTTCCCTTTATGGATATTTAGAGGACGGCAGTCAGATCAGTTTCAGACATTCTATCACCACCGGTGAACCAATTTCTCTAGTGGCCTATTTGCAGAACTGGTTCTTTGAGCTCAAGCCTGCACCAGCAGCCAGGCCCTTACCTTGCAGGTAGAATTTGTCCAGGCAGTGTAATTCTTAGAGCATACAATGAACGCCATGGGGACAGTCTCACTGATTTGTGAGGCTGTTTCCAGTACCAGTGGGACACTGACGGGAGATTCTATTGAGTCTCTAGTATCACCGATTCAGTACATCTCAAGCATTAACCAAATGACTTCTGACGCATCCCAACCTATGACTCTTCCTTTCTAATTGTGCACAGAAATAGAAAGAATGCTTGTCTCACAAGCTCTCTAATGTGGCAATAGGAAGAGGTTAGATGGTTCTCTGATAGTTCAGGAATTGGATGTTACTTTTTCCTCCTGCTGTATATGATAGGTGACAGGGGAGAGGCAAACAGCTCTGACTACATTTCTCATGCTACTGCTGGTAATACAAAAATGTGGGATTTGGAAACAAGCTAATTCATATGTATTTATGCTGGTGCACATATGTTCCTATTTTTGTGCATGTTTTACAGAATCTGTCTCATTATTTGGTAATCACAGCTCATATGCATAATCATAACACAAAACTTCCCATAGTTGATTGACAAGTGAAATCCTATGTATGGTAAATTAATCTGATATTCCATCCACCTATAAAATCCATTTTTTTGTGAAATATGACATTTTTATTTGTATATATCTTGTTCTACTTCTGGAAGAAAGTGCTATTTCCTCACTTTGAGCATGTTTCTCAAGTTTGTCTTTCCTGATCTGAATCCCTAACTATTAGTAAAATTGAGGTATTTGAAAATGGTTGCACGAATGTTTGCAATTCTTAAAAGGAAGAATAGGAAGTGTCTGGGAAGCAAAGAGGCTTCTGAGTAATATCACAATCAGAAACAATAAAGCCACCATTTTCTAGCTTCTATAAATAATATGAACACCAGTGGCCCTGGGCAGCCATAGAGTTGAAGCAGAGGTTGCAATTTTCTCCTTTTCCTTGGAACCTATACATATTTGGTGACTATATTTTTTAAAATCAATAATTGGACCATGTAATAGGATGATATGAATGTTCCTTGAAGATCTGTCTTTGGTTCAAAAATTTTATGTGTAATGGTACAGAATTTGAAATTCAGATCTCAGAGAAGCTAAGATACAGTCTTATTTTGAATTTTGCTTAATCAATACTCTAGTGAGAATATTAATTAATGAAAGCCATGAAAGCACAATCTCACTGATTGGTTAATTAATTTTAGTTAATAAAAGAGCTCTGATGGGCACCTCCTCATGTATTTCGTGCACGTGTTGGTCTTTTCTAGACTCAGTCCCTTTATTTTCATTGTTTTCTCCAGAGATATAATGGTAAGATTTTCAAGTCTGGTAAGAGAGGAGGCTTATCCTAGGGTTAAAATAGAAAACTAAATTAGAGAAAGGAGGCACTATGAACTCATAAGCACTTGCTGAATGGTCACCATGTGCCAGACACTCATCTCTCCCTCTGGACTACCTCATTTAGCTCTTACATCATGCATCCATTTGGGGCAGATATTATTATTCCATTGTATAAGAAAACAGCTTGAGAGAGATTCTTCCATTTCACGGATTCTGAGACAAACCTTTTTCTACATTGTATTTTCGCAGATATCACATTACATCTTAAAACTGATAAAGTCTTATAATTGCTCCAGTCAGCTTGCAGTCAGGGCAGATGACATTGTGTGTTTGTCGTAAACGTGGGGCGCCAGGAGGAAAACTTGCAGGCTCTGAGCCAACATTTGGAAGATAATCCAAGGGGCAGCAGTGGGATTGATCTATCTATCTATCTATCTATCTATCTATCTATCTATCTATCTATCTATCTATCTATCTATCTATCATCTATCTATCTATCTGTCATCTATCTATCTATTTATCTATCTATTATCTATTCATTCACTCATTTATTTATGTATTTTATTAAGTTATTATTGATATACACTCTTATGAAGGTTTCACACGGAAAAACAATGTAGTTACTACATTTACCCATATTATCAGGTCCCCACCCATACCCCAATGCAGTCACTGTCCATCACTGTAGTAAGATGCCACAGATTCACTATTTGCCTTCTCTGTGCTACACTGTTTTCCCTGTGATCCCCCACACCATGTGTACTAAACTTAACACCCCTCAATCCCCTTCTCCCTCACTCCCCATGCAGCCTCTCACACCCCTCCCCTTTGCTAACCACTAGTTCCTTCTTGGAGTCTCTGAGTCTGCTGCTATTTTGTTACTTCAGGTTTGCTTCGTTGTTACAGTCCACAAATGAAGGAAATCATTTGGCACCTTTCTCTGCCTGGCTTATTTCACTGAGCATAATATACTCCAGCTCCATCCATGTTGTTGCAAATGGTAGGATTTGTTTCTTTCTTATGGCTGAAAAGTATTCCATTGCATGTATGTACTGCCTCTTCTTTATCCATTCATCCACCAATGAACACTTAGGATGCATCCGTATCTTGGCTATTGTAAATAGTGCTGCAATGAACATAGGGGTGCATATGTTTTTTTGAGTCTGAGAAGTTGTATTCTTTGGGTAAATTCCAAGGAGTGGGATTCCTGGGTCAAATGCTTTTATATTTTTAGTTTTTTGAGGAACCTCCATATTTCTTTCCACAATGGTTGAACTAGCTTACATTACCACCAGCAGTGTAGTAGGGTCCCCCTTTATCCGAATCCTTGCCAGCATTTGTTGTTCTTAGACTTTTTGATGCTGGCCATTCTTACTGGTGTGAGGTGATATCTCATTGTGGTTTTAATTTGCATTTCCCTGATGGTTAGTGATGTGGAGCATCTTTTCATGTGTCTGCTGGCCATCTGAATTTCTTCTTTGGAAAATTGTCTCTTCATATCCTCTGCCCATTTTTTAATGGGCTTATTTGCTTTTTGGGTGTTGAGGCATGTGAGTTCTTTATATATTTTGGATGTTAATCCCTTGTTGGATATGTCATTTACAAATATATTCTCCAATACAGTAGGATGCCTTTTTGTTCTGTTGATGGTGTCCTTTGCCATACAGAAACTTTTTAGTTTGATGTAATCCTATGACTTCATTTTTGCTTTTGTTTCTTCCCTTGCTTGAGGAGATGCATTCAGGAAGAATTTCCTAATGCTTATATTCAGGAGATTTTTGCCTATGTTGTCTTCTAAGAGTTTTATGGTTTCATGACTTACATTCAGGTCTTTGATCCTTTTTGAGTTTGCTTTTGTGTATGGGGTTAAACACTAATCCAGTTTCATTCTCTTGCATGTAGCTGTCCAGTTTTGCCAACAACAGCTGTTGAAGAGGCTGTCTTTCTGCATTGTATGTCCATGGCTCCTTTATCATATATTAACTAACCATATATTGTAGGGTTTATATCAGGGCTCTCTAGTCTGTTCCATTGGTCTATAGGTCTCTTCTTGTGCCAGTACCAAATTGTCTTGATTACTGTGGCTTTGTAGTAGAGCTTGAAGTTGGGGAGCATAATCCCCCAGCTTTATTAATCCTTCTCAGGATTGCTTTGGCTATTCAGGGTTTTTTGTGTTTCCATGTGAATTTTAAAATGATTTTCTCTAGTTTGTTGAAGATTGCTGTTGGTATTTTGATAGGAATTGCATTGAATCTGTAGATTGCTTTAGGCAGGATGGCCATTTTGACAATATTAATTCTTCTTATCCATGAGCACAGGATGTGTTTCCATTTATTGGTATCTTCTTTAATTTCTCTCGAGTTTCTTGTAGTTTTCAGAGTATAGGTCTTTCACTTCCTTGGTTAGGTTTATTCCTAGGTATTTTATTCTTTTTGATACAACTGTGAATGCAATTGTTTTCCTGATTTCTCTTTCTGGTAGTTCATTGTTAGTGTATAGGGATGCCACAGATTTCTGTGTATTAATTTTATATCCTGCAACTTTGCCGAATTCAGATATTAGTTCTAGTAGTTTTGGTGTGGGTTCTTTAGGGTTTTTTTAATGTACAATAACATGTCATCTGCAAACAGGGACAGTTTAACTTCTTCCTTACTAATCTGGATACACTTTATTTCTTTGTGTTTTCTAATTGCTGTGGTGAGGACCTACAGAACTATGTTGAATAAAAGTAAAGAGAGTGGGCAGCCTTGTCTTGTTCCTGATCTTAAAGGAAAGGTTTTCAGCTTCTTGCTGTTGACTGTGTGTTTGTCATATATGGTCTTTATTATGTTGAGGAACTTGTCCTGTATACCCATTTTGTTGAGAGTTTTTATCATGAATAGTTGTTGAATTTTGTCAAATGATTTTTTGGCATCTATGGAGATGATCATGTGTTTTTTGTCCTTCCTTTTGTTGATGTGGTGGATGATGTTCATGGATTTTCTAATATTGTACCATCCTTTCTTCCCTGGAATAAATCCTACTTGGATAATCTTTTTGATATATTTTCTAATTTTGTTTGCTAATAATTTTTTGAGTATTTTTGTATCTATGTACATCAGGGATACTGGTCTGCAATTTTCTTTTTTTTGTGGGGTCTTTGCCTGGTTTTGGTATTAGAGTGATGCTGGCCTCATAGAATGAGTTTGGAAGTTTTCCCTCTTCAACTTTTTTGAAACTTTAAGGAGGATGGGTATTAGGTCTTCACTAAATGTTTGATAAAATTCAGCAGTGAATCCATCTGGTCCAGGAGTTTTGTTCTTAGGTAGTTTTTTGATTACCAGTTCAATTTTGTTGCTGGTAATTGGTCTGTTCAGATTTTCTGTTTATTTCTGGGTCAGCCTTGGAAGGTTGTATTTTTCTAGAAAGTTGTCCATTTCTTCTAGGTTATCCAGCTTGTTGGCATATGACTTTTCATAGTATTCTCTAATAATTCTTTGTATTTCTGTGGTGTCCATAGTGATTTTTCCTTTCCCATTTCTGATTCTGTTTATGTGAGTAGACTCTCTTTTATTCTTGATATGTCTGGTTAGGGGTTTATCGATTTGTTTATTTTCTCAAAGAGCCAGCTTTTGTTTTCATTGATTCTTTCTATTATTTTGTTCTTCTCAATTTTAGTTATTTTTGCTGTAATCTTTATTATGTCCTTCCTTCTACTGACTTTGGGCCTCATTTATTACTCTTTTACTTGTTTCATTAGTTGTGAGTTTAGAGTGTTCATATGGGTTTGTCCTTCTTTCCTGAGGTAGGCCTGTATTGCAATATACTTTTCTCTTAGCATGGCCTTCACTGCATCCCACAGATTTTTTAGGTGTTGAATTATTGTTGTCATTTGTCTCCATATATTGCTTGATTTCTGTTTATATTTGGTGATTGATCCATTGGTCATTTAGGAGTATGTTGTGAAGCCTCCATGTGTTGGTGGGATTTTTTCATTTTATTTGAGTAATTTATTTCTAGTTTCATATCTTTGTGGTCTGAGAAACTGGTTGGTACAATTTCCATCTTTTTGGAAGAACGATGTGTATTCTGCTGTTTTTGGATGTGGAGTTCTGTAGATGTCTGTTAGGTCCATCTGTTCTAATGTGTTGTTCAGTGCCTCTGTCTCCTTACTTATTTTCTGTCTGGTTGATCTGTCCTTCAGAGTGAGTGGAGTGTTGAAGCCTCCTGGAATGAATGCATTGCATTCTCATTACCCTTTTAATTCTGTTAGTATTTGTTTCACATATGTAGGTTCACCTGTGTTGGGTGCATAGATATTTATAATGGTTATATCTTCTTGTTGGACTGACTCTTTTATCATTATGTAATGTCCTTTTTGCCTCTTGTGACTTTCTTTATTTTGAAGTCTATTTTGTCTGATACAAGTACTGCATCTCCTACTTTTTTCTCCCTATTAGTTTCATGAAATGTCTCTTTCCATCCCTTCACTTTTAGTCTGTGTATATCTTTGGGTTTAAAGTGAGTCTCTTGTAGGCAGCATATAGACAGGTCTTGCTTTTTATCCATTCAGTGACTCTGTCTTTTGATTGGTGCATTCAGTCCATTTACATTTAGGGTAATTATCAAAAGGTATGTACATATTGCCATTGCAGGCTTTCGAATCATGGTTACTAAAGGTTCAAGGTTAACTTCTTTACTATGTAAGAGTCTAACTTAACTCACTTAATATGCTACTACAAACACAATCTAAAGGTTCTCTTTTTTTCTCCTCCACCATTCTTTATATATTAGGTATCATATTCTGTACTCTTTGTCTATCCTTTCATTGACTTTGGGGATAGTTGATTTAATTTTGCATTTGCTTACTAATTAGCTTTTTTATTTTCTTTACTGTGGTTTTATTACCTTTGGTGACAGCTATTAAACCTTATGAACACTTCCATCTATAGCAGTCCCTCCAAAATACACTGTAGAGATGGTTTGTGGGAGATAAATTCTTCCAGCTTTTGCTTATCTGGAAATTGTTTAATCCCTTCTTCAAATTTAAATGATAATCTTGCCAGATAAAGTAATCTTGGTTTGAGGCCCTTCTGCTTTATTGCATTAAATACATTATGCCCTCCCTTTTGGCCAGTGCAGTTTCTGCTGAGAAGTCTGATGATAGCATGATGGGCTTTCTTTTGTGTGTGATCTTATTTCTCTCTCTGCCTGCTTTTCAGAGTCTGTCCTTATCCTTGATTTTTGCCATTTTAATTACTATATGTCTTGGTGTTGTCTTCCTTGAATCCCTTGCTTTGGGAGATCTGTGCACCTCCTTGCCTGAGAGACTAACTCCTTCCTCAGATTGGGGAAGTTTTCAGCGATTACCTCCTCAAAGACACTTTCTATCCCTTTCTCTCTTTTCTTCTTCTTCTGGTATCCTTATAATGCAAATATTGTTCTGTTTGGATTGCTCGCACAGTTCTCTCAGTATTCTTTAATTCTTAGAGATCCGTTTTTCTCTCTGTGCCTCAGCTTCTTTGTATTTCCACTTTTCTAGATTCTATTTCATTTATCGTCTTCTCCACCATGTCTAATCTGCTTAATACCCTCCATTGTGCTCTTCAATGATTGAATCTCCAACCAGAATTCATTCCTGAGTTCTTGAATATTTTTCTGTACCTTCATGAGCATGTTAATGATTTTTATTTTGAACTCCCTTTCAGGAAGATTCATGAGGTGTTTGTCATTTAACTCTTTCTCAACTGTTGTATTAATAATTTTACTTTGACCCAGGTTCATTTGTCATTTCCTTACTGTATATGGTGCCTCTAGTGCCCAAAATTTCTACTTTCTGGAGTTGCTCAGCTCCTGCAGCAGCAATGTCGGGGGTCACAGAGTACTGGTATTGGTGCCTGGGGGGAGGAAAGAACTGTTTCCTGCTTCCTGGCTACAATGCCTGTCTCCACTGCCTGAACCAATTAGCCGAGCACACAGGTATAAGCCTCTATGCTTTGTGTGTGTAGTTGCTTCATACAGATCTTCCCTCTGGCTGGCCTAATGCCAGAGTAGGGTTTGTCAGTTAGTAAGCCAGGTGGGGCTGGCTGGGAGAAAGGTGCAGCAGGCTGTATAGCATGGAGGGTTTCCTTGGGGCTGTGTTGCCAGACAGTGAGCTAGCAGACCTGAAGATTGTGAAAGCTTCCAACATGCTGGGCAGAGGGTACCTGGACAGTTTTGTCTATCTGTCCATTCTCCTGAGCAGTAAACTCTTTGCAATCCTTGCCCCTTTACTAGCCCTTTAGCTAAGGCTTCCTGTTAGGAAGTCCCTCAGACTGCCAGACTTTCTTTTGTCCCAGAGTAGCTGGATATGTATCCCTGCTTTCCACAGTGACTGGAATCTCAGTCTTTCCAGGAATCCTGTCTTAGCTTTCCAACCCCACTACAAGCACCATGAAATGTAGGTTTGTGCTCCCAGAGCAGATCTTCAGAGTGAGGTATTCAGCAGTCCCAGGCCTCCACTCCCTCCCTGCTCCATTTATTTTCCTCTCACTGGTGAGCTGGGGTGGAGGATGGTCTTGAGTTCTGCTGGGCCATGGCTTTGGTACGTTATCATGTTCTGTGAGGTCTGCTCTTTTCTTCATGTGTATGTAGTCTGGCACAGTCCTCTTTCCTGTTGCTCTTGCAGAATTAGTTGTATTAATTATATTTTTGTATTATATGCAGTTTTAGGAGGAAGCATCTGTCTCACCTCTCACGCTGCCATCTTTCAGCAGTGGGATTTAAAACCCCACAAACTGAATGCTTGTGGGGACAGTGAGAGAGTACGTATCTCAGACTTGCTTAGCATCATTCCCAAAGTGGGGGTTAAAAGGAGGCTAGCTCTGCAGAACTGTAAAGCCGGGACCTGTAGCTTTAGTTCTTTGTGGATTTTCTTTACAAAATGCTCCACCATTTGTGCTCTTGATAGACTGATAGACACCTGATGATATGGTGTGGAAAAACATGGACTTCTATGACTCTGAGTCTAACATTATTCAAAAGAGTCAGATTCTATGTGAACAGGCTTCAGAAATACCTTAATAATTTCTTTCATAAATATTTTACTTTTAACATATGAACAGAAATGATTTATGATAAAAATCTACAGCTAATTAAAATTAAATTGACTTTCATTAATTCTAAGATAAAATTTTTAACAGATGAAAAGCATTCTGCCACAGTCTAAGTCACTAGTATCTTCAATCAATAAAATACAGCAAAAGAAATAGATAAAGGTTTGTGTGGCTCTAGAGACCAAGTTCAGAACATTAGGCCTCTGATATTGTTTTAAAAATTCCTTTGTTGTGGACAAGCATTGCAAGATCACTAACCTCTCCTGGTGAATGCATCTTGTGACAGAAAAGTAATGACAATACTAATCATTATTATAATGTGATGTTAAGCAAAGCGGCAGATGAATCCTCACATACACTTTCTTCCTTATGGTTGGTTTCCTGGGAAAAGGACTCTGAGTGGAGATGTTTGTACAAGAAGTTTATTGGTGGGTGTTGCCAGGAATAATATCTGCTGGAGATGGGTGGGAGCAGAACTGGGCAGAGAGACAAGTTGAGCTGCAATGCAGTTGCAACAAAGACCTCGGGTGATCCTGTTGAGAGCTCTGGAATGGGGCAGCCATTCAGAGTTGTCCTCACTGAGGGAAGGGAGCAGGTCTGTGTACCTGGGATCAACCAGCCACTGGATGTGAACTGTCTGAGGGGGCACATAGCCACTCACTACCTTGGATTGATAGCAGTTTCTGAGGAGGGTCTCAGCTGTGAACTATCAAGCTGTCAATGCTTTCAGTAGCTGCAGAATGAGCATTGGTTCTGAAGGGAGGATCTGGGGGGCATACCATGGCAACCACTAAAGCCTACTTCTTATGCTGCTTTGTATAAAAAGATCACCCCATTTGAGAATCATAAAGCTCCTCTATGATACTGGAGTGCCTTTTCCTGGGAAACTTAGGGGAACGCAGTGAGAAGAGCTCAGGGACCTGCTTTGCAGCAAGGTTCAGGCTGCATCTACTCTCCATCTTCTCCTCTCCTACCCACCCACCTCACCCTTGGTTGGGACCTCTTCTGGTCCAGGTGGCTTACCTGGTGGGGTGACACAGACCTTTACCCTGAGGAGTCTGAATCTCGGGCCACTGGGCTTGTTGTCTGGCCATCTGCCATGGGTGCTGTACTTGTCTGTATACTAACAACACTGAGTAAGGGAGAACTAGGAAAATCTTGAACAGATCACCCAGATGTCAAACATCTGCTCCATTGTCTAATAGAAGTTCTATCTCCTCCTGATGATCACAACCTATTACTCCTGACAAGATGGTGACTCTTTTCCTTCCCTGCTGGTCTCTTGGCTTGAGGACTACAAAGCGACTGAGTGGCAGATATAGCTGAGGGCTTAATGGGATCCTTACTGCATCCCCTGGTGGAAGCATCGACCCCTACAGTGACCAGCACTTAGGAGTTTGGAGTTGGGAAAGGGAAACAAGAATTCTTCAACAGAGATATTTGAAGATGAAAAGCAAAGACATCTGATTCTATCTTTTGCTTCTGTAACAGGATCTCCTGCCATCTACCTAATCAGCAAGGACAGCAGTCACTTAGCTCCTCAAAGGTGCTAGTGCACCTCTCACCAAGATTTCATAATGCTTGGAAAGTGGAATTCAAAGAAAGTGCTCACTTGGACATAAAGACATCTAAAGTCTTGGCAAGTTTGGAAGCTATGAAAAGTTTGCTTTTTAAAAAATGAGAGGATATATATATATATTTTTTGAGAGGGCATCTCTCATATTTATTGATCAAATGGTTGTTAACAACAATAAAATTCTGTATAGGGGAGTCAATGCTTAATGCACAATCATTAATCCATCTCAAGCCTAATTCTCATCAGTCTCCAATCTTCTGAAGCATAATGAACACGTTCTTGTTATGAATATTGGGAAAATTTAAATATCTTAAGTACTTCTTTGGTGTTATTCTTACAGGTCTGAATTATTTTGTCTAACTCAGGGATCCACAGACAAAAGCCCATACACCAAATTCAGTCTGTTATCTGTTCTTGTAAATAAAATTTTATTGCAACACAGTCACACAATTTGTTTACATACGTTTATGGTTGCTTCTGTGACTTAACAGCAGAGTTGAGTAGTGGAAACAGATACTACACAGCCCACAAACTCTAAAATTTTTACTATCTAACTCCTTTCAGGAGTTTTCCAGCTCCCTTTTAGCTAGCTGGATTGTGATTAGCAATTTGTTTGGTCACAAAATTAGTAAGTTTAGTGCATTTAGAAAGTAAGTTGTAAGTACGAGCTTTTATTTGAGGGTAGCATGCAAAAGTTTCTCAGAAAAAAAAATACATACCCTTTCTCCTAAATATTTTGTGATACATCTCTAGTCCTATCTCTTTTCAGATTCCTGGATTTTTCTCACTTTCTAATTTCCATCTAATGGTCTGTTGGGTTTGGGTGTTCATTCTGTAGTTAGAACTCATGTCACACTTCCCCACCCAGAGATTTCTAAACGTTGAGTCTTCCGAGTTCTTGTAGCTTCTTTCTTTATTTTTTCTGCTTTGTCATCTTTCCTTTGTAAACACAGTCAAGAGCTTACCTCCACATTCTGTGCCTTCAGCATTCAGGTTGTGGGATCTTGGTGGAGCTTGGTTCTCTCATTTGCTGAGAACATTTAACAACAGCATGGGTATAAAAACTGTGTCTGCCTTCACTCCAAGATCCCTTTTCTCCTATGGGTGCCAATGAGGTTGTTGGGGCTTGACTGGTACTTTCTGCAGTTGCTTGAGGAGGGGCTTCCAGAAACAGATCCTGGGGCTGAAGCCACAGCTCTTATCTCTGTCTCCTGCTCAGACTGTGTCAAGTAAAGACACAATAGTCTAAATAGCACTTGGGAGCTTTGTTGTTTTCAGGAGCTGCCCCTATTGAGCAGATTAAGATCAGAAAAGTCCCATTTATCAAGTGAGCATTGAACAAAGCAATCATCTTCATGTCCTTCCTTGTAATGAATGTGTTGGGGCTCGTTCTCCCATTCCAGATGAATGTGGATCATTTTCCTGACCATGAGGAAGGAAGGAAGAGGACATTGGTGTGACTACTATATAGGGGTGTTCTTTGGATTACCTGAGGATCTGTTTGAAGAAGAGATTGCTTGACCTTTCCTTGAAACTCATTTTTAAATGTGTGTGTGGTTCTTCTGTATGGCTGTTCAATACCCTTTGGAATAGAAACTTTTTACTTTGGGGTAGGGGTGAAGTGTTTGGATGCTAAAATTAGAACAAGAAGTGAGGAAGGGAATTGCTTGGTGCATCCTGCCATGGCAACCCTAGCTCCTCTGTGCTTTCACATCTCTGTGTCCTGAGAAACTCTTGATGCTTTGCAGCAAGTGTATATCTCCAGGGCTCCTATGGCCTGGAGACACTTCAGCATAATGTGTCTGCAAGATGTTGGCCAAGAGCTGAGTAGTGCCCCCTCTGTTGCCAAAGCCTCCATCCGAATGAAACCACTCTAGAAAACAAGGCTTGCTTTAGGGCAACTCATCACCAGTAACAATTCAATTTTACTTTAAATAGCTTTTTTTTGGTCAAATGCCTGACAGCTGAAAATTGTAGAGAATCAGGTATTTTTGTTTTTAATTCTACTCAGGACAAGAAATTCTAATAATTGTTTGGCACATGTAGACACTTGATAAGTGTCTGCTTCTTATACTGACTCTTCTTACACATATCCTGAGGGATTTGTAGATTATATGGTCATTTTGCCTGTACTATACTGAAGGTTGGCCAATGGCCAGAGCATCAGAAAGACTCTGGAAGCTGGAAGTAGAAGAACACAATGTTTCTGCAGAGATGGGAGCATGTTCAGGGATTGCTAACTCCCCTCTTTGGCTTGACTTTAAGGGCATGAGTCCAGAAGACAGAGTATTGATGATGTCCTCTATCTTCACTTTGTACCAGAAAGTTGAAAGGCCAAAGGTTGGATGAAAGAGCAAGGAGATGATCCACAGTAAAAGAAAAACTTTGCAGATACCTAAGCAGGTGTGGAAAGGAGCAAAGAAGCTCTGACCTGCCTGGAAAAGTGGGCACAGAGCTCTGAGAAGGGGTTAAAGTACATTAGAAAGGTAATGAGCCTTCCAGGACTTACATCAGCCAGGCACATTTGAAAAGAAAATTTCCTGAACTTCTACTCTCTGTGTGCCAAAGTGCAGAGAGACAATGTGAAAGACAGAATGTCCTTGGCCTCAGTGAGTTTATAATAAAGAGAAGAGAAACCCCTTTCAAACAGAATCATTTACATTATGGCTTTTTAATTGATTAAATGAGTGAAAATTTGTCTTGAAATAATTTGGGTTTAAGAGCTGAATTATACATACAGTTTTTAGGCATTCTTCCTAGGTCAGATCTGCTGGATAGCCTATTTTTCAATGCTGGGGCAAAGTATAGCAGAATTCTTGAGGAAGGTTGCCGTACTTCCCCTGCCACTGGAGATACAGCCTGGGGGCCTGGAGTACTAATCCCTGGTGTCTGCCGTGTATCTTGCAGGTTGCTCCACTTCTCCATAAGCATGTACCCATTTTGGGGGTGCTTGTTATGAATTCAGAACACCTCTCCTAGGACGGAAATTCTGGGTTACAGATGAGAGAGAGATCACCTATTCAGGAAATGTTCCAATTGCAAAACTAAACACTGAAGAGGTGTAGAAGATGTAAAGCACTGATGAATACGTTTGAGCATACATATTTGCTAGAATACTGAAAATACAAAATATGTGTTAAAATTAACTCTCATAAAATTCAGGCAAAATGCTTCTTGATGTCATATATTAACAGAAAGCTGAAATCTAATACCAATAGAGCTGACATTTGATACCATTCTTGTTTTTCTTCCAGAAGGACATGTGACATAAATAAAACTTACAATTGATATCTGCTCTTGTCAGGCTTAAGGGAAAGTTTTGTGTTTTGTTTGCTGGACAAACTGAGCAAGAAAGTAAAAATCTCATGAATTTTGGTTTATTAAAAATATAATAGTCCCTGAGAGCTTAGCAATTGTAAAATACGTTTTCCTTTAATTCAAATTAGCTATTTAAAGCTCAAGTCAAAAATCCTTGAAGATCAATCAAGAGGGATACATAATCTGGCACAGTTTATGATGGCAATGGGCTCCAGCAAGACAGGATAGTTTTCTCCACAGCACCCAGGCAGATTGGAACTGTGGTCACTGCAGAACAGACAGAGGAAATAAATTCCCCAAGAACCCAGAAACAGAGAGGCAAGCAGTGCTCCATAGAAAGTTCAGCAGGGCATTTCCCAAGTGGTCTCATTTTGTTTTGCAGGACATTTGGCTACTGAAGTATTTATTTTCGTGTATAGTTTTTGTCTTCCTACCTAAAGTATTCACAAATTACATATGCTATAAATGCACCGTTTTTTTTTTTTGGTTAAGAAGACAGACAGTCTTGAGAAATTTAGCTCATTAGAGAGGATAAAACATTCCTAAATGGGATGTAAGACATTTTCTAAGAAGAGAACTGAAAAGAGATATAGAGAATTAGGATTGTGATGGAAAGAGGAAGTGAATTCTATTTATGCAGGGAGAGACTATTACAAAGGCAAGAATACTGTCCAGAAGAAAAAGAAAGAAGAAATTGTTGCAGCACGAGTACATAGCATATGATAATTTAAACAATAAGAAGAAGCCTCATTTGAGAACTTGTTTGAGAACTCTTGGTTCTGTCCCCAGAAGAGACGTTACTGCTGTTTGGCTCTGACAAGGCGACCAAGGGACTGGCAGTCCTGTGCTGAGCAGCCGAGATGTGATCAGCGTCCCTGGACTCATCAAGCTGACCATTCCTAAGGCAAGAGTGAATAAATTTTGCCAAAAGGAGAACTCTGAGATGAACCTCTGTGTGTGTGATGACTGATGGATTTGAGCGGTTGCCATGATCTGAAATTTCCTTCTCTGTGTCCTTGTTTGCTATCTATCTTCTCCACCAGACAGAATGCTCCATGACAGCAGGGGTCTTCCCTGATGGTTCCTCTTAAGTTCTCAGCATCTAGAAGAGTGACAGGTTCGTAGCAACTAATAATGAACGGATGAATGCATGAATAAATGAATTAAGGAGGAGTTCTCAGAGTTTGGAGCCTTCCCTGTGGCTGGGGCTCCTCCCTTACCTCCTGCAGAGTCCTGCCTCAGTCTTCAACCTTTTCCGATCCGAGCCAAGCGAGGGTAGGGCCTTTTAGTTCGGTGCATGCCTCTCCTCATCCAGCTCTGACCTTCAGCCCCGGTTCTGACAGTGGTACTTTTGCCTCACATTTGAGATCTTGTGCCAGTTGGTTCTGTTGTTCTGGGAACTGACTCTTTTCCTTTCCTTGAGAGTCCTTAGATATTAGATGAATCTCTCAGGGACCTAATATGCTGCATTAGCAAATGAGAGTTAAAAGTCTTTGAAATTTGAATTACTTTTATAAATAAGGTTTTGTTCGTTTTACAGATTGGTGAGTCCTGGGAAATTTGGTTTCTGATTAGAAATAAAGTCAGAATATTAGAATTACACAAAACTCTAAGGGTTTTATTAGTGCATATTAACAAAAAGGGTGAAAGTCTTTGAGTTGAGTTAAATAGCCAGAGGAATTTAAAAAAATTCAACACTATATCCTGCCCAATTCTAAGAAGGATGAAACTCGCTCCCTTTCCTTCACCAAAATAAGCATGGTCAAACAGGTTTTATTTTTTCAGTACTTAACAGTTTTGAATTGCTAATACAATACTAATGTACTACAGAGAATGTCTCAGGGTTATCAAGAAGCAGAAACTATAGGAAAATTTCAAAACAAATATAATTTTTTCCTGAGATTCTTTAAAAAAATCTTTTTAATACTGGTATAATTAATCTGCAATTACACGAGGAACATTATGTTTACTAGACTCCCCCATCACCAAGTCCCCCCAACAAACCCCATTACAGACACTGTCCATCAGTGTAGTAAGATGCTATAGAATCACTACTTGTTTTCTCTGTGTTGCACAGCCCTCCCTGTGCCCCCCCCAACATTATACATGCTAATCGTAATGCCCCCTTTCTTCCCCTCCCCGTTATCCCTCCCTTCCCACTCATCCTCCCCAGTCCCTTTCCCTTTGGTAACTGTTAGTCCGTTCTTGGGTTCTGTGTTTCTGCTGTTGTTTTGTTCATTCGTTTTTTTTTTCTTTGTTCTTATACTCCACATATGAGTGAAATCATTTGGTGCTTGTCTTCTTCACTTGGCTCATTTCACTGAGCATAATACCCTCTAGCTCCATCCATGTTGTTGCAAATGGTAGGATTTGTTTTCCTCTTATGGCTGAATAATATTCCATTGTGTATATGTACCACATCTTCTTTATCCATTCATCCACTAATGCACACTTAGGTTGCTTCCATTTCTTGGCTATTGTAAATAGTGCTGCAATAAACATAGGGGTGCATATGTTTTTTGCAAACTGGGCTGCTACATTCTTAGGGTAAATTCCTAGAAGTGGAATTCCTGGGTCAAACGGTATTTCTATTTTGAGCTTTTTGAGGGACCTCCATAAAGCTTTCCACAATGGGAACTAGTTTACATTCTCACCAGCACTGTAGGAGGGTTCCCCTTTTCTCCACAACCTCACCAACATTTGTTGTTGTTTGTCTTTTGGATGGCGGCGATCCTTACTGTTGTGTGGTAATATCTCATTGTGGTTTTAATTTTCATTTCTCTGATGACTACCGATGTGGAGCATCTTTTCATGTGTCTGTTGGCCATCTGAATTTCTTCTTTGGAGAACTGTCTGTTTAGATCCTCTGCCCCTTTTTTAATTGGATTTTTTGCTTTTTGTTTGTTGAGGTGTGTGAGCTCTTTATATATTTTGGATGTCAACCCTTTATCGGATCTCTCATTTATGAATATGTTCTCCCATACTGTAGTATACCTTTTTGTTCTCTTGGTGGTGTCCTTTGCTGTACAGAAGCTTTTCAGCTTGATATAGTCCCACTTACTCATTTTTGCTTTTGTTTCCCTTACCTGGGGAGATATGTTCATGAAGAAGTCACTCATGTTTATGTCCAGGAAATTTTTGCCTATGTTTTTTTCTAAGAGTTTTATGGTTTTATGACTTACATTCAGGTCTTTGAATCATTTTGAATTTACTTTTATGTATAGGGTTAGACAATGATACAGTATCATTCTCTTACATGTAGCTCTCCAGTTTTGCCAACAATAGTTGTTGAAGAGGCTGTTATTTCCCCACTGTATATCCATGGGTACTTTATCATATATTATTTGACCATATATGCTTGGGTTAATATCTGAGCTCTCTACTCTGTTCCACTGGTCTGTGGCTCTGTTCTTATGCTAGTACCAAATTTTCGTGATTACTGTGGCTTTGTAGTGCAGTTTGATGTTGGGAAGCGAGATGCCCCCTGCTTTATTCTTCCTTCTCAGGATTGCTTTGGCTATTCAGGATCTTTTGTGGTTTCACATGAATTTTAAAACTATTTGTTCCAGTTTTTTGAAGAATGTTATTGGTATTTTCATAGGCATTGCATTGAATCTGCAGATTGCTTTAGGCAGGATGACCATTTTGACAATATTAATTCTTCCTAGCCAAGAGCATGGATGAGTTCCACCTGTTAGTGTCCTCTTTACTTTCTTTTAAGAGTGTCTTGTAGTTTTCAGGATATAGTTCTTTCACTTCCTTGGTTAGGTTTATTCCAAGGTATTTTATTATTTTTGATGCAATTGTGAATAGAATTGTTTTCCTGATTTCTCTTTCTGTTAATTTGTCATTAGTGTATAGGAAAGCAACAGATTTCTGTGTATTAATTTTGTATCCTGCACTTTGGGGTTTTTTAGGTACAATATCATGTCATCTGCAAATACTGACAGTTTCACTACCTCTTTACCAATCTGGATGCCTTGTATTTCTTTGTTTTGTCTGATTGTTGTGGCCAGGACCTCCAGTACTATATTGAATAACAGTGGGGAGAGTGGGCATCCTGTTTTGTTCCCAATATTAGAGGAAAAGCTTTCAGCTTCTGCTGTTTAGTATGATGTTGGCTGTGGGTTTGTCGTATATGGCCTTTATTATGTTGAGGTAGTTGCCCTATATACCCATTTTGTTGAGAGTTTTTATCATGAGTGGATGTTGAATTTTTTCAAATGCTTTTTCAGCATCTGTGGAAATGATCATGTGGTTTCTGTCCTTTTTTTTGTTGATGTGGTGGATGATGTTGATGGATTTTTGAATGTTGTACCATACTTGCGTCCCTGAGGTGAATCCCACTTGATCATGTTCTATGATCCTCTTGATGTGTTTTTTAACTTGGTTTGCTAATATTTTTTTGAGTATTTTTGCATCTATGGTCATCAGGGATATTGATTTGTAATTTTCTTTTTTCATGGGGTCTTTGCCTGGTTTTCATGTTAGAGTGATGCTGACTTCATAGAATGAGTTTGGAAGTACTCCCTTCTCTTCTATTTTTTAGAAAACTTTATGGAAAATGGGTATTATGTCTTCTCTAAATGTCTGATAAAATTCAGCAGTGAATCCATCTGGACCAGCAGTTTTGTTCTTGGGTAGTTTTTTTTTATTAATGGTCAATTTCTTTGCTGGTAATTGGTCTGTTTAGAATTTCTGTTTCTTCCTTGGTCAGTCTTAGAAGGTTGTATTTTTCTAGGAAGTTATTCATTTCTTCTCAGTTTTTCAGCTTGTTAGCATACAGATTTTCATAGTATTTTCTAATAATTTTTTGTATTTATTTGGGGTCCATCGTGATTTTTCCTTTCTCATTTCTGATTCTGTTGATGTGTGTCAATTCTCTTTTTCTCTTAATAAGTCTGGCTAGGGGCTTATCTATTTTGTTTATTTTTTCAAATAATCAGCTTTTGCTTTCACTGATTTTTTCTATTATTTTATTGTTCTCAATTTTATTTATTTCTTCTCTGATCTTATTATGTCCCTCCTTCTGCTGACTTTGGCCTTATTTGTTCTTCTTTTTCCAGTTTCAATAGTTGTGACTTTAGACTATTCATTTGGGAATATTCTTCCTTCTTTAGATAGGCCTGGATTTCTATACACTTTCTTCTTAGAACAACCTTCACTGCATCCCACAGAAGTTGGGGATTTATGCTTTCAAGTCATTTGTCTCCATATATTGCTTGAACTCTGTTTTATTTTGGTCATTGCTCTATTGATTATTTAGGAGCATGTTGTTAAGCCTCCATGTGTTTGTGAGCCTTCTTGTTTTCTTTGTACAATATATTTCTAGTTTTATGCCTTTGTGGTCTGAGAAGTTGGTTGGTAGAATTTCAATCCTTTGGAATTTACTGAGGCACTTTTTGTGGCCTAGTATGTGGTCTATTCTAGAGAATGTTCCATGTGCACTTGAGAAGAATGTATATCCTGCTGCTTTTGGGTGTAGAGTTCTCTAGATGTCTGTTAAGCTCATCTTTTCTAGTGTGTTCTTCATGCCTCTGTGTCCTTACTTATTTTCTGTCTGGTGGATCTGTCCTTTGGAGCGAGTGGTCTGTTGAAGTCTCCGAAAATGAATACATTGTGTTCTATTTCCTCCTTTATTTCTGTTGGCATTTGTTTCACATATGTTGATGCATATATATTTATACTAGTTCTATTCTCTTGTTGGGCTGACCCCTTTATCATTATGTAATGTCCTTCTTTATCTCTTGTTACTTTCTTTGTTTTGAAGTCTATTTTGTTTGATACCAGTACTGCTGCACCTGATGTTTTCTCCCTATTGTTTGCATGCAATATCTTTTTCCATCCCTTGACTTTTAGTCTGTGTATGTCTTTAGGTTTGAGATGACTCTCTTGTAAGCAGCATATAGATAGGTCTTGCTTTTTTATCCATTCTTTTACTCTGTGGCTTTTGATTGGTGCATTCAGTCCATTTACATTTTGGTTGATTATTGAAAGGTATGTACTTATTGCCATTGCAGGCTTTAGATTTGTGGTTACCAAAGGTTCAAGGTCAGTTTCTTTACTACCTAACTGTCTAACTTAACTCACTTATTAAGCTATTATAAGCACAGTCTGATGATTCTTTACTTCTGTCCCTTCTTATTTCTCCTCCTCCATTCTTTATATGTTAGGTGTTTTATTATGTGTTCTTCTGTGTTTCCTTTGACTGCTTTTGTGAGTAGTTGATTTTATTTTTTGCCTTTAGTTAGTATTTGGTTGGTCTGATTTCTTTGCTGTGATTTTATTTTCTCTGGTGACATCTATTTAGCCTTAGGAGTGCTTCCATCTAGAGCAGTTCCTCTAAAATACCCTGTAGACGTGGTTTTTGGGAGGTAAATTCCTTCAACTTTTGCTTGTATGGGAATTGTTTAATCCCTCCTTTATATTTAAATTATAATTGTACTGGATACAGTATTTTTGGTTCTAGGCCCTTCTGTTTTATTGTATTAAATATATCATGCCATTCTCTTCTTTCCTGTAAGGTTCCTGTTGAGAAGTCTGATGATAGCCTGATGGGTTTTCCTTTGTAGGTGACCTTTTATCTCTCTCTGGCTGCCTCTAATACTCTGTCCTTGTCTTTGATCTTGGCCATTTTAATTATTACATGCCTTGTTGTTGTCCTCCTTGGGTCTCTTGTGCTGGGAGTTCTGTGGGCCTCCGTGGTCTGAGAGACTATTTTGTACCCCAGTTTGGGGAAGTTTTCAGCAATTATTTCTTCAAAGACATTTTCTATCCCTTTTTCTCTCTCTTCTTCTTCTGGTACCCCTATAGTGCAAATATTGTTCCTTTTGGATTGGCCACACAGTTCTCTTAATATTCTTTCATTCCTGGAGATCCTTTTATCTCTCTCTGCCTTAGCTTCCCTGTGTTCCTGTTGTCTAGTTTCTCTTCCATTAATGACCTCTTGCACCTCATCCAGTCTGCTCTTAAATCCTTCCAGAGATTGTTTTATTTCTGTATTTTTCCTCCCAACTTTATCCTTTAACTCTTGTATATTTCTCTGCAAATCTATCAGCATGATTATGACCTTTATTTTGAATTCTTTTTCTGGGAGATTGGTTAAGTCTATCTCCTCAGGCCCTCTCTCTGGGGTTTTCTGCATAATTCTGGACTGGACCAAATTCTTCTTTCTTTTCATGGTGATAGAGGTAGCTATAGGCAGGTAATGTGTGTGTCAGCTGGGAGAACAAAGTCCTTTCCTGCTTGCTGGTCACCTTGTCCTTCTCTGCTGCCTGTGTCTGTTACCTGATCTCCTAGAGCAGCCTCCAGGTTAATCCCCTAAGCTTCTGTGAGTGATATCTCTGTCACAGTAGTGCAGTGCCCTGCAGGGAGTGGCAGGTGTGCTGGGCATTCTCTTCTGCAAGAGTGGTGCCCACACTGGTCAGCTGTGCACTGGAGGCAGCCTTTGGGTCTTGCCTGAGTGGCTGTGTGCTGGGAGGAGATTATGGGCAGCTGCTGGGGTGGGCTGCTCCTGGGCTGCTCGGCTGCCCCCAGCATGGGCTTGCACAGGCCTCTCCCAGGTCCCTGTGGCACTGCCACCGCTGACCCACGTGGCCACTCTCCCGCTACTGGGACATTGTGTCTGGGTCCCTGCCCACCATGGGGATGACTGACAGGCTGCTTATTGCTGTGAGGGGCTTCAGAGCTGCACTGCCACCCAGGGGGTTAGGTCGCCTAGAGTTCCCTGGTTTTCCCAGCTACTGGGCTGAGTGTGCCAGGATGATTTCATCCAGCTGTGAGACCCCTGTCCCTTTAAGACTTTCAAAAAGCACTTGCTTTTATTTTGTCCCAGGGGAGCTGTTTGTGAGGACCCACTGACACGTTTTGCTTTACCGTTTCTGTAATATCCAGCACACCATGCACTGTGTGTCTGTGCTCCCAGTGCAGATTACTAGAGCTGGTTGTTTAGAACTCATGGGCTCCCATTCCCTCCCCGCTATGACTCCTCTCCTCCTGCTGGAGAGCTGGGATGGGAGGGCACTCAGGTCCCGCTGGGCCATGGCTTGTATCTTATCCCCTTCATGTGATGCTGAGTTCTCACAGATGTAGATGTACCTGGCTGTTGTACTGTATCCACTGGTCTCTCTTTTAGGAATAGTTGTATTTGTTGTGTTTTCAAAAATATATATGTTTTTGGGAGGAGATTTCCACTGAACTACTCATGCCGCCATCTTGGCTTCTCTTGAAATTTTTTTTTTATTTTTTATTGGAGGGTAGTTGACACACAGTATTACATTAGTTTCAGGTGTACAACACAGTGATTTTACATTTATATACATGATAATTCTAGGTACCAGCTATTACCATACCAAGTTGTTACAATATTTTGACTATATTCCTTATGCTATACATTACATCCTGTTTACTTATTTATTTTACAATTGGAAGTGTGTACTTTTTTTTTTGTGAGGGCATCTCTCATATTTATTGATCAAATGGTTGTTAACCACAATAAAATTCTGTATAGGGGGGTCAATACACAATCATTAATCCACCCCAAGCCTAATTATCATCAGTCTCCAATCTTCTGAAACATAACGAACAAGTTCTTACATGGAGAACAAATTCTTACATAGTGAATAAGTTACATGGTGAATAGTACAAGGGCAGTCATCACAGAGGCTTTTGGTTTTGATCATGCGTTATGAACTATAAACAGTTCAAATATGAATATTCATTTGATTTTTATACTTGATTTATATGTGGATACCACATTTCTCTCTTTATAATTATTATTTTTAATAAAATGCTGAAGTGGTAGGTAGATACAAGATAAAGGTAGAAAGCATAGTTTAGTGTTGTAAGAGAGCAAATGTAGATGATCAGGTGTGTGCCGTAGACTATGTGTTAATCCAAGCTAGACAAGGGCAATAAAACATCCATGGATGCAGAAGATTTCTCTCAAAACAGGGGGGTTAAGGTTATAAGCCTCACCTCTGTTGATCCCCATTTACTCACCTGATGGCCCCCCTGCAACTTTGCCTGTCTTAGGTTGTTCCTCCCTTGAGAAATCTTACCCGTCTCTGGCTAACCAGTAATCTTCCTGGGCCATACAGGGAAATGTTAAGTTGGTAAGTGAGAGGGAAGCCTTATTGTTTGGAAAGGTTAGCTTTTTACTTCTTTGCATATTTTATGCCCTGTGGCTTCTATGCCCAGCATTTGTCTTAAGGTGTCTTTACCACTTGGAAGAATTATGATACTCGGTAAATTCGATATGAGGTATGAATTCTACTTAAGGGTTATAATTAGGAAGGAAGAAGAAAAGCTATAGAAGTAGCAGGTGGAAGAAAACCTGGGAAGATTGATTACTTCTTTGACATACCTTCTTGTAGAGTAACTTCAGCATGTATAGGTTTTAAACTATTAATTAAATTGCACACACACATTAACATAATAGGAGTACAGTTACGTAACCAAAGCATACCTGTAATTACCAGCCATCTCCAGTGAAACCAAGAAAACCAGTTAGGCACCTTAGGCATTTGTGAAAACTCATCTATAATATGGTGAATATAGTCCAAGTGAACTTGAACAGTATGATAGAAATCAGACAAATTAAAACAACCCATTCCTGGGGACTGTTCACATCCCATATGTTCTTTTAACAATAAATAGTCTGTAGTTGTAAGATTTTGGGGCACTACAATTTGCACTTCTCCTAATTCTTGGTTGAGTTCCAACAGTTTAGATCCAGTCAAATTTGTTGTTTTGCTGTATGCACAGGCCAGCTTAGATATCTCCTTCTTCATTCCCATGGTGGGATGAGTGCATCTACACCTGTAGCAGTGCATGGATCTTTGTTGGGGTTTTTTGATAGTCATCTTCTGGCATGAGTCTTCCTGAGAGTGCTGATGTTGGAAGTTCTTTTTCATATCGTATCTTAGTTCATTTTCTGGGTAGCCAAATTAGGCTTTGATCCTCTGTATAAACACAAACAGACCCTATGCCTACACTTTTATATGCCCTTTATATCATTATGTAGAACTCACTGGAGGTCACCACACAGGAACTGCTTTTTTTTTAATCATTAATCTACACTTACATGATGAATATTTTGTTTACTACGCTCTCCCCATACCAGGTCCCCCCTATATACCCCTTTACAGTCACTGTCGATCAGCGTAGCAAATGTTGTAGAATCACTACTTGCATTCTCTGTGTTTTACAGCCCTCCCCTTTCTCCCACACCCCCATGCATGCTAATCTTAATACCCCCCTTTTTCTCCCCCTCCCTTATCCCTCCCTACTCACCCATCCTCCCCAGTCCCTTTCCCTTTGATACCTGTTAGTCCATTCTTGAGTTCTGTGATTCTGCTGCTATTTTGTTCCTTCAGTTTTTCCTTTGTTCTTATACTCCACAGATGAGTGAAATCATTTGGTATTTCTCTTTCTCCGCTTGGCTTGTTTCACTAAGCATAATACCCTCCAGCTCCATCCATGTTGCTGCAAATGGTAAGATTTGCCCTTTTCTTATGGCTGAGTAGTATTCCTTTGTGTATATGTACCACATCTTCTTTATCCATTCATCTATCAATGGACATTTAGGTTGCTTCCAATTCTTGGCTACTGTAAATAGTTCTGCGATAAACATAAGGGTGATTGGTCTTTCTCATACTTGATTGCTGCATTCTTAGGGTAAATTCCTAGGAGTGCAATTCCTGGGTCAAATGATAAGTCTATTTTGAGCATTTTGATGTACCTCCATACTGCTTTCCACAATGGTTGAACTAATTTACATTCCCACTAGCAGTGTAGGAGGGTCTGAAATTCTTAATATAAATTCCTGGCTTCCAAGCCTCACATGTTTGGGCTAGGATTTTAAAAGAAGACTTAATGTTGAGAAAAAATAATTGAAAACAAAAATCTTCTCCCAATTCAGGAAACTTTTCTACAAAGGCAGGAGAAACAGAAAATAGTTTTGTTATTGAATAAGTATTAAATAAGAATGTGATGCTTATCATAGGCAACTGGTAAGAAATTGCAATGAGAGAAGAAACATCACCACCTTACCTAGCCAAGCAGATTATATAGCCAAGAACATTCCCTACATGTTCTCAAGATAAAAAACTAGTCCTCAAGTCAGAGGACTTGACAGCACATTTGTTACATATAGTTCATCCTAAATTTACCTGGTAATTGGGTTGACCATCTGTGTTAACAAACCAGCTTTATACAAAGGGAAATCAAACTTTCACGTATTTATGACAGGAGGTTCTTTTGTGACTTGGAGTTAGGTTTTCACCAAAGTTGAGTTTCTATCTCTTCACAGAGACCAAAATATTCAGAGGGAAGGCCTGGGGTCTTTGGGAAAGGCAGTCCTGGGTTGCAAACTGGCAAGATATTACAAAAAAGAAAAGGTTTATATATGCCTCAAAGGGGCAGAGAGCACTTACAATCAGAAGATTATAAAAAATTGTTCTAACAAAAGGGAGGGGGTATAACTCTTCCCTCAAATTAAGGGAGAATTAAGCTTTTATTTTGAATTTTACTTTGTTCTAAAAAGTTGAACTTCTCAGATTTTTAAGTCTTGCAATCAGCAACACATGGAAACCAGGGAAGCGTAGGGATTCCTTGAACACTAAATCCTGCAATTAAATCAGAAAAAAAACATTTTTTCCCCTCATATTCTACTCAGGGAGTGGGCCATTTTGCACTTACTGATGAACATTTCTATTATACATTCAATTAACTCTTCTGGTTAAGATAGAGAAAAAATAGAAATATCTCCTTGTTTTAAAAATATGTAATTCCCCTGAAAGAATTTGTCACTGTTTCTTAAAAGACAAAGACATGGGGGGTGGAGTCAAAATAGCAGTGTGAGTAGAGCAGCAGAAATCTCCTCCCAAAACCACATATACTTTTGAAAATACAACAAAGACAACTCTTCCTAAAAGACAGATGAGAAGACACAGGACAGCAGCCAGACTACATCCACACCTGCGAGAACCCAGCACCTCATGAAGGGGGTAAGATACAAGCCACGGCCTGGAAGGACCCAAGTGCCCCTCACCCCAGCTCCCAGTGGGAGGAGAGGAGTTGGAGCGGGGAGGGAGAGGGAGCCCTGGACTGCTAAACACCCAGCCCTAGCCATCCGCACCAGAGTGCAGACACAGTGCATGCATGGTGTGCTGGAAACTAGGAAACAGGACAATAAGACCTGTGAGTGGGTTCCAGCAGCCAGTGCCCCTGTGACAAAGAAAAGTGAGTGCTTTTTGAAAGTCTTAAAGGGACAGGGGCCCCACAGCTGGATGGAAGCATCCTGGGACATGTAGCCTAGCAGCTGGGAATTCCGGGGAACTAAGGGCACCCTAACCCTCTGGATAGTAGGGTGGCTCAGAGGCTCCTCACAGAGATAAACAGCACCCTGGCCGTTTCCCCACTGACATGGCTCTGCCATATTAGAGCAGCAGCCTGAGAGAGGCCATGCCCACAGGAACCACGGAGCTAAAATCCACAGTGGCCAGGAAAGAATCAGAAGCCCCATCTGTGCACAGCTGCCGAGCATAGGCCGCTAGTGGTCGTTGTTCTCCCAGGAAAGGAAGGCCAGAAAGTAACAAGAAGGGATGTTCTCCCAGCCATCACTCGTGCCAGCTCAGCAAACTATCTCTATCACCATGAAAAGGCAGAACTTGAGGCAGACCAAGATCACAGAGTCAACCCCTGAGAAGGAAATAGACCTAACCAGTCTTCCTGAAAAAGAATTCAAAATAAAAATCATAAACATGCTGACAGAGTTGCAGAGAAATATACAATAGCTAAGGGATGAGGTCTAGAGGGAGATAACAGAAGTGAAAAAATCTCTCTAAGGATTTATAAGCAGAATGGATAAAATGCAAGAGGCCAATGATGGAATAGAAACCAGAAAACAGGAATGCATAGAAGCTGACGCAGAGAGAGATAAAAGGATCTCCAGGAATGAAACAATGTTAAGAGAACTGTGTGACCAATCCAGAAGGAACAATATCCACATTATAGGGAAACCAGAAGAAGAAGAGAGAGAAAAAGGGATAGAAAGTGCCTTCAAAGAAATAATTGCTGAAAACTTTCCCAAACTGGGGGAGGAAATAATCGATCAGACCACAGGAATACACAGAACTCCCAACAGAAGGGACCTAAGGAGGACAACATCAAGACATATTATAACTAAAATTGCAAAGATCAAGGACAAGGACAGAGTTTTAAAGGCAGCTAGAGAGAGGAAAAAGGTCACCTGCAAAGGAAAACCCATCAGGCTATCATCAGACTTCTCAACAGAAACTGAACAGACCAGAAGAGAAAAGCATGATATATTTACTGCAATGAAACAGAAGGGCCTTGAACCAAGAATACTGTATCCAGCATGATTATTATTTAAATATGAAGGAGGGATTAAACAATTCCCAGACAAGCAAAAGTTGAGGGAATTTGCCTCCCACAAACCACATCTACAGGGTATTTTAGAGGGACTGTTATAGACGGGAGCACTCCTAAGACTAAACAGATGTCACCAGAGAAAATAAAATCACAGCAAAGAAAGCAGACCAACCAAATACTAACTAAAGGAAAAAATAAAATCAACTACCCACATGAAACCAGTTAAAGGAAACATGAAAGAGCACAGAATAACACAACCAACATATAAAGAATGGAGGAGGAGGAATAAGAACAGAGAGAAGTAAAGAATCTCCAGACAGTGTTTATAACAGCTCAATAAGCAAGCTAAGTTAGATAGTAAGATAATAAAGCTAACTTTGAACCTTTGGTAACCATGAATCTAAAGCCTCCAATGGCAATAAGTACATATCTTTCAATAGTCACCCTAAATGTAAATGGACTGAATGCACCAATCAAAAGACACAGAGTAATAGAATGGATAAAAAAGCAAGACCTATCTATATGTTGCTTACAAGAAACTCACCTCAAACCCAAAGACATGCACAGACTTAAAGTCAAGGGATGGAAAAAGATATTTCATGCAAGCAATAGGGAGAAGAAAACAGGTGTTGCAGTAGTAGTAGGAGACAAAACAGACTTCAAAACAAATAAAGTAACAAGAGATAAAGATGGACATTACATAATGATAAAGGGCTCAGTCAAACAAGAGGATATAAACATTATAAATATACATGCACCCAACACAGGAGAACAAGCATATGTGAAACAAATACTAATAGAACTAAAGGAGGAAATAGACTGCAATGTATTCATTTTAGAAGACTTCAACACGCCACTCACCCCGAAGGATAGATCCACCACACAGAAAATAAGTAAGGACACAGAGGCACTGAAAAACACACTAGGACATATGGGCCTAATAGACATCTATAGAGCTCTACATACAAAAGCAACAGGATACACATTCTTCTTAAGTGCACATGGAACATTCTCCAGAATGGACCACATACTAGGCCACAAAAAGAGCTTCAGTAAATTCCAAAAGATTGAAATTCTACCAAACAACTTTTCAGACCACAAAGGTATAAAACTAGAAATAAATTCTACAAAGAAAACAAAAAGGCTAACAAACACATGGATGCTTAATAACATGCTCCTAAATAACCAATGGATCAACGAACAAATTAAAATAGAGATCAAGGAATATATGGAAACAAATGAAAACAACAACACAAAGCCACAATTTCTGTGGGACTCAGCGAAAGCAGTCTTAAGAGGAAACTACATAGCAATTCAGGCATACTTAAAGACAATTTCTGTGGGACTCAGCGAAAGCAGTCTTAAGAGGAAACTACATAGCAATTCAGGCATACTTAAAGAATGAAGAACAATCCCAAAAGAATAGTCTAACATCACAATTATCAAAACTGGAAAAAGAAGAACAAATGAGGCCTAAAGTCAGCAGAAGGAGGGACATAATAAAGATCAGAGAAGAAATAAATAAAATTGAGAAGAATAAAACAATAGCAAAAATCAATGAGAGCAAGAGCTGGTTCTTTGAGAAAATAAACAAAATAGATGCCTAGAGTACCTAACTGGTTTTCTTGGTTTCAGTGGATGTGGCCAGTAATTGCATGTCTGCTTTTGTTATTTATCTGTATTCCTATTCTGTTAATGTGTGTACACAATTTAATTAGTAGTTTGTTAAAACCTATACATGCTTATGTTACTCTACAAGAAGTTATGTCAAAGAAATAATCAATCTTCCCATGTTTTTTCTGTCTTCTACTTCTATAGCTTTTCTTCTTCCTTCCTAATTATAGCCCTTTAGTAGAATTCGTGCCTCATATTGAAAATTACCGAGTATCATAATTCTTCCCAGTGGTAAAGATACGTCAAGACAAATGCTGGGCATAGAAGCCACAGGGCATAAATCTTCAAAGAAGTGAAAAACTAACCTTTTCAAAGAATATTGCTTCTCTCTCACTTACCAACTTTACATTTCCCTGTATGGCCCCAGAAGACGGCTGGTTAGCCAGAGACAGGTAAGATTCCTCAAGGGAGGAACAACCTAAGATAGGTACAGTCGCAGGGCAGCCATCAGGTGAGAAATTGGGGATCAACAGAGGTGAGGCTTAGAACCTCATATCCCCTGTTTTGAGAGAAATCTTCTGCATCCATGGATGTTTTGTTGCCCTTGTTTAGCTTGGATTAATATTTAGTCTGTAGGCACGCACCTGATCATCTACACTTGCCCTCTTACAGCACTAAATTATGCTTTCTATATTTATCTTGCATCTACCTACCACTTCAGCATTTTATTTAAGAAAAAAATTAGGGAGAAATGTGGGATTCACACATAAATCAAGTATATAGATCAAATGAATAATCATATCTGACTTGATTGTTTATAGTTCACGATGAGTGATCAAAACCAAAAGTTTCTGTGATATGACTGCCCTTGCACTGTTCACCATGTAAAAACTTATTCCCTATGTAAGAACTTGTTCATTATGCTTCAGAAGATTTCAGACTGTTGAGAGGTAGGCTTGAGGTTGATTAATGATTATGCATTGAGTCCCCTATACAGAATTTTGTTGTTGTTAATAACCATTTGATCAATAAATATGAGAGATGCCCTCTCAAAAAATAAGACAAAGTCATTTTAGATAGTGCTCGGTGTTGGACATAGAAATTGATTTCTCTGGGAGTTAGAAAGTTTCTTTACACAATTTTCCAGCTTTTGGAGGGAGGTGGGAGGTAAGCTGGGGGCTCTGGGCTTTGATCCTTCCCAGAATGGAAGCTCCATACCCCTTAAGTGTGCTCTTTCGTTTCCACTAGGAAATGGGTACAAACATACGTTTGCCTGCCTGGTTTCTTTTCACTGAGAATTTAGACTTGAAAATTCTTCAGAAAATCACTACTCATTCCTTGACTGGTCAATTTAGCCCTGATCTAAGATACTTTCTTTATTTCTTAGTGAATCTGTTGGGGACTGAGTCAGTCTCCAAAGATGGGTGATTAGAGAGCATGGAAGGATTCTGCAGAAAAAAAGGTTAGTTTGGGAGTCAAATATTCACTCAGATGTTCCCCTAAAGAAGCTTAACAAATCATGTTTCTCTGGCTCTAAGACTGAGCCCTTGGGAGGATTTCCAGACTAGTTGATGAAAAACACTTGAAATCATCCTGTTAAGACACATGCAGGGTTGATCCATTTAGAAAGCTGGCTTCTAAAAGTGTATTTGATTCTGTTATTATTTGTTAGGCTTACATAAAAGGCTGCTCAACTTGTGTGAGATCAAATTCCTAGGAGTGGACTTGAATACAATCTTTCATACCTTGGGTTTGTCCCCATCTATCCCCTGTCCCAAATGTAAAATTATCTAACTTTAGAGGCAGCTTTATTTAGCCCAGTGAAGTTAAAGACCTTTTCTTCCCAAAGCTTATTAATGTTTCTAATCTAGTTTTCTATCCTGAGCTCTTCAATATAAATGTCACCTCAATAGAGGTTAAATAGCAGTTTATATTTTAGGCTACATGCCAAGAGCTAACCTTAAAATTCTTCCTAGCATGGATAAAATAGGGAATTGAAAATGTTTATGGTTATTTGATTTTACTGTGGTGTAATAACAAATGTATTTAATCATGTGATGGAAGCACACAGTTAGTAGATAAATGGGCTAACTTTATTGTCTGGAATTTAACAAAACACTTGCTACTTTGCTTCATGAAGCCAACTTGAAAAATTAAGTCACATTAGCTCAGATGTGAATATTGTCACAAGGGCTCAATTTGGGCTGAAATGCCATATAAATAGAATAATGATTTCATCAGTGCATGAAAACTTCAGGAAGGTGCCCAGAGCTGTGTCCCAGGAAATGGGCATGAGGCTGCTTTAAGATAATGCTTTTATTAATGATACAAAAGCTATAATGGAGGGGTAGGAAGACAGGCTCTCAATGGATCTGATAAAATGTAAGCCCCCATAAATGATTTTTTAAAAATATTTATTTTAGCCATACTCTGACATCTTGAAATAAGGCATAATCAGCCAGAAGTGGTCCAGAAAAGCCTTGGTAATTTTAAATACCCTAAGTCCTTCTTATGGAAGTAGTTTCATGTATAAGTTAAAAAAAAGTCTCATTAACTTTTGAGGTTGCTCCCTCCAGAATGTGAAAACCAGTTTCTGTTAACTGTTTTGCACCATCATGTGTTAAATTGCACAACAGGACAAAAATAGCTCCTCCAAGATGTGAGAGGGAGCTGGCGTTTTGCATTTTGAAGCACTGGCAATGCCCCTAAATTTATGTTTAGAATCCTTTTTCTGAGAAGATTGTTAAGGACTAGAACCAGCTACTTTGAATATTTGGAAAAAATTTTTCAAGGTTTCAGTTGGTGTTGGTATGGAGGTTCCTAGGGATAGAGGGTGAACTAGATGACAGTGAAGGATTAGAAATAGACAAAGGAGATATCTACATGCATGTGAAATGACCTAGAGGAATGTACTGAATTCATCTTCTTGTTCTTTCATCAGTCATTTGTGCCTTTAATAAAATTACTCACTGGAAGATAGCAGCTCAGGAGCTCAGTTTTTAGCTCTTTTCTACCCAGTTAAAGTGGAGCCCAAATAATGTTTTCCTATTACCTAGTGGTTGCCCTGTATGAACTTGTAGCTTTTTATCCTGAGACCCTTTTGTTCCTGTTTGTTTTCTGAAGTCCAGGAGCTCTCATGCAGCATTAGGCTGGGGTCTGGGGCAGGGGCTGCATCTGTGGTTGTCAGGATGAGAGGCTGTGGAGCATGTGTCCACTGGCTCATCATTAGAAGAACCTGTTCTTTGAGTAGGATGGGGATTCTTACCACTGAGGAACTGTAAAGACCTAAGTGAGTATGGTTTATATTGGCTGGATCTGGCTGTGTATCTGGTTTTAAGTGAATCTACCAAAGGATGATGCTGAAGAGGTCAAGTATGATTCTTCCAGTAGGCTGAGTAATGGTCCCTCAAGACGTCCAAGTGCTAATCCCCAGAACCTGTACATACCCTACCCTATAAGGCAAAAGAGACTTTGCAGATGTGGTTAAATTAGGACTGTGAGATGAAGGGGTGATTTTGGGTAATCAGGGGATCCTCATAACCACAAATATCCTCATGGGATGAAGGCAGAGGGAGATTTGATTAGCAGTGGAGGGTACGGTGATGTGATGATTGGGCAAAGACTAGAAGACCGTGCTTGGAAAATGGAGGAAGATGCCATGGGCCATGGACAAGAACAAGGCACCAGAAGCTGATAAAGGCAAAGAAACATTCCTTCCAAGAACCTCCACAGGAAGATAGCCTGCTGACACCTGATTTAAGCCCAGTGAAACATTTTTCAGACTTCTGACCTCCAGAACTGTGAGAGAATGAATGTATGCTACTTTAAATGACTAAGTTTGTGATAATTTGTTAGAACATCAATAGGACACAAATGCAGGTTTAATTAACAAAGAATGTCCCACCAGTCTTCCCAAGAGACAAGTGTGACTCTCAGTGTTCTTACCTAGAATGCTATGGCCAGAGTTGGAAACAGTTTTGAGAGCACTTTCTGGCCAAGAGAATAATGGGCACATGAACATAATTAAAGCTTCCAAGATCCAGTATCAAAACAAAGTGCATGAAGATTAGAATAAGAAGAATTCGAGGCGGAGCCAAGATGGCAGTGTGAGTAGGACAGTGGGAATCTCCTCCCAAAAACATATATATTTTTGAAAATACAACAAATACAACTAATCCTAAAAGAGAGACCAGAAGACACAGGACAACAGCCAGACTACGTCCACACCTGCGAGAACCCAGTGCCTGGTGAAAGGGGTAAGATACAAGCCGCAGCCTGGCGGGACTCGAGGCTCCTCACCCCAGCTCCTGGCAGGAGGAGAAGAGTCAGAACAGGGAGGGAGAGGGAGCCCAGGACTGCTAAACACCCAGCCCTAGCCATCTGGACCAGAGTGCACACACAGTGCATGCATGGGGTGCTGGAAACTAGGGAAACAGGGCAGCAAGATCTTTGAGTGGGTCCTGAAGCCGGCACCCCTGTGACAAAGAAAAGAGAGTGCTTCTTGAAAGCTTTAAAGGAACAGGGATGCCACAGCTGGATGGAAGCATTCTGGGTCACAGTCCAGCAGCTGGAAATTCCAGGGAACTCCGGGCACACTAACCCCCTGGGCAACAGCTCTGAGACCCCTCACGGAGGTAAAGAGCCAAACAGCCCCCCATCCATTACCCCTCTGGGACCCCACCTAGCAGAGCAGCAGCCTGAGGCGGCCACGCCCACACAAGGGAGCTTCCTCCGTACCGGCTGGGCAAGATACAGAGACCCAGTCTACACGCAATTGCCCAACACAAGCCACTAGGGGTCCCAGTTGTCCCAGTAAAGATGCCAGGAGCAAGTGGAAAGCCTTAGCTCTCCCAGCTGACAGAAAGCCAATAGCTCACCATTGCACCTATCAACATGAAAAGGCAAAAAAATTTGATCCAGACAAGACAAACCCAGACAGCTTCAGCATCTGCTACATCTTCCCCTGAAAAGAAACCCGGGGAGATAGATTTATTCAGTCTTCCTGAAAAAGAATTCAAAACAAAAGTCATAACCATGCTGATGGACTTGCAGAGAAATATGCAAGAAATAAGGAGGGAGAATACAGAAATAAAACAAGCTCTGGAAGAACTTCAAAACAGAATGGACGAGATGCAAGAGACCATTAATGGACTAGAAAACAGAGAACAGGAATGCAGAGAAGCTGATGCAGAGAGAGATAAAAGGATCTCCAGGAATGAAAGAATTTTAAGAGAACTGAGTGACCAATCGAAACGGAACAATATCCGCATTGTAGGGGTACCAGAAGAAGAAGAGAGAGAAAAAGGGATAGAAAGTATCTTTGAAGAAATAAATGGTGGAAACTTCCCTAAACTAGAGGAGGAAATGGCCTCTCAGACCACAGAGGTACACAGAACTCCCATGACAAGGGATCCAAGGAGGGCAACACCAAGACACATAATAATTAAAATGGCAAAGCTCAAAGACAAGGACAAAGTATTAAAGGCAGCCAGACAGAAAAAAAAGGTCACCTACAAAGGAAAACCCATCAGGCTATCATCAGACTTCTCAACAGAAACCCTACAGGCCAGAAGAGGATGGCATGATGTACTTAATGCAATGAAACAGAAGGGCCTTGAACCAAGACTACTGTATCCAGCCAGATTATCCTTTAAATATGCAGGAGGGATTAAACAATTCCCAGACAAGCAAAAGTTGAGGGAATTTGCCTCCCACAAACCACCTCTACAGGGCATCTTACAGGGACTGCTCTAGATGGGAGCACTCCTAAAAAGAGCACAGAACAAAACACCCAACATATGAAGAAGGGAGGGGGAGGAATAAGAAGGGAGAGAAATAAAGAGTCATCAGACTGTATTTATAAAGCTCAATAAGCTAGTTAAGTTAGACAGTAAGATAGTAAAGAAGCTAACCTTGAAACTTTGGTAACCACAAACTTAAAGCCTGCAATGGCCATAAGTACATACCTTTCAATAATCACCCTAAATGTAAATGAACTGAATGCATCAATCAAAAGACACAGAGTAATAGAATGGATAAAAATGCAAGACCCATCCATATGCTGCTTACAAGAGACTCACCTCAAACCCCAGGACATGCACAGACTTAAAGACAAGGGATGGAAAAAGATTTTTCATGCAAACAACAGAGAGAAAAAAGCAGGTGTTGCAATACTAGTATCAGATAAAATAGACTTCAAAATAAAGAAAGTAACAAAAGATAAAGAAGGACATTACATAATGATAAAGGGGGAAGTCCAACAAGAGGATATAACCATTATAAATATAAATGCACCCAATACAGGAGCACCAACATATGTGAAACAAATACTAACAGAATTAAAGGAGGAAATAGAATGCAATGCATTCATTCTAGGAGACTTCAACACACCACTCACTCCAAAGGACAGATCCACCAGACAGAAAGTAAGTAAGGACACAGAGGCACTGAACAACACACTAGAAGAAATGGACCTAATAGACATCTACAAAACTCTACATCCAAAGCAACAGGATACACATTCTTCTCAAGTGCACATGGAACATTCTCCAGAATAGACCACATAATAGGCCACAAAAAGGGCCTCAGTAAATTCCAAAGGATTGAAATCCTACCAACCAACTTTTCAGACCACAAAGGCATAAAACTAGAAATAAACTGTACAAAGAAAGCAAAAAGGCTCACAAACACATGGAGGCTTAACAACACGCTCCTAAATAATGAATGGATCAATGACCAAATCAAAATGGAGATACAGCAATATATGGAAACAAACGACAACAACACAAGGCCCCAAGTACTGTGGGATAAAGCAAAAGCAGTCTTAAGAGGAAAGTATAGAGCAATCCAGGCATATTTAAAGAAGGAAGAAGAATCCCAAATGAATGGTCTAATGTCACAATTATCAAAATTGGAAAAAGAAGAACAAAGGAGGCCTAACGTCAGCAGAAGGAGGGACATAATAAAGATCAGAGAAGAAATAAATAAAATTGAGAAGAATAAAACAATAGCAAAAATCAATGAAACCAAGAGCTAGTTCTTCCAGAAAATAAACAAAATAGATAAGCCTCTAGCCAGACTTATTAAGAGGAAAATAGAATCAACACACATCAACAGAACCAACAGAATCAGAAACGAGAAAGGGAAAATCACGACGGACCCCACAGAAATACAAAAAATTATTAGAGAGTACTATGAAAACCTATATGCTAACAGGCTGGGAAACCTAGGAGAAATGGACAACTTTCTAGAAAACTACAATCTTCCATGACTGACCCAGAAAGAAACAGAAAATCTAAACAGACCAATTACCAGCAATGAAATTGAAGCAGTGATCAAAAAACTACTAAAGAACAAAACCCCCGGGCCAGACGGATTTACCTTGCAATTTTATCAGAAATACAGAGGAGACATAATATCCATTCTCCTTAAAGTTTTCCAAAAAATAGAAGTGGAGAGAATTCAAAAATACATCAAAAGGATCGTACACCATGACCAAGCAGGATTCATCCCAGGGATGCAAGGATGGTACAATATTTGAAAATTCATCAACATCATCCACCACATCAACAAAAAGAAAGACAAAAACCACATGATCATCTCCATAGATGCTGAAAAAGCATTTGATATAATTTAACATCCATTCATGATAAAAACTCTCAACAAATGGGTATAGAGGGCAAGTACCTCAACATAATAAAGGCCATATATGATAAACCCACAGCCAACATCATACTGAAGAGCGAGAAGCTAAAAGCTTTTCCCCTGCAATTGAGAACAAGATAGGGATGCCTACTATCTCCACTGTTATTCAACATACTACTGGAGGTCCTAGCCATGGCAATTAGACAAAACAAAGAAATACAAGGAATCCAGATTGGTAAAGAAGTTAAACTGTCACTATTTGCAGATGACATGATATTGTACATAAAAAGCCCTAAGGCTCCACTCCGAAACTACTAGAGCTAATATCAGAATTCAGCCAAGTTGCAGGATACAAAATTAACACACAGAAATCTGTGGCTTTCCTATACACTAACAATAAGTAATAGAAAGAGAAATCAGGAAGACAATTCCATTTACAATAGCATCAAAAAGAATAAAATACCTAGGAATAAACCTAACCAAGGAAGTGAAAGACCTATACCCTGAAAACTATAAGACATTCTTAAGAGAAATTAAAGAGGTCACTAATAAATGGAAACCCATCCCATACTCTTGGCTAGGAAGAATTAATATCATCAAAATGGCCATCCTGCCCAAAGCAATATACAGATTCGATGCAATCCCTATCAAATTACCAACAGCATTCTTCAATGAAGTGGAACAAATAGTTCAAAAATTCATATGGAAACACCAAAGACCCCGAATAGCTAAAGCAATCCTTAGAAGGAAGAATAAAGTAGAGGGGATCTCACTACCCAACTTCCAGCTCTACTACAAAGCCACAGTAATCAAGACAATTTGGTACTGGCACAAGAACAGAGCCACAGACCAATGGAACAGAATAGAGACTCCAAACATTAACCCAAACATATATGGTCAACTAATATTCGATAAAGGGGCCATGGACATACACTGGGGAAATGACAGTCTGTTCAACAGATGGTGCTGGCAAAACTGGACAGCTACATATAAGAGAATGAAACTGGATCACTGTCTAACCCCATACACAAAAGTAAATTCGAAATGGATCAAAGACTTGAATTTAAGTCATGAAACCATAAAACTCTTAGAAAAAAACATAGGCAAAATCTCTTAAACATAAACATGAGTGACCTCTTCTTGAACATATCTCTCCATGTAAGGGAAACAAATGCAAAAATGAACAAACAGTACTATATAGAGCTGAAAAGCTTCTGTACAGCAAAAGACACCATCAATAGAACAAACAAGTATCCTACAGTATGGGAGAATATATTCGAAAATGACAGATCTGATAAAGGGTTGACATCCAAAATATAAAAAGAGCTCACACACCTCAACAACAAAAAGCAAGTAATCCAATTAAAAAATGGGCAGAGGCGCTGAATAGACAGTTCTCTAAAGAAGAAATTCAGATGGCCAACAGACACATGAAAAGATGCTCCACATCACTAGTTATCAGAGAAATGAAAATTAAAACCACAATGAGGTATCACCTCACACCATCCAAAAGAGAAACAACAAATGTTGGCGAGGTTATGGAGAAAGGGGAACCCTCCTACACTGTTGGTGGGAATGTAAATTAGTTCAACCATTATGGAAATCAGTATGGAGGTTCCTCAAAATGCTCAAAATAGAAATACCATTTGACCCAGGAATTCCACTTCTAGGAATTTACCCTAAGGATGCAGCACTCCAGTTTGAAAAAGACAGATGCACCCCTATGTTTATCACTGCACTATTTACAATAGCCAACCTAAATGTCCATCAGTAGATGAATGGATAAAGAAGATGTGGTAAATATACAGAATGGAATATTACTCAGGCATAAGAAAAAAACAAATCCTACCTTTTGCAACAACATGGATGGAGCTAGAGGGTATTATGCTCAGTGAAATAATCCAGGTGGAGAAAGACAAGTACCAAATGATTTCACTCATATGTGGAATATAAGAACAAAAGAAAAGTGAAGGAACAAAACAGCAGCAGAAGCACAGAACCCAAGAATGGACTAATAATTACCAAAGTGAAAGGGACTGGGGAGGATGGGTGGGAAGGAAGGGGTAAGGGCGGGAAGAAATGAAAGGGGGCATTACGATTAGCATGTATAGTATGGGGGTGCACGGGGAGGGCTGTGCAACACAGAGAAGACAAGTAGTGATTTTACAGCATCTTACTATGTTGAAGGACAGTGACTGTGAACTTGGTGACAAGTAGTGGGTTTACAGCATCTTACTATTTTGATGGACAGTGACTGTGAACAGGGATGTGGGGGGGACTTGGTGTAGGGGGGAGCCTAGTAAACATAATGTCCTTCATGTAATTGTAGATTAATGATACCAAAATGAAATAAAAATAAAAAAAAACAATAAAATCCAATAAATATTGAAAAAAAAGAATAAGAAGAATTCATGGGAAAAAATAATTGGGGTCTGACTAATGCCTTTTCCACCTTGACAAAAGCTATATTGGAAAGAATGACAAAGAACTTGAGTTGTTGGGAAAACACCCTTAAAAATTCAGAGTATGAGAGATTTACAGCAAGTCTTTTAACCGATTAGAAGCTTCCCCTACTATACAGTTTCCTGACCTGAGGTTAGCTTTCCTCAATCATTGTCTGAAACCTGCTATAGAACAGAGTCTCTTAGATCCCAGTAAAGCTCAGGCTCATGAAAGGTGGGGTGCCCTTCGGGCTGACAATAGGATTTCATTCTACTTTGCTTTTCTAGCAGAGTTCACATCATCAGAGTTAAAGAGGAGAACAGAGGAAGAGAAGAGGTAAGTTTCTCAGCTGAAGTTGAAAATGGGGAGATTGTTTCCCTGCTGTTAATGTTAGGCAAGAAACAGAGATAAGTGGGAGGAGAGGTCAGGGTGACCACAGAGAAGTTGAGACTAGAGAGTTGAGACTACAGACAGCTTCCACCAATGAGAAAATCCATGGCAGGAGAAGTAAACCAAAGAAATATTCCACAAACTAGAGTCCAACTGGGCATGCTCCTGAGGTGTCTTGAAGTGACCTTTCCTCATTATAAAGTCATTAAAATAAATCTGCATTGCAGTTTTTCCCCCCTTGGTGGGCAATCAGAGAGAATTTGGGGAAAGAGCATTTGCAGTAGAAATTAGCTTGCATCATTGCCAGCTGGTCAATCAAGATAGTTTGCATAGCAATACCCCTCCTAAAAACTCTTTGCAAACCCCATAAAAAGGAACTTTCTCCAAATATTTGGGGCCTCCTGACACTAGGTCAGGGCCCCCTCTATTACAGAGTGTAGTAAACTTGCTGTCTGCTTTCTTGACTGGTTTTACTCTGACTTCCCTGTGTCACTGAACCAATCTCCTTCCTAACATTAGTAGGCTGAGGTGTATCTAAACTTGAAACTGCCTGCTTTTATGGAACAAGAGATCACACGGACGTAAGTGGATCTATAAATATAGTGCTGGCAATAGATTTTCTCCTGGTGAAACAGGTCCATTGAATTTTTCAAGAAATGCTTTCAATTTCTAGAGAAAACTACGTTCTGGTTCTTGATTATTGTATAATTTATCTCAGGGATTTTTCACTCTCTTTGGAGTGTTTGCTTTCCAGAGAAAGCTACAAGGCATTAACAAGAACTATTTCAAAGCAGTGAAATAATAGACCTAAGCAGCTGCCATCAAGTGCCCAGTCTCCATTGATTACAGACATTTTTAATTGATGCATCTTGGAAAATGATAGTATTTTTGCTAAGAATCCCAAACAGAAAAAAAATAAGATATAGGAAATGATAGTTTCTGATTTTAGCATAGAAAATAAATAAATTGCTCCATAGTTTTAACTTTAATACAATGATGACTCTCTGGAGAGAATTAAGAATTAAAATCCTACTCTCTCCCCAGGCTTATAAGTCTCTCTGATCTAGGCTCTGAATGAAACATTCCCTTCTATGTCTTAGAGTTTAAATCTTAGAAAGGGAGAGATGTCATGCAACCAATAGAGTGAATTTAAAGCATTCTTTAAGGGTGATGATGAAACTTGAAACTGAACTGACATTTGTTCGCAGCAGCTCCTTCATTGATATGCCAAGGAGTCAGGAGTCATGGAGTTGGAAATTTTAGTCTTTTCCCAAAGATGGTCATTACAGCAAATAACTCCTCAAGAGTTATTCATGGGCTTCCTTAGAATGTCATGCCTGCACACAGATCTGATCTGAGGTATGCTGCTTGACATCCATTCAACACACATTCATGGAACTCCTGTTGTGTGCCAGACACTGTCCTGGGCCAAAACCAACCCAATCTCTGTTTTTATGGATCTTTCATTCTACTGGGGAAACAGATAATCAAAGGTCAGTAATTACGTCCAGTATAAATGAGAGGCATAGGGTGCCATTGGGAATATTTTAGGAGGCTTACAGTTGGGGAGGTGGTCAGGGAAGATTTCTCTGAGGCAGTGGTGTTTGAACTGAGAGGTGAGGTGTGAGCAGGATTCAACCAGGCAAAGAGGCAAGGGTTGAGGGTGGGCAGAGAAATAGGCAGAGGCAATCCAATGTGCAGACTGTTGGTGGGAAGAAGCATGGTACATTCAAGGATCTGACCAACTAATATCTTATGCCTGGGAACAGGATTAGATAGGATTCTAGTAAGCAAATAGCAGACAAGGGGGTGGGTATGTTGAAGCTTGTTGAATATGGTCACAGAGGATTTAGGCATTGGATCTAGGCTCTGAATGAAAAATCTAAATACCCTAAATAAAGGGTATTTAAGCATTGGATCTGTGGCCTATGGAATAATGTGTGTGTTTTTATCTTTTGTAAGAATCTGCCATAATGAGCTTCCTGGGGAAAGTACAGAAATGTTGAGATTTACCATGTGTGGTGTTTTGTCCTGGCATATGCCAGCTGGGGCCGATTAAGGCAACTTCTCTCACTGCATTTCAACTTTCTTATTTATAAGTAAACTCAGCCTCATAGCACTGCTGTTCTGAAGATTAGAAATAAAAATTTCTGGCATTGGGCTACACAGTAAATATTCATTCCATGGTATATTAATGTAAACAGCATGTGTTTAGGGATTCAGAAGAGCCAGAAGGGAAGGACACATTCATCCCCACTAGATGCACGGGTGTCTCCTCTCTGTCTCCTCTGTGACCATTGGCAACTCACCAATCCAAATGCATAGAATGAGGTCAAGATCACCGTATCAGAAGTCAGCTACCTGAGATGTAAGTAGCCTGTGGTAATCCTGGTTACTATTTGCTACTGAAGAAAACAAACATCAAACTATTACAGATTTAAAATCCTAATTCTGGGAGGTCATCACAACCCTTGAATATGGCAAGATTTTTCTGTCTTGTGGATAAAATCATGGACATTCTACATTTTTCCAGAGTGTGACTCAGTTTACTTGAGGTTTCCCATTGAAGAGGTGAGGAGAAATCTGACCTGGGCACAAAATTAATCATTATAAATCCATTTTTTAAAAAGCCAAATTTAAACAATTCCCTGTGTTACCAGATGCCATCTGATAAAGGGCTTTCTTTATGAAGGACAATCAGTTCAGGTGTTGACCCTGAGCCCTTAACAGCCCAGAAAGAGGCCAAGGTGAACAGCAGAGGCTTCTAGAACACAGGTCCTGAGATGCTCTTGACCAGCTCACCTGCCTGTGAGGTCGTGGTGGCTTGTGAGAGGCAGGGACTTCTACTCTGCAGTAAGATAGAAAGATATTTCCCCTTTCTCTCTCTTTCTTTTTTTTTTTTGGTAATTAATTCCTGTGTAGTTCTTTTTCATTTTGTCAATTTCAACTTGACAATACCAGGTTGTCTCCTTTAAACTAAGGGACAAAAAGAGTTTAGACCAAAATTTAAAGGAAATTGGAATTTATTATTAAAAAAATATGTAACTATAAAATGCTTGTTGTGGAAAACACAGAAAGGGATGAATAAGAAAATTTAAATAAATGAACATGCCATTATTCAGACCCAAGTCATTAACATTTTTTCATATTTTTCTCTGCATAAATATTTTCATGCCTATGGATATATATAATTTTTACCAAGTTGGGTTCTTCATATATATGGATGCAAACTACACTGTCATTATACTACAGTATGACACCTCACATAGAGTAGAGAAAAATGAATACACTATTTATATATTTTTTATGTAATGTTTTACATTTCCTTAAATTATTAAATATCCTTTGAAAAATGTTAAAGTGGCTGCTAAATATGATTTTTAAAGTGTATAATTTATGTAATCAATTTTTTTGTCTTAGATTTTTCTAAAATATAAAACTTATATGGCATAAATCACTATGCATTATTCTGATTTTCTTAGGGTTAATTCCTAAAATGAAAATTTTGGGTCTGTGAATTTGAACAGGTTGCCAAACTGCCTTCCAGAAACTTGTACACTAATTTAAAGTGTATGAAAATTAGTAATTTTATTGCATCAGGAACAAGTAGGAATTGTAATCCAATTTAACAAGGAAAATATCATCTCATCTTAATTTTTACTTCTATGATTATTATTGTGTTTGAACAAACTTTTTTTTTAACCAATCATACCTGTGTTCTGGTATATTTCCTCTCTCTTTACTACTTTTTCTGTTGATTTCCTAATCTACTGTTTTTCAGTTAGTAAGACATCATCGATATCTTTTAAAATTATTCTTGCAATACAGATGTTTTTAATTTTTATGTAGTCAAATCTACTGGCCTTTCTCTTTATGGTATTTACCTTTTTCTTTTATGCTTTAGAAGAGCTTTCTGAATCATGAGATCAATTTATGTTCACTTTTTCTTTTATTCTAGCTCTTCAACATTTCTTTTTAAAACATGAAACGCTTCCTTCTATTTCAATCTAATTTTGGCTTGAGACAGGGAGTTAACTTATTTCCCCTTAGCAATTAACCATTTATCTCAGTGTGATTCATTGAATAATTCATCTTTTCCTTAGTGAGTTAAATGTCATAATTATCATAATAAAAATTTATAGGAAGGGATTGACTGTACTTCTGGACTTTCTGTTTAGTTCTCTTGATCTGCCTGCTCATTCTTGGGCTAGAACAACACTACTTAAATGTTTGGTGAAAATAATTTCTATTTCTTTTAAAAAATACATATTTTTTGCAAAGAAACCTTGGCTTCACTTTCTTCCATCTTCTTCACAGCTTACATCCCAATGACCAAGTCCTGGTAAGTCCACTTTTAAAGTACCTTTAAGCCCATCTAGAATTCCTCTTCCTTCTGCTTCTACCTACACAAGCCACCACCGCCTGCTACACTGATTGGACACCTGGATCCTGGCTTGTCCCCATCTTATTCATTCGCCTTCCTACAGTCAGAGGGATCTTTCTAAAATGCACTCTGACTACATGATTTCTTTTCTTAAAATATTTAAGGAATCCTCATTCCCTTTATGCTGAAGTTGAAACTTCTTTAACTTGTGTTACAGTGTGACTGTTCTACTGGCAAAAATCTGTTTCTTACTATTTATCTAACAAGAGCCATGCCTCTTTTTACCTGACACATTAAGGGTGAGTTCAGGCAGATGAATATCACTGGCTTCCATCTGTCTTGGTAGTATCAGATGGTTCCATGTTGGCTAATGCCATGGCTGAAACATGATAACTGGAGGCTATGATTCTCTGCAACCATGTCTCAAACTTCATGGTGTGTGTGCATCTCCTGAGAACTGGTATTAAAATGCAATTTCTGATTCAGTATGTCTAAGGAGTGGCCTAAGTTTTTCTGCATATCTAACTATTTCCTACATGATACTAATACTGCTGCCTGAGGACAACACTTCAGTACAGAGGCATCCAGCAGGCCTGCTAAATGTTATTTCATTACTTCTTCTCTCATTAGATACTGAAATATACCATAACACACAGTACTTAAAAATATGTTATTTTAGCAAATCCAATTTAGACTACATTGTGAATAACTTTTTTTGAAAGTTTTGTTGTCATAATGATGTGAATCTTTGCCTTTGGCCTATCTCTCAAATAACTCCTAAAAGGAAAACTCAGTGTAAATAAAGGAATGATAACCTGATATATTACACTGTTAAGTGTTTAAATAGCTATAAATTAATAGAGATATAAAAAGGCGATTCTTATGCTTAAGACAATTTTGAACTGGACCTTCCATTTTGACTATGCACAAAGAATCTCACGGCCACAAGAAATAAAAATATTTTTAAGATAGGGAAGAAAATAATGAATGTCAGGCAATAGAGGAGCATGTTTTTATTACTTCCAAAGTTACAGTTTGTATTTGAGAAGTACAGTAATGGGTATGAGAGGATATCTGCCTTAGTTAGAATTCCAGCAGTGCTACCTACTGACTGTGACCATGAGCTTAGTATATCACTTATTTTTTCTTCAGTTTTATCATTTATAAAATGGAAATAATAGTATCTTCCTCATAGGGTTGTTGTGAGGATTAAATGTGATACTTGGAAAGAACATAAAACAGGCCTGACATCTAGTTATTGCTCAATGAATGCTAATTGTTATTGTTAAAAATGAATATGATTATTTGTATGGCTAAAATGTGGAGAACTGACAACATCAAATGTTGACAAGGAAGTGGAGTAACAGGAACTCTCATTCACTTCTGGTGGGAATGCAAAATGGTACAACCACTTTAGAACATAGTTTAGAGGTTTCATACAAAACTAAACTTACTCTTCTCATACAATCAAGCAATCACACTCCTTGGTACATATTTACCCAAATGAGTTGAGAACTTATATCCACACAAAAACCTGCACATGAATGTTTATAGCACTTTGTTCACAATTTCCAAAACTTGGAAGCCCCCAAGGTGTACTTCAGTAGGTGAATAGATAAACTCTGGTACATCCAGACAATGGACTATCATTCACAGTACAAAGAAATGAGCTATCAAGCCATGAAAAGACATGAAGGAAACCTAAATGCATATTAGTAAGTGAAAGAAGTCAATCTGAAAAGGCTACATACTATGAGTCCAACTACATGATATTCCAGAAAATGCAAAACTATAGAGGCAATAAAAAAATTAGCAGTTGCTAGGGGTGGGGGTGGGAGGTTGAATGGCAGAGCTCCAAAGATTTTAAGGGCATTGAAACAATTCTGTGTGAGGTGATAATGGAGGATACATGTCATTACACGTTTGTTCAACCCATAGAATGTGAAACACCAAAAGTGAACCCTAATGTGTACTGTGAGCTTTGGGTGATAATGATGTGTCAGTGTAGGTTCATCAGTTATAACAAACATACCTCTCTGATCAGGGATGTTGTATTGCTATTGATCTCATTACTGTATGAATAAAAATATGTATAAACAATGTAATAAAAACTAGTAATTTGGTAATTTTACTTTTAAGATTAGTACAGAAGAAATCTGTATGTCTGTTAATGTTTTATTTGTTGCAGCAGAAGTTTAAAAAGAAGAGTGTGTTGAAGCTTTTCATATCTGTTGTATGAGCATTTTGTAAAACATTGAAATGCTTTCAGATAGTAGTACATGAGAGCATTTCTTACGACTTACTCTATATTATTTGTTTTCCTTACTCTAAAAAGTTGAATAAAATCTATTTAGTTCAGTTCTCCTACATTAAAAAGAAAAAGACTGTGGTTGCAAGGAAGGGGGTATATAGGAGCTCTCTGTATTTTGCACTCGATTTTGCTGTGAACCTAAAATTGTGTGTACACATTCATGTATGTGTGTATATGTACACACAAAATAAACCCATTCCTTCTACCATGATTTAAATAATTTGATTAGATGAACATAGGGACATATACACATATCAGAATTTGAGAATTTCTGATATTAATTGGACAAATAAGACTTTCTAAAGGGTTCTAATACATCTACTACTCTGAAATATTTAGACATCCAGACTCTTCCAGAAGCTACAAAATAAACTTTTTTCATAAACTGTGTCTCACCCAGCATTTGGTCGCGGTGGGAAGTAGGCTCAGCACAGCACCGCCCCAGCCCTGGCTCCACCGCTCTCATGCAGCCCTGCCTCTGTCTCTGCTCTGATTAGGAAGATAGACTTCCTAAACATTTTTCAGGAATTCAGTGGGCACCTGACGAATGATGATAATTTTTCAATAAATTTATGTGTCTCTGATAACTAATGCAAATAAATAAAACCATGGAACAAACTGTGCCTTTTATTATGAACAAAAATGATAGTTAAAGTAAGCTAAAAATTGTGACCCAGTTAGAGCTATTTACAAAAATCCCTTAGTCATATATCAAACAGATCAAAGTCCAAGTTGTAAATTTATATACACTTTATGAAACCGACCGGCTCCGTGGAAAGAGCCTAAAATTTCCACATGTATACTATATAAATATCACAAGTATAAGCAATCCATTTGTCTTCATTTAGCCTTCAGCCACTTAATTTCCAAGGAATTGCTTGGCCGTTTAAATATAACTTACTTCTGACATGGTACAGTTTCTCAAGACAGAACCCTGAGGTTTCAAAGGAAAATGTAGAAAGTCCTGGGAAATTAGGGATAAATTGCAGTTAGGTTTTACAGTTTTCAAAAAATGTCCTGGAGTTACAAATGACCCTACCTAGAAGCAACACCAATATGAGAATAGGCACAGGGAGGCCATTAAGTTCATCTTCCTGCCTCTGTGTGAGACTGCACTGTCCGCTGGGGGATGTCAAGTGGGTGAACTTCAGGAAGGCTTTGAAGTGGGACACTAAGGAGAAACGTTTGACTGCTTATAATAAGGGTCCAGTCAGGATATTAAAACTACCTAGCTATTTGACAGAGAGAATTGAATACAGATTGTTGTAAACCAAATTTTAGACAGCTTCAGAGACAAAGGAGAGACACTGAGGTCTCACAGATGAAGTTAAGGTGGGAAGCAGCTACCACCACTCGCGGGAACAAGGGAAGGGGATGGACGAGGTTACTAGGATTTAAGAGGCTTGGAAAAGGAGTACTCAGGAATTGGACCCAGACCTGGGAGAGTGGATGCTGCCTGCTGGGGCTAGCTTCTTGGGGGTGCAGTCAGGCTACTGCTGAGAGGGTGAGAGGGTGGAGGAAACTGCACGCTGGAAGAAACTTCTGGTACTGAAACCGTCTGCCATTCCGGAGTGAGGAACCAATTCTGGGAGATGTTGACAGCATCAGGAGGCAGAGCAAGAAGGAATACCTTCCTTCTCCCTTCTTTTTAGTCTCCTCTGATGAAGAACCACACAGGGAGCTGGATGATAACAATTAAGTATGATTCACAGGGTCCCAGCCCCATATCCCAGAGTAGCATGAGGAAGATGGGTTTGTGCTGAAAGCCAGTAGTCCGATAACCAGCATAATACCCCAAACAGAAGTTGGTGAGGCTTTACAGCTGGGGCATACATTCAAATAACTGCAAAAAGAGAGAATGGGAACAAGAGAGCAGGATGGAAAGCAGGAAATTAGTTCAGAGTGGAAGGGTAAATGTGGATGATGGAGACCTAGATAATGGAGAGCATTCTGTCACCACATAAACATCACTGGAAGGCTCATGTGTAAGAATCCTTTGTGAACCTTTTAGTACTTTGAAAGGGGAGATAACGATAGCAAAGGAAACGAGCTTGTCTCTCTGCTCCTTCTTCCAAAGATAGCTGCACCGTAAGCCAAAAAAAGGAACAGTTTGTCTATTAACAGAAGTACCGCACTAACACTGTGGAATCGCTGCCCCAGAGTCTGCAGGAGTTCTCAGATGACGGCATCCTTTCTCCTGTTTCAGGGACAGAGCAGTGACTCCATTCTTCCAGTTATATTTGGAAGACCACTTTGGAGACATTACTAGAAGGAGGATTCTTGCCCTAGTTTTCCTAAACACAGAATGCTAGACTCAATATCTCAGTGTGTCCAGGCAGGGGCACACACTGGAGCAATGTGTCCTGTAGCTCCTTGCATTTATAACAGAAAATGAATCATGTACTTAAATGCCATCATTGCTCTGCTTTCCTCCTAGTCCTATGCCCATTATTGCTTTAATCTTAGCTTTCATTCTGAGCTGCAATAAAAGAGAAGGGAATAAAGAATGCTACATCCTCCTGCACTTGGAGTTTTATAGCTATCCTTAGCTGTCAGACTTCATTCCCTTGTGGAAAAAAAAGTGATATTTCCTTCCAATCAACATCTATCCCATTTTCCCTGAGAACACATACGCAAACACACCTACTCACACATTAAAAGTGTTCCTTCATAAAAAAAGCAAGAGGCCAATAAAATAAGAATATTGTCAGAAAATATCAAAATGAAAATATAACAGCATAATGATCATATGCATATGTACTGAGCTGGTTATAAATGTTAGTGGCAAATAAATAAAGTGGAATTCATAACCTGTCTCATCCATTCATGTCAAAGTGGGGTGAATCACAGCAACAACTGGTGTACTGACTCAAACAGTAATTTAAGAATAAATTTGGGAAGGAGAGGATGAAAAGAGGAGCTGGCAACTCTGTCAACCTTGAGAGTATCTGTTCATGTGAATCTAGAGGACCTTGGTATAGACATTCAAACTCTAACAATGAACTAACTATCACTGGTTGTCTCTGCAAACTGACATGATGAAGACCTTCCTCCTCATTCTAAAGATAAATAAGATAAATCAATCAACAGTTGGTCTCTTCAACTCACCACTTCCTCAAGGATATTCTAAGATGTCTTGTCTGTCTTGGGATTTTAAACCCAGAGATATAGCTAACTAAGGGGTTGCATTACCCTAGAAGACTGGTTACCTGTTAGTAATCCTAAAAGAAACAAAATCAGGAACCAAATTTAACCAGAGCTGGCAGTTTCTGGAAAGAATATTAGAAACACAAGATGAAAAATGCTTGTAAATCACTAAGTTATCAAAACCTCAATCAAACTGACTACTGCAGACTTCTGTGGAGGGATGCCACAGCCCTTCCAGGATGTGCATTACCGTGGAGCATATCAGGGTCATAAAATGAAGGCACACAGGCTTTCGTCTCTTTCACAAAACCTGGGAGGCTCTCTTGGGTTGGAGGCAGGGGAAGGAGGCACATGGGGGCCTCCTTTAATGAGACCACTGCCTCTGGTTGTAAGTTTACTAACTGAAGGTGTTTTACTTGGAAGCCCTTTAAGACAAAGAAGATGTCACTGGCTGGTCCCACATGAAATGTATATGATCCTCAGAAGGGGAAATAATTATTTCATGAACTGGAGAGGCAGCTGATGGCTAGAAGGTTTCACTCCTATTCCCTAAGCAATGAGGCCAGCAAGAGCATATGTGGGAATTTGGTCAGTCAGCTACTCCCAGGGATTCCTTGAAAATGTTCTTCTCCTGGTGTCTGTGACATTGACAGTTTCCTTCCCACACTACAGCTTTTCCCCAGTCTGCCACTCTGCTTTACCTCTTGGTGACCAAGAACGGGCTGCTGCAAACCCAGATCCTGGGTCTCCTTTTCTTCTTCCACAATGCAAGTGATCTCCTGCCCTGTGGCTTTAAATAAATCCCACATGCTAACAATTCCAGGGCCTGAGCTCCCTTTTGATATCCACAGGTGTGGACCCAACTCCCGTCAACACACAGACTTGGATATTAACAGATGCCTCCAACTGAGGAAGAGCAGGAACTGAGGACAAGTATCATGATTAATTTTTCCTGCCTATGACAAAAAATGCCAATATACAAATAGTATAGTAGGAACAGGAAAGACTCCATCTTAAGGTTAAGATTCTATTCTAAAAACCAAGGAGTTGGGAGGTAAAATTCCTAATATATTTTGTGGTAATTAGCCAACAATCAACCCTATCTAGAGACAGGGCAAACAGTTCTAAACTATATGTTTCCACTGATGGAGGGTAACCATTATCTTGCAGAACAGATCAATGAATTCCTTGTGTTAAGTTTGTCTTACAGAATATCTAGAGGACTGACTATGGATGATGACATAATGTCTCTCACTGTAGACAGACTTCATGAGACCACATGTCAAGCCTATGCACCCCCAGCCCTTTGTCTCATTCTTGAAATCCTTACAAGACTTGAATCCTAAGCCTTACATGCACACCTTCTCTCTGAGGCTGCCCACACTCCCCTTTCTTTGAGTGTGTATTTTGCCTTAAGTAAAGACTTCTTGCCACTCAACTTACTGCATTTTGTCTCTGCATGTTTACAAGCTTTTCAGAAGAGTAATAAGAAACCCCTTTTTTCAGTGGTAAGCAACTTTGTTACTTTACTATTTCATTCAATTTTCTAGACTTAAGCACAAGTCTTCTCTCCCTCTGTCATACTTCAGACAAGCAAGGAAGGGTTACCAAAATCTCTGATTTGGGCTTACAACTTTCTGTCACCTGGGTGACCTGGACTACACTGCAGCTGTATAATCATGCTCTTTAGTAGTCTGCCCAAAAATCTCCTTTCTTTGCTTTGGGGGAGTTCTCAGACAATGATCTCACTCTATCCAATGCTCTGCAGCTCCCCCAAATCCTGGAGTGGTAGTGGCTTAGTTCCCATGCCATGCAGATTTAAGCAGACACTGGACATCAGGTGACCCTGGCTTCAGGAGCTGGCAAGGGATTTGCTCTATGCTGAACAGGAGCATAATGACCTTCTCTTTACTCCCTTTGTTCTTGCTTGTTATCTACTGCCTGCATGGCTTCTGCCATTCACTGCTACTCTCACTTTAATGAATTCCTTCCTTACCTATACTCCTGACCTATTCATGAATTCTTTTTCAGTCAGAGCCAAGAGCCCTTCTCCACTTGAGATGAGGTCTCACCCAGTGAGCAGGGAGAAGCCTCCGCAGATGCAGCTGCCCAGCAGCATAGTATGTCTACGATGAAACGATTTCTCCCACTCCCTTCCAATCTGTGCCTGGGAAGTTTTCCCAGACTCAGTAAACGGTCTACTCTTTCTCTAGGCAAAAACCTAAAAGTCAGATGTCAGTCATCCCTTAATCAATGTAGCAGTGAGTCTGCCAGGTCTAAAAACAATATATATCTCCAACCCACCCATTTCTTGCCACCCCCACTGCTCCCTGAGCCTAGCACTCCTCCCTGGATTGTGGCTGTGAGCTTAAAACTACCTCGCTACCTCCACTCCTAAAACAACAGCCTACTCTCTGCACAACTCTGCTTGAATGATCATTTAAAACATAAGTCAAAAGACATCATTCATGCTTCAAGCTTTCCACTGACTTCCCACCATACTAAAGAGTGAAATTAATCCTCCTTCTATTGTTGCAGAACTGTATGATATCTGCCCTTTGCTCCCACTTCAGCCTGATCTCACATTTCTTCCTCCTTTGATTTTGCTGCACTTCAGTCCCATGAGCCTGTTTTTCCTCAAAAAACCTCAAGCTCGCACCTGCCCAAGGGCCTTTGCTGGCAACATTTCTTTCATCTAGAATACCTTTCCCCTCAGATTTTTACGCGCCTTGTTCGTTTTCATTCCTGTCTCAGCCTGAAAGTCTCCTCTTCAGAGAGGACTTCCCTGACCAGACTTCTACAAGTTTTCAGCCAAAGAGACCCAATTAAAACAGGAACACTGAACAGAGAGAAAGTTCTTAACAAATTGGTCCTGGGGGAAGGGCTTGGGGGCCTCTGGAAAATCAGGAAGTATTTGCTGACCTAGACTGAAGCTCAGAACAACTAACTGCCTTATACTGGAAAGTCTTCAGAAAGTCTTACTGCAGAGGTGCCATGGTCTTTGCCGCTGGAGTTTCTGGAGAAAGACTGAGACCCAAGAAAGGGCATAGTTCCCTGACTGCGGGGACAGACTCGGTGATTTGTATCACAAAGAAATCGTATGCAAGGTAGGAATGAAAATAAAAGAAGGGAGTACAGAGGACCAAGGTAAAGAGACAATGAAAGGTCTGACTATGTTTCTGGCCTGATTACTAAGAATCAAAATGTACCAAAAAGGAGAGGAAGGAGAAAACAGTGTGAAATTCTCAGGGAAGAAAGATTAGGAAAGAAAAGGGCATCAAAGATGAGAAACCCTCCAATAAGAGTGGATACTTGGTGTAAACGTGCTTTTCAATTCCTCTTGGTGCTCACGGTGAGTGACACCTTGACTTCCTGAGAAGAATTGCTGGCACCAGAAAGCAAAGAACAAATTCAAAGTGCAGTTCTCCAAATAGGACCAGCTGCCAAGCAAAAGGCTGACACACTAAATGAGACTGGAGAATTTATTTACAGCCAATGCCATGCTAGAGGTAGAGAAAGAGCTGCTTACATCAGCGAGACTAGGCTTACCACTGTTAAAGGGGCCTGAGGGTAAATTCTGAAAACCCTCCCATGAGTCGGAGTAGGACAGGAGAGGGACCACCAGAGTCTGTCACCATCAACAGAAAGCGATTGTGATTCTCTTAAAGGAAGGACAGTTGGATGGTAAACCCCCTAATTGTCGGTATGTCAGTTCTGAGCCCACATGTGGCTGGGTACAGGCTGCAGAGTGAGAAGCTGAGCATACCAACAAGGTAGACTGTGATTGATTCACAAATGGGCTCCGTGACACCCAAAGGGCCCGTGTTTGCAGCCTCACTCCAGGGTTCTGGTGTCTAAGGTGTAGGAGCAGGAGAAGGATAAAGGAGTCGAAGTCATGACTGTCCCTAAGGAGTAGCTAAAAACATGATGTATGAGGGAAGCATCTTGGGTTCTCTGTATCTCAGCCCCTATGGTCTTGCAAGTTAAATTTCTGGTTCTGAATAACTTCACTTAAAACTATATGCATTTCATTTTTCTTCCCTTAGATGAAAAAATATGCTTTTTCCATGATAAAATTAACTGCTTGGTTTTTACATGAAGGTGGAGTTAGAATTCTGCAATTAGAAACCCTACTGTGGCAAAAAGTGAATAATTAAAACTATGAAATTGGAATCAGAAAATTTCATGGTTAACATGTGTGTGCATGTGGGTTGACTGCAGTTTGTCTGACCTACTTATGACAACCTCTGTGTGGACATGTGCATTCTCTTTATCTCTTCTTGGGTCATTCCAGACATAAGAATTCATCACTGAGACTCTGCAACAGCAGCATAATAGATATAATATCCCTTGGTTAACCAACATATCCCTTGGTTTAGGGTTCGCCAGGGAAATTAATGGATTTTGGAAAATTTTAATTGCTAGTATAAATCATGCACATAATCCCTAACTCTTCTCTATTTCATACTCAACATCTTCTAAAATTTGAGAAAAGGTGGAGATATAGTTTTTTTTTAAACATTTCACATTTCAATTGTGATTTCCTTGATTTTAGTGAGATTTCCTGAATTTGAATCAAAATTTCCCCTTACTTCTTAAGGAAAAAACTCTCTTTGTGTCAAAAGCAGTCTTTAGTGCCTTGACAGGTTGGTTGGAGGTTAGAATTTGATAAAGAGAAAAAATTGTGATGGCAACATTCCAGAAGTTAGGAGTTGGATGAAACTTTTTAAGCTTTTTAATAACTTTGGCCTAAAGCCACTAGCGCCCAGCTTGGCAGAACTGGTGGAGGTAATAACTCTGTAGGCATTTTCTAGTGAAAGTACAGCATGAAGTAATTTTGAAAGGAGTATTGCACACTTTTATCTTAAAATATAAAGTAAAAGGTGAGGAAGCATATGGTATAATATTTGGGGATTCTTACATGATGTTTGCAGTTGAATCAGGAAGAAATTTGTTGGTAAATTTGGTCTTTAATTCTTTGAGGTAAAACTGTGTTTTATCTCATTCTCACCATGGAAATACCTTAAAATGTAGAATTGTGGATATGGGCAGGCTATATTATAATTCATACCTAAAACTCTGGATGCTTGTATTCCAGCAAATATAACCTCCCAGGTTTCCACATGTCTCTGTGCAAAACACACTGGGCCAGCCCTCAAAATGTATGCAAATTGCATGAATATTTTAATACATATGAAGTGAACATGGAAGTATAACTGAAGTGTACTATCTGTACTTTTCTTTTAAGGTTTGATGTTTGTGAACCCAGAGCACTCTGTAAAAGCCCATAAAGAAATTGTCAGATATAAACATTCTGGGTGAAAATTTTTACATTGTTATCATGTACACATTTTTATAAGATTTTTTTTCACTAATAATTCAGTATAGTTTGTAAGGAGCTATAAATATTGACATTAAATTAAAATTTGATCTGAAAACCCTCGATATCCCAGAAACCTTATCCACTAGTTTAATTGAAGCTTCTTAAATGTCAAAAAAAAAGTATGATTTGAGCTAGGTCTGCTTTGCTTAATAAGTCTCTTTATTTTTAATCTTACTTTTACATCTAGAGTTTCTGGAAAAAAGTCACATCCCTTATTTTATGATTCTGTATCCCAGTAGCAAACTAGAAAACTAATGTTTACTCAAGGTGAGTGGGCTAATGGAAGGCTATTATTACCTGAAAGGTGTAAAGCAGGATAGAGAAAAGGAAGCCTTTACATAAAGCTGGATTTGTAAAATACTGTAATAATTTAAAAGCAAAGGAGTTTGTAAAGTATTGATCCTAAATCATTCTGGAATGATATCAGCATCAGAAAGATCAATGACTTCATGAATGGAGTAATATAAATGTGCATTCTAGTAAGTGTTAGAATTATTTAGTATTATTCTAATAAATATTAATTATTCAGTATTATTCTAATAATAAGTATTATCTAACTAGTAAGGGATTTTAGTTAATAGGCTGAGGGCCAAATTTCCTTTCATTTCCCTATAGCCTGCTGGGGGAAAAGGCAGGATTTCCCTTTCTTTTCAGACAGCCAGTGTTTACCTGGAGCTGATTTCAAGATGCACAGAAAGTCAAGAGGAGAGAGAGAAAGAAGCAACAAGAAGGAAAGAAGCAACCAAAAGCTCTGCTTTGTTCCCATGGGTGCTTCATCTGTGTATCCATCTTTAACCACATTAATCCCACAGATCAATGAGCGGATGGGTAACACAACCTGAATGATTCATTATGGTACATGTGGGTCATAATAAAAATGTTTAAATACATGCTTAGTGCTGACATTAAATAGTATAAATATCAAATACAGTAGTGGAGATATAAATTTTTTTATTATTTTTATTTGTTTTATTTTGGTATCATTAATCTACAATTACATGAAGAACATTATGTTTACTAGGCTCCCCCCTTCACCAAGTCCTCCCCACATACCCCATTACAGTCACTGTCCATCAGTGTAGTAAGATGCTATAGAGTCACTACTTGTCTTCTCTATGTTGCACATCCCTCCCCGTGCCCCCGCCACTACACATGCTAATTGTAATGCCCCCTTTCTTTTTCCCCACCCTTGTCCCTCCCTTCTCACACATCCTCCCCAGGCCCTTTCCCTTTGGTAAAGATATATTTATACATAAATGATCATGAACACAGAGTTTGGAAACATCTCATACTTAAAAAGAATTAAAAGCAAAATAAACAAATCTCCAGTGAACTAGCCTGGACTCAGGCAAGTCAAACATCTGCTCTGAGGTCCATGGAGATGAGTACCCCTCACCTGAGCAATGACAATAAAACTCACTTCATTGTAGAAAAGAAACATTCCAGCAAGAGTAGCTCTCCGGGCCCTCCATCATCATATCAGTCTGCTCAGTGATTCTGCACCTATCACTGATAGAAACTGTCTATTTTATTTACTTATAGTTTATGCTTCAACAATTCCCTTGAACTGCAGGTGTCCACTTACATGAAGATTTTTTTCAATAAGTATATTGGAAAAGGTTTTGGAGATTTGTGACAATTTGAAAAAACATTTTCTTTTCTCTAGCTTACTTTATGATAAGAATACAGCATATAATACATATACCATACAAAATATGTGTTAATAGACCATTTATGTTATTGGTAAGGTTCTGGTCAGCAGTAGGTATTAGTAATTAAATTTTTCGGGAATCAAAAATTACACATGGATTTTTTACTATGAGGGGAGTCAGCTCCCCTAACCCCCAAATGGTTCAAAGGGCCAGCTGTATTTATTTGTTTCTGTCCCCCACTAATGGAATGGAAGCTCTAAGGAGTAGGAACTTCATCTTTCTGGTTCACCACTGGATCTTTAACACCCAGAACAATGATTAGGACACAGTAGGTGGAATATTTGCTGAATTTGTCAATGAGTTTTCTGGATTCACAAAAAGAGGCATACTATACCACTATAGGAGATAGGAAACTCATTTTTTTAAAAGCCTGATTTATATGTGAAATTAAAATAGAGAAGTACTGGTTGGTGTAAGTATGAAGGAAAACACCTGAAGGATATTTTGTAGTACAGCAGGATTCAAGGTTTGAATGTTGTATATGGTGTGAGGGACTGAGTGTAGTGCAAGGAAGAATTTAATGGGAAGATTCAACTTCATCAAAATAAGAACTGGATCAACTAACGAGCTGCTATTTTTCCAAGAAGACATGAGCAACAAATAACTATATCCTGCCTCCCATCACATGTCTGATATTGACATTAGTGGGTTTGCTTCTGTTATCTCTTTAAACCACAGTAAGACACATGTAATTGCTTCTCTGGGTAAACTGCTCAATTTTGATGAAGAAATCTAACTCTATTGATATTTTCAATGTGTGCCATAAACTTTAATCATTCATTTCTACATCTTTAAACATTTTTGGCCATGATATTCCAATTCTATCTTTCTAGTGGAAAGTTTAGATATTAGATTTGACAACACACCTTCCTGCTCTAGCAAAACTCTGACATTCTGTGGATTATTAGAAAAAGAAGATTGAATTTTGGAGTCTAGCTAAGACAATTTCCTTGCAGATAAATCCGTTAGAATGATTTTCATTCAGTAGTATGAAGGCAGAAGTGTACAACAAAACATGAGCATTAAGATAATTATAAGGCTACCCATTAAAATAATATTTTCCATTACTATATAAGAAAACAGCCATGATATAATATATAATATAATATCATGATATAGAATGTTATAGGGTGAGTAGGACAGTGGGAATCTCCTCCTAAAAACATATCTATTTTTGAAAATACAACAAATACAGCTAATCCTAAAAGAGAGACCAGAAGACACAGGACAACAGCCAGACTACATCCACATGTGCGAGAGCCCAGCGCCTGGTGAAAGGGGTAAGATACAAGCCCAGGCCTGGCAGGACCCGAGCACCACTCCCCCCAGCTCTGGGTGGGAGGAGAGGAGTCGGAGCTGGGAGAGAGAGGGAGCCCAGGACTGCTAAACACCCAGCCCCAGCCAGCTGCACCAGAGTCAGACACAGTGCATGCGTGGAGGGCTGAAAACTAGGGAAACAGGGCAGCAAGACCTCTGAGAGGGTTCTGAAGCTGATGCCCCTGTGACAAAGAAAAGTGAGTGCTTTTTGAAAGTCTTAAAGGGAGAGGGATGCAACAGCTGAACGGAAACAACACAGGTCACAGTCCAGCAGCTGGAAATTACAGGGAAAACTGGGTGCATTAACACCCCTGGGCAACAGCTCTGAGCCCCCCATCCATGACCCCTCCATGGCCCGGTGAAAGCAGAAACACAGCCTAAGGCTGGCCACGCCCTCAGAAAGGGAGCTTCCACCATACTGGACAGACAAGACACAAAGGCCCAGTCTGCACGCAATTACCCAACACAAGCCACTAGGGGTCACAGTTGTCACAGCAAAGAAAGGCCAGTAGAAGGTGGAAAGTTTGGACCTCCCAGCTGACAGTCAATAGCACCTATCAATATGAAAAGGCAAAAAAAATATGATCCAGACAAGATTAACCCAGACAGCTTTGGCATCTGCTACATCTTCCCCTGAGAAGGAACCTGGTGAGATAGATTTAACCAGTCTTCCTGAAAAATAATTCAAGATAAAATTCATAACCATGCTGATGGACTTGCAGAGAAATATGCAAGAAATAAGGAAGGAGAATACAGAAATAAAACAAGCTCTGGAAGGACTTCAAAACAGAATGAATGAGATGCAAGAGACCATTAATGGACTAGAAAACAGAGAACAGGAATGCAGAGAAGCTGATGTAGAGAGAGAGATAAAAGGAACTCCAGGAATGAAAGAATTCTAAGAGAGCTGAGTGACCAATCGGAACGGAACAATATCCGCCTTATAGGGGTACCAGAAGAAGAAGAGAGAGAAAAAAGGATAGAAAGTGTCTTTGAAGAAATAATTGCTGAAAACTTCCCCAAACTAGGGGAAGAAATGGCCTCTCAGACCACAGAGGTACACAGAACTCCCAGGACAAGGGATCCAAGGAGGGCAACACCAGGACACATAATAATTAAAATGACAAAGATCAAAGACAAGGACAAAGTATTAAAGGAAGCCAGAGAGAAAAAAAAGGACACCTACAAAGGAAAACCTATCAGACTATCATCAGACTTCCCAACAGAAACCCTACAGGCCAGAAGAGAATGGCATGATATACTTAATGCAATGAAACAGAAGTGCCTCGAACCAAGAATACTGTATCCAGCATGATTACATTTAAATATGAAGGAGGGATTAAAATAATTCCCAGACAAGCAAAAGTTGAGGGAATTTGCCTCCCACAAACCACCTCTACAGGGCATCTTACAGGGTCTGCTCTGGATGGGAGCACTCCTAAAAAAAACACAGAACAAAACACCCAACATATGAAGAAGGGAGGAGGAGGAATAAGAAGGGAGAGAAATAAAGAATCATCAGACCGTGTTCATAATAACTCAACAAGCGACTTAACTTAGACAGTAAGATAGTAAAGAAGCTCACCCTGAACCTTAGGTAACCACAAACTTAAAGCCTGCAATGGCAATAAGTACATACCTTCAATAATCACCCTAAATGTAAATGGACTGAATGCACCATCAAAAGACACAGAGTAATCGAATGGATAAAAAAGAAAGACCCATCCATATGCTGCTTACAAGAGACTCACCTCAAACCCAAAGACATGCACAGACTTAAAGTCAAGGGATGGAAAAAGATATTTCATGCAAACAACAGAGAGAAAAAAGCAGGTGTTGCAATTCTAGCATCAGACAAAACAGACTTCAAAATAAAGAAAGTAACAAAAGATAAAGAAGGATATTATATAATGATAAAGGGGGAAGTCCAACAAGAGGATATAACCATTATAAATGTATATGCACCCAATACAGGAGCACCAACATATGTGAAACAAATACTAACAGAATTAAAGGAGGAAATAGAATGCAATGCATTCATTCTGAGAGACTTCAACACACCACTCACTACAAAGGACAGACCCACCAGACAGAAAGTAAGTAAGGACACAGAGGCACTGAACAACACACTAGAACAGATGGACCTAATAGACATCTACAAAACTCTATATCCAAAAGCAACAGGATACACATTCTTCTCAAGTGCAAATGGAACATTCTCCAGAATAGACCACATAATAGGCCACAAAAAGGGCCTCAGTAAATTCCAATAGATTGAAATTCTACCAACCAACTTTTCAGACCACAAAGGCATAAAACTAGAAATAAACTGTACAAAGAAAGCAAAAAGGCTCACAAACACATGGAGTCTTAACAACACACTCCTAAATAATGAATGGATCAATGACCAAATCAAAATGGAGATCCAACAATATATGGAAACAAATAACAACAACACAAAGCCCCAACTACTGTGGGATACAGCAAAAGCAGTCTTAAGATGAAAGTATATAGCAATCCAGGCATATTTAAAGAAGAACAATCCCAAATGAATGGTCTAATGTCACAATTATCAAAATAGGAAAATGAAGAACAAAGGAGGCCTAAGGTCAGCAGAAGGAGGGACATAATAAAGATCAGAGAAGAAATAAATAAAATTGAGAAGAATAAAACAATAGCAAAAATCAATGAAACCAAGAGCTGGTTCTTCGAGAAAATAAACAAAATAGATAAGCCTCTAGCCAGACTTATTAAGAGGAAAAGAGAGTCAACACAAATCAACAGAATCAGAAATGAGAAAGGGAAAATCACGACGGACCCCACAGAAATACAAAAAATTATTAGAGAGTACTATGAAAACCTATATGCTAACAGGCTGGGAAACCTAGGAGAAATGGACAACTTTCTAGAAAACTACAACCTTCCAAGACTGACCCAGAAAGAAACAGAAAATCTAAACAGAACAATTACCAGCAATGAAATTGAAGCATTGATCAAAAAACTACCAAAGAACAAAACCCCTGGGCCAGATGGATTCACCTCGAAATTTTATCAGACATACAGAGTAGACATAATACCCATTCTCCTTAAAGTTTTCCAAAAAATAGAAGAGGAGAGGATACTCCCAAACTCATTCTATGAAGCCAACATCAGCCTAATACCAAAACCAGGCAAAGACCCTACCAAAAAAGAAAACTACAGACCAAAATCCCTGAAGAACACAGATGCAAAAATACTCAACAAAATATTAGCAAACAGAATTCAAAAATACATCAAAAGGATAGTACACCATGACCAAGTGGGATTCATCCCAGGGATGCAAGGATGGCACAACATTCAAAAGTCCATAAACATCATCCACCACATCAACAAAAAGAAAGACAAAAACCACATGATCATCTCCATAGATGCTGAAAAAGCATTTGACAAAGTTCAACATCCATTCATGATAAAAACTCTCAGCAAAATGGGAATAGAGGGCAAGTACCTCAACATAATAAAGGCCATTTATGATAAACCTACAGCCAACATTATACTGAACAGCGAGAAGCTGAAAGCTTTTCCTCTAAGATCAGGAACTAGACAGGGATGCCCACTCTCCCCACTGTTATTTAACATAGTACTGGATGTCCTAGCCACGGCAATCAGACAAAACAAAGAAATACAAGGAATCCAGATTGGTAAAGAAGTAAAACTGTCACTATTTGCAGATGACGTGATACTGTACATGAAAAACCCTAAATACTCCACCCCAAAACACTAGAACTGATATCAAAATACAGCAAAGTTGCAGGATACAAAATTAACACACAGAAATATGTGGCTTTCATATACACTAACAATGAACCAACAGAAAGAGAAATCAGGAAAACAACTCCATTCACAATTGCATCATAGAAAATAAAATACCTAGGAATAAACCTAACCAAAGAAGTGAAAGACTTATACTCTGAAAACTACAAGTCACTCTTAAGAGAAATTAAAGGAGACACTAACGAATGGTCGTGGCTAGGAAGAATTAATATTGTCAAAATGGTCATCCTCCCCAAATCAATATACAGATTTGATGCAATCCCTATGAAACTACCAGCAACATTCTTCAATGAACTGGAACAAATAATTCAAAAATTCATACAGAAACACCAAAGACCGCCAATAGCCAAAGCAATCCTGAGAAAGAAAAATAAAGTAGGGGGGATCTCACTCCCCAACTTCAAGCTCTAATACAAAGCCATAGTAATCAAGACAATTTGGTACTGGCACAAGAACAGAGCCACAGACCAGTGGAACAGATTAGAGACTCCAGAAATTAACCCAAACATATATGGTCAATTAATATTCTATAAAGGAGCCATGGACATAGAATGGTGAAATGACAGTCTCTTCAAAAGATGGTGCTGGCAAAACTGGACAGCTACATATAGGAGAATGAAACTGGACCATTGTCTAACCCCATATACAAAAGTAAATTCAAAATGGATCAAAGACCTCAATGTAAGTCATGAAACCATAAAACTCTTAGAGAAAAACATAGGCAAAAACCTTTTAGACATAAACATGAGTTACCTCTTCTTGAACATATCTCCTCAGGCTAGGAAAACAACAGCAAAAATGAGCAAGTGGGACTATATTAAGCTGAAAAGCTTCTGTCCAGCAAAAGACACCATCAGTAGAACAAAACAGAACCCTACAGTATGGGAGAATATATTTGTAAATGACAGATCCGATAAAGGCTTGACGTCCAGAATATATAAAGAGCTCACATGCCTCAACAAACAAAAAACAAATAATCCAATTAAAAAATGGGCAGAGGAACTGAACAGACAGTTCTCCTAAAAAGAAATACAGATGGCCAACAGACACATGAAAAGATGCTCCACATTGCTAATTATCAGAGAAATGCAAATAAAAACTACAATGAGGTGTCACCTCACACCAGTAAGGATGGCTACCATCCAAAAGACAAACAACAATAAATGTTGGCGAGGCTGTGGAGAAAGGGGAACCCTCCTACACTGCTGGTGGGAATGTAAATTAGTTCAACCATTGTGGAAAGCAATATGGAGGTTCATCAAAATGCTCAAAACAGACTTACCATTTGACCCAGAAATTCCACTCCTAGGAATTCACCCTAAGAATGCAACAATCAAGTTTGAGAAAGACAGATGCACCTCTATGTTTATCACAGCACTATTTACAATAGCCAAGAATTGGAAGCAACCTAACTGTCCATCGGTAGATGAATGGATAAAGAAGATGTGTTACATATACACAATGGAATACTACTCAGCCTTAAGAAGAGGGCAAATCCTACCATTTGCAGCAACATGGATGGAGCTGGAGGGTATTATGCTCAGTGAAATAAGCCAAGCGGAGAAAGAGAAATACCAAATGATTTCACTCATCTGTGGAGTATAAGAACAAAGGAAAAACTGAAGGAACAAAACAGCAGCAGAATCACAGAACCCAAGAATGGACTAACAGGTACCAAAGGGAAAGGGACTGGGGAGGATGGGTGGATAGGGAGGGATAAGGGGGGGAAGTAGAAGGGGGGTATTAAGATTAGCATGCATAATGGGGGTGTGGGAGAAAGGGGAGGGCTGTACAACACAGAGAAGACAAGTAGTGATTCTACCACATTTTGCTATGCTGATGGACAGTGACTGTAAAGTGGTTTATAGGGGGGACCTGGTATAGGAGAGAGCCTAGTAAACATAATATTATTCATGTAAATGTAGATTAATGATAAAAAAAGAAAGAAAAGGGGGATTACTCCAATATAGGATAAAACTAACTGTAAATCAATGATTAATGCATAATGCATGCTTTACATATCCTTAATTTTGATCACTTAAAGGGTGTCAGATCATTGGCTATGGAGGTACATTTTTCTGATAATATTTCTTTCTCTTAAAAAAAAAAGCAGTTCCTGTGTGGTGACCTCCAAGGAGTTCTACACAATGGTATAAAGGGCATATCAAAGTGTGGGCAAAGGGTCTGTTTGTGTTTATACAGAGGATCAAAGTGTAATTTGGCTACCCAGATAATGAACTAAGATACAATATGAAGAAGAACTTCCAACATCAGTACTCTCTGGAACACTCATACCAGAAGATGATCATCAAGAAAACCTCAACAAATATCCAGGCGCTGCTACAGCTGTAGCTGCATTCATCCCACCGGTTCCTGGACTTGCCATGGGAATGAAGAAGGAGATATCTAAGCTAACCTGTGCATACAGTAAAACAACAAATTTGACTGCATCTATACTGTTGGAACTCAACCAAGAATTAAGAGAAGTGCAAGTTGTAGCACTCCAAAATCTTATAATTACAGACTATCTACTGTTAAAAGAACATATGGGATGTGAACAGTTCCCAGGAATGGGTTGTTTTAATTTGTCTGATTCTCTCAGACTGTTCAGGTACAGTTGGACAATATCCATCATATCATAGACAAATTTTCACAAATGCCTAGGATGCCTAACTGGTTTTCTTGGTTTCACTGGAGATGGCTGGTAATTGTAGGTCTTCTTTGGTTATGTAACTGTACTCCTATTATGTTGATGTGTGTGCACAATTTAATTAGTAGGTTAAAATCTATACTTGCTGAAGTTACTCTACAAGAAGATATGTCAAAGAAATAATCAATCTTCCCATGTTTTCTTCTGCCTGCTACTTCTATATCTTTTCTTCTTCCTTCCTAATTACAACCCTTAAATAGAATTCGTGCCTCATATTGAATTTACCGAGTATCATAATTCCTCCAAGTGGTAAAGATACCTCAAGACAAGTGCTGGGCATAGAAGCCCCAGGGCATAAATCTGCAAAGAAGTAAAAAGCTAACCTTTTCAAACAATATGGCTTCTCTCTCACTTACCAACTTTACATTTCCCTGTATGGCCCCGGAAGATGACTGGTTAGCCAGAGATGGGTAAGATTCCTCAAGGGAGAAACAACCTAAGATAGGCACAGTCACAGGGGGGCCATCAGGTGAGAAATTGGGGATCAACAGAGGTGAAGCTTATAACCTCACCCCCCCCTGTTTTGAGAGAAATCTTCTGCATCCATGGATGTTTTATTGCCCTTGTCTAGCTTGGATTAACACATAGTCTACAGGCACACACCTGATCATCTACATTTGCTCTCTTACAAGACTAAACAATGTTTTCTACCTTTATCTTGCATCTACCTACCACTTCAGCATTTTATTAAAAATAATAATAATAGAGGGAGAAATGTGGTATCCACATATGAATCGAGTATAAAAATCAAATAGTCATATTTGAACTGATTGTTTATAGTTCATAATGCGCGATCAAAACCGAAAGTTTCTGTGATGACTGCCCTTGTACTGTTCACCATGTAAGAACTTATTCACTATGTAAGAATTTGTTCACCATGTAAGAACTTGTTTGTTATGCTTCAGAAGATTGGAGACTGATGAGAATTAGGCTTGAGATGGATTAATGATTGTGCATTGAGCATTGACTCCCCTATACAGAATTTTATTGTTGTTACAACCATTTGATCAATAAATATGAGAGATGCCCTCTAAAAAAAAAAGAATGTTATAGATGATGTTTCCTTTTCATTCTTTTCTGTATTTTTAAATTTTCCTAAGAGAACATGTATTATTTAAGAGAGAAGAAAGAAGATTTAAACATTTTAGATTTATAAAAATCTGGGGAAATATAAATTCCTGAATGGAAAAATTCAAGTATTATAAACTAGAAAAATGTAATTTTGGAATGGAGATAAAGTCAAATTGACCCAAGAATTTACTCTTTGAAACAATCCCCCAGCAGTCTGTTTTATTAATTTTTTTACTCAATTAAGTATCTTTTTGCTTTATGTGTTGGTTGAAATAGTATGAAGGCAGGAGTGTACAATTCTTATATAGTTCTCATTAGTACTCTCTAATTTCAGCGAACTACTTTTGTTGTTCTTTGCCACTTTATCATACTCTGTTTTACAACCTTATCAACTAACTGTCTGTAAATAAAATTGATTGCTTTCAAGATGGTTTACTTTTTAAATGCTTTTAGTTTTAATTGCTATATTTTCCAGGCTGAATTTGTTTAAGCCACATATTTTGTATTCAAGCAGATGTTTATGAAATAAAAATTCATGTTGAGTTTATATGGCTCATAATTCTATGTATTACAGATTGTTTCAGAGGAGTCTACAGACCTCATTTTCTTCTCATTTAAAAAATGCACCCTGCATAATATTTAAATTACATTTACACATCTAATAAACATAACAGTCATTTTAACAACCTCTGTATTGTCAATCATTGATAGGAAAATATAATCTGACATGTTCAGGATTTATTCCTCATGGGCAATGCAGTTGAAAGTGCTAAAAATTCTGTGTTCTTTTCCTGGGTTGTCATTTGACATCAGTGTATGCTTTTTGTTGTTGTTTGTTTGATAAGATACTCTCCTGTTCCTTGCAAGGTAAAAACATAATTCAAGTACATGAGTCTTTTTCTTGTTAGCAGTCAGATGGATACCTCCATTTGGAGCAGGTAGTGTTAAATCCAAATTAATGACATGATTTGCAAGTTTGTGTTATGAGTATTATATAAATTTATAAGATTAACATTTAAAATAAACCCAGGGATCTACTGCTTCTATGGGCTGAAATGCAATCTTCTTGGAAATGACATCATCTTCATCTGTTATAAGACTAAAGATTTTTTTAGAGTAGTTTCGTAATCATAGCAAAATTGAGAGGAAAGTACTGTGACTTCCCATATAGCCCCTACCCTCACACATGCATTGCCTCCCCTCTTATCAGCATCCCCCACCAGAATGGTATCTTTGTTACTATTGAATCTACATTCACACACCATTATTACCTAAAGTCCACAGTTTACATAGGGCTCACTCTCAGTGTACATTCTACGGGTTTGCACAAATGTATGATGGACATCTATCCATCATTATAATATCATACAGAGTATTTTCACTGCTGTAAAAACCCTCTGTTGCCGGAGTCCAGCTCCAGCAGGGGGGTGGGATGCCCGAAGGTGCAGGATGGAGTCATGGTATGGAGAGACAGGACACGGAGTCAGATGGAGGTGGTCTCTCGACAAAGTGCCAATGACAGCTTTATTTATACCATTTTGCACAAGGATATGATTATTTTTTATTATTCTGATGATTAATTAGTATAGGCAGTTGGTTAATAAGTATAGGCAAGTTTTTTTCTTTCTTTTACTTTCTAATCTATTCATGGTTGGTCAAGCATTAGACAGGTGACTGTTTTTCTATTCCTTGACCAAAACTTTTCCTATCAACATGTACTCTATTGTGTTTTACGTTTCTATGCAACACAGTTTCTAAGAAGTGCATGTGACCGTAGGAGCGTGCAGTATGTAGCAGTGACTATGGAGTCTATCAGCTCAGGGTGAAATACAGGTCACCTAGTGCCACAGTTAGCTAGGATTCTTTCCCACAAAAATATTCTTAGAGGCTTTAATAAATTTATGATCAATCTAAAATCATAAACTCATATCTTCACCTTATACCCCTATATAGAGCACAGTAGGCAGCAAACTAAATTTCTCCTTCTTATCTACATTTCTCTTTCTTCTGCGTAGATACCAAAATATCCCTGACATATGCTACACAGGTCTCCATGACTCCACTACTGCAGGAACTAAACAAGTTCTTACATGGTGAACAATGCAAGGGAATTCATATCATAGAAACTGTTTCTGTTTTAACTACAAACCTTAAACTATAAACAAGTCAAATATGATGTATGATTATTTATTTGATTTTTATACTTTATATGTGAATCTAATAAAATGTTAATGTAGTAGGTAAATGCAAGATATAGATGGAAAAGCATGATTTAGAACTGTAAGAATGCAGGTGTAGATGATCAGGTTTGTGCTTACAGACCAGGTCTTAATCCAAACTGAACAAGGGCAACAAAACATCCACAGGTGTAGAAGATTTCTCTCAAAACTGGGGGGGGGGGTGAGGTTCTAAGCCTCACCTCTGTTGGACCCCTTTTTCTCACCTGATGGCCCCCCTGCGACTGTGCCTGTCTTAGGTTGTTCCTCCCTTGAGGAATCTTACCCGTCTCTGGCTAACCAGCCATCTTACCAGGCCATACAGGGATGTGTAAAGCTAGTAAGTGAGAGAGAAGCAATATTCTTTGAAAAGGTTAGTTTTTTACTTCTTTGCAGATTTATGCCCTGTGGCTTCTATGCCCAGCACTGGTTTTTGAGGTATCTTTACTTCCTGGAATATGGTACTTGGTAATTTCACGTATGAGGCACAAATTCTAGTAAAGGACTGTGATTAGGAAAGAAGAAAAACAAACTATTGAAGTAGTAGAGGGAAGAAAACATGAGATGATTAATTGTCAACAAGGTTATTCTATTCAATATTCTCTCATAACTCTATTTCTATAAAACTTTCCATCACTAGTTTCACTAGCATTGTAAACAAGGGGGGCATTCTCAGTGGAAATGGGGTGGTCAATGTTTGACTAACAGCAGGTTTTGGTACTTTATGGTAAGATAGCCATTTGGCCCCTGCGTGTTCTATTCTTCAGGAGCACTGTCCTGAAAAACTTTTGGGAAGTTTATGTTCTCATCTTTTCCATGCTTCTTAGCAAAGGTTAGCTTAGACTTTGGCAACCATGCAAGTAAAAACAAAGCCAATAGTATAATGTAAAATAACAAAATTAAGGTGGGTAATAGAGAGAGTCAGCTGCAAAGGCCCCTGCTTTGTGGGGGGTCTTCCTCCAGCCTGAGCTTTGCGACACAGCTTGAGTAGCATGGCTCCTGGCACTCTGTGCTCCACCTATTCATCCCTTCCTTCCCCATAATCCTTGGCAACCTCTGGTCCTTTTCCTGTCTTCATAATTTTTCCTTTTCAAGAATGTCATTATAGTCAGAATCATACAGTAGGTAGTCTTTTCAGATTGTCTTCCTTCCTTATTCCTTCCTTCCTTCCGTATCCTTTCTACATTTAAAATTCCTCCTGTCTTTTCATGTCTTGGTAGCTCCTGTCTTTGTAGTGCTGGTTAATATTTCATTGTCTAGATATTTATTTATCCATTCACCTACTGAAGGATGACTTAGTTGATTTCAAGTTTTGGCAATTATGAATAAACTTGCTGTAAACATTCTTGGGCTTGTTTTTTTGTAAATGTAAGATTTCAAATCATTTGGTCAAATACCAAGGAGTCTGATTGCTGGATCATATGGTAAGGGCATGTTTAGTTTTTTTTTTTTGAGGTACAATTTTTTTTTTTTTGAGAGGGCATCTCTCATATTTATTGATCAAATGGTTGTTAACAATAAAATTCTGTATAGGGGGGTCAATGCTCAATGCACAATCATTAATCCATCTCAAGCCTAATTCTCGTCAGTCTCCAATCTTCTGAAGCATAACGAACAAGTTCTTACATGGTGAACAAATTCTTACATAGTGAATAAATTCTTACATGGTAAACAGTACAAGGGCATTCATCACAGAAACTTTCGGCTTTGATCACGCTTTATGAACTATAAACAATCAGGTCAAATATGCATATTCGTTTGATTTTTATACTTGATTTATATGTGGATCCCACATTTCTCCCCTTATTATTATTATTATTTTTATTTTTAATAAAATGCTTAAGTGGTAGGTAGATGCAAGATAAAGGTAGGAAACATAGTTTAGTGCTGTAAGAGGGCAAATGTAGATGATCAGGTGTGTGCCTATGGACTAAGTATTAATCCAAGCTAGACAAGGTCAACAAAAGATCCATGGATGCAGAAGATTTCTCTCAAAACAAGGGGGGTGAGGTTCTGAGCCTCACCTCTGTTGATCCCCAATTTCTCACCTGATGCCCCCCTGCGACTGTGCCTGTCTTAGGTTGTTTCTCCCTTGAGGAATCTTACCCATCTCTGGCTAACCAGTCATCTTCCGGGGCCATACAGGGAAATATAAAGTTGGTAAGTGAGAGAGAAGCCATATTGTTTGAAAAGGTTAGCTTTTTACTTCTTTGCAGATTTATGCCCTGGGGCTTCTATGCCCAGCACTTGTCTTGAGGTATCTTTACCACCTGGAGGAATTATGATACTCGGCAAATTCGATATGAGGCATGAATTCTATTTAAGGGTTGTAATTAGGAAGGAAGAAGAAAAGCTATAGAGGTAGCATATGGAAGAAAACATGGGAGGATTGATTATTTCTTTGACATATCTTCTTGTAGAGTACCTTAAGCATGTATAGGTTTTAAACGACTAACTAACTTGAGCTCACATATTAACATAATAGGAATATAGTGACATAAACAAAGCAGATCTATAATTACCATCCATCTCCAGTGAAGCCAAGAAAACCATTTAGGCACTCTAGGCATTTGTGAAAATTTGTCTATGATATGATGGATATTGTCCAACTGTACTTGAACAGTCTGAGAGAAATCAGACAAATTAAAGCAACCCATTTCTGGGATCTGTTCACATCCCATATGTTCTTTTAACCGTAGATATTCTATACTCATAAGATTTTGGAGTGCTACACCTTGCACCCCTCCCAACTCCTGGTTGAGTTCCAACAGTACAGATCTGGTCAAATTCGTTGTCTCACTGTATGCACATGCCAGCCTAGACATCTCCCTCCTCATTCCAATGGCAAGTCCAGAAAATGGTGGGGTGGATGCAGCCAGAACCGCAGCATCATCCGGATCCCTGTGTAGGCTTTTTGATGATCGTCCCCCGGCACAAGTCCTCCAGAGAGTGCTGATGCCGGAAGCTCCTCCTCATATCGTATCTTAGTTCATTTTCTGGGTATCCAAGCTAGGCCTTGATCTTCTGCATAGAAACAAACAGACCCTTTGCCCACACTTTGACATGCACTCTATACCACTATGTAGAACTCATTGGAGGTCAGCACAGAGGTACTGCCTTTTTTTTTTTTTTAAGAGAAAGGAATATTATCAGAAAAGAGTACCTCCATAGCTGATCATCTGACACTCTTTAAGTGATCAACATTAAGGATGTTTAAAGCATGCGTTGATCTTTGATTTACCAATAGTTTTATCCTATCAAGGAGTAATCCTCCTTTTCTTACTTTCTTTTTTTTTTTTAATCTTTAATCTACACTTACATGAAGAATACTATGTTTACTATGCTCTCCCCTATATCAGGTCCCCCCTAACAACCACATTATGGTTACTGTCCATCAGCTTAGCAAAATGTTGTAGAGTCACTACTTGTCCTCTCTGTGTTGTGCAGCCCACCCTCCCCTTTCTCCCTCCCCCCCATGCATGCTAATCTTAATACCCCCCTTCTTCTTCCCCCCCCTTATCCCTCCCTGCCCACCCATCCTCCCCAGTTCCTTTCCCTTTGGTACCTGTTAGTCCATTTTTGGGTTCTGTAATTCTGCTGCTGTTTTGTTCCTTCAGTTTTTCCTTTGTTCCTATACTCCTCAGATGAGTAAAATCATTTGGTATTTCTCTTTCTCCGCTTGGCTTATTTCACTGAGCATAATAGTCTCCAGCTCCATCCATGTTGCTGCAAATGGTTGGATTTTTCCACTTCTTATGGCTGAGTAGTATTCCATTGTGTATATGTACCACATCTTCTTTATCCATTCATCTACCGATGGATATTTAGGTTGCTTCCAATTCTTGGCTATTGTAAATAGTGCTGCGATAAACATAGGAGTGCTTCTGTCTTTCTCAAACTTGATTGCTGCGTTCTTAGGGTAAATTCCTAGGAGTGGAATTCCTGGGTCAAATGGTAGGTCTGTTTTGAGCATTTTGATGAACCTCCATACTGCTTTCCACAATGGTTGAACTAATTTACATTCCCACCAGCAGTGTAGGAGGGTTCCCCTTTCTCCACAGCCTCGCCAACATTTGTTGTTGTTTGTCTTTTGGATGGCAGCTATCCTTCCTGGTGTGAGGTGATACTTCATTGTAGTTTTAATTTGCATTTCTCTGATAATTAGTGATGTGGAGCATCTTTTCATTTGTCTGTTGGCCATCTGTATTTCTTTTTTGGAGAACTGTCTGTTCAGTTCCTCTGCCCATTTTTTAATTGGGTTATTTGTTTTTTGTTTGTTGAGGCGTGTGAGCTCTTTATATATTCTGGACGTCAAGCCTTTATCGGATCTGTCATTTTCAAATATATTCTCCCATACTGTAGGGTTCCTTTTTGTTCTATTGATGGTGTCTTTTGCTGTACAGAAGCTTTTCAGCTTAATGTAGTCCCACTTGCTCATTTTTGCTGTTGTTTTCCTTGCCCGGGGAGATATGTTCAAGAAGAGATCACTCATGTTTATGTCTAAGAGGTTTTTGCCTATGTTTTTTTCCAAGAGTTTAATGGTTTCATGACTTACATTCAGGTCTTTGATCCATTTTGAGTTTACCTTTGTATATGGGGTTAGACAATGGTCCAGTTTCATTCTCCTACATGTAGCTGTCCAGTTTTGCCAACACCATCTGTTGAAGAGACTGTCATTTTGCCATTGTATGTCCATGGCTCCTTTATCAAATATTAATTGACCATATATGTTTGGGTTAATTTCTGGAGTCTCTAATCTGTTCCACTGGTCTGTGGCTCTGTTCTTGTGCCAGTACCAAATTGTCTTGATTACTATGGCTTTGTAGTAGAGCTTGAAGTTGGGGAGTGAGATCCCCCCTACTTTATTCTTCTTTTTCAGGATTGCTTTGGCTATTCGGGGTCTTTGGTGTTTCCATATGAATTTTTGAATTATTTGTTCCAATTCATTGAAGAATGTTGCTGGTAATTTGAGAGGGATTGCATCAAATCTGTATATTGCTTTGGGCAGGATGGCCATTTTGACGATATTAATTCTTCCTAGCCATGAGCATGGGATGAGTTTCCATTTATTAGTGTCCCCTTTAATTTCTCTTAAGAGTGACTTGTAGTTTTCAGAGTATAAGTCTTTCACTTCTTTGGTTAGGTTTATTCCTAGGTATTTTATTCTTTTTGATGCAATGGTGAATGGAATTGTTTTCCTGATTTCTCTTTCTATTGATTCGTTGTTAGTGTATAGGAAAGCTACAGATTTCTGTGTGTTAATTTTGTATCCTGCAACTTTGCTGTATTCTGATATCAGTTCTAGTAGTTTTGGAGTGGAGTCTTTAGGGTTTTTTATGTACAGTATCATATCATCTGCAAATAGTGACAGTTTAACTTCTTCTTTACCAATCTGGATTCCTTGTATTTCTTTGTTTTGTCTGATTGCCATGGCTAGGAACTCCAGTACTATGTTAAATAACAGTGGGGAGAGTTGGCATCCCTGTCTTGTTCCCGATCTCAGAGGAAAAGCTTTCAGCTTCTTGCTGTTCAGCATCATGTTGGCTGTGGGTTTATCATATATGGCCTCTATTATGTTGAGGTACTTGCCCTCTATTCCCATTTTTCTGAGAGTTTTTATCATGAAAGGATTTTAAATTTTGTCAAATGCTTTTTCAGCATCTATGGAGATGATCATGTGGTTTTTGTCTTTCTTTTTGTTGATGTGGTGGATGATGTTGATGGATTTTCGAATGTTGTACCATCCTTGCATCCCTGGGATGAACCCCACTTGGTCATGGTGTATGATCCTTTTGATATACTGTTGAATTCTGTTTGCTAATATTTTATTGAGTGTTTTTGCATCTACATTCATCAGGGATATTGGTCTGTAATTTTCTTTTTTGGTGGGGTCTTTTCCTGGTTTTGGTATTAGGGTGATGTTGGCTTCATAGAATGAGTTTGGGAGTATTCCCTCTTCTTCTATTTTGTGGAACACTTTAAGGAGAATGGGTATTATGTCTTCTCTGTGTGTTTGATAAAATTCCGAGGTAAATCCGTCCGGCACCGGGCTTTTGTTCTTGGGTAGTTTTTTGATTACTGTTTCAATTTCTTTGCTTGTAATTGGTTTGTTTAACTTTTGTGTTTCTTCCTTGGTCAGTCTTGGAAGGTTGTATTTTTCTAGGAAGTTGTCCATTTCTTCTAGGTTTTCCAGCTTGTTGGCATATAGGTTTTCATAGTAATCTTTAATAATTCTTTGTATTTCTGTGGAGTCTGTCGTGATTTTTCCATTCTCATTTCTGATTATGTTGATTTGTGTTGACTCTCTTTACCAAACTATCTTCCAATGCGGCTGTGCCATTTTGCACTCCCACTAGCAATGAATGAGAGTTCCTGTTGCTCCATATCTTCACCAGCATTTAGTGTCATTGTTAGGTATTTTTGCTTTCTTATTGTTGAGTTTTAAGAAATCTTTATATAATATGACTAATAGTCCTTTACGAACTATGTCTTTGCAAATATTTTCTTCTAGTCTGTAGCTTGTTTTCTCATTCTCTTGATTTTAGAAGATTTTTAAAGTATTCTATAAATATAGGTACATAGAGTTTCAAGTATAAAAGGGAATTTTACAAACATTATTTTATGCGATGCTCACAAATCTCATACCATAAGTTCAGACTCAGTTTACACCCTGTGAAATGGGGATAATAGTACCTACTCAGTGTTGTTAGAATCAAATGAGTAAATAGGTATGTAAAGAGCTTAGAACGGTGTTTGATACCTAGTAAGCACTATGAAAGTGTTATCTGTTATTACTCTTACTTTGCAAATGAGAAAACTAAAACTCAGAGAGATCATTCAACCAGTGAGAAGGGGTGCCACAACATGATCCCAAAGGCTCCAGCTCTAATGTAGTCCTCTTTCAATTGCAGTATTGGAGACAAAACAGAGGCAAAGCTCATGAACGTGCTCCTCTGTTATATCATGTGACTGAAAGGGTCCCTGCCCTTCCCTGGTGACAGGCTTTTGTAATCAGGAACTTGTTCCTTTGGATTTCTAAGGCTTTTTGTCTCTAATATGAATAGTAGTATTACCCATTGTCAGCTATTTGCTGAGGGACTGATCTTAAAGGTTCAAATTAATGGGAGAGCTGTTACAAATCACCTATTTCAGACTCTTGATGCAGCATCTAATAAATCTCAGATGGGAATATAATGAGGCCTGAAGAAACTGACCTTTCTTCTGTCCCACTGAGTCATGGGCAGAGAATGCTGCGCTCACCACAGCTTAGGCATCCATGTCCTTAATGGGGTGTTCTTTTCTGCTTCACCATCCTGCTTCTTGCTTTTTTACTTCCTCTTCCTTCCTGTCTCCCTTCTCTCCTCCTCCACCTCTCTTTTCCTCTTCCTTTCATTCTTCCCTTGTATGTGTGTATGAAATATAACTAAGATAAAAAGTACTTCACACACACACACACACAAACCTTATGAAGCAAAGTCCCATGACTCACTACCCAGGTCAAGAAATTGAGCATAATAACTAACCTCTCCAAAACCACCATATATTCCTCACTGATCAAAAACCTCTCCCTCCTGCCTCCCAACTTGGTTCCACTCAAAGTAACTGCTATTCTGACTTTTCAGTATCCTCATTTATTTGCTCCTCTTTGTAGTTTTATCATCTATATATGCAATGTGTTTAGTTTTAACCATCTATATTTGCATTCAATGTATTCAATATAATTTAGTTCTGCCTATGTTTTTATACCTGTATTGAGGTATAACTGATATATAATAAACTACACATATTTAACATGCACAGTTTGATAAATCTTGACATGTGTACACACCTATGAAATAATTACTACAATCAACATAATGAATGTTGTCCATCATCCCAAAAGTCTCCTTGTGCCTTTTTGTATTTCCTCTTGCAGGTCTCATCCTTCCCCATTATCCAATCTTCCCTCACACCTCCTCTAGAGGACCACTGATCTGTTTCTTTTATCAGGCCAGATGGATTACATACCAGGAATGGAGGGTAGGAGAGAATCGCTGTTCCCATGTCAGGCCTATGTGTCTGCAGGACCCCCTGGGGGAAGTTACTCAGATTTTGCCTGGACCCTTGCTGAATGATGATTGGGTGTTTCAGTTTGACTGAGAAGAGTGTCAAGGCACCCACCTTGGGGAACTGGCTGGGGCTTCTTTCACAAGAGGCCACATGTTGAGTAATTTAGCAAAGTATTAGTCCCTAGTGAATGTGTAGTGTGCTACAGTGGCTCTGGTAGACACAGGAGCCAAATGCTCCCTGATTTATTGAAACCCTGAGTGGTTTCCTGGGACCCCCCACTGTTATAAATGGCTGCAGGTGGGGCTCTAAGAGTGGAACAAGCCTGAATCCCCTTGGGAATAAAGAATCTAATATTGTGTATGATGTTATGCTCACCTCTGATTTTCTTACAGACAACTGTGGCATTACTGCAAGAGATTTTGGGTCTTTGGGGCCACTGGGGAGTATTTATTCCACACTTACCACAAATTATGAGGCCCTTGTGCTGTTTGGCATGCAAGGGCATCAGGTGGGGCTGGGATAAAGCATGTGCATTTACCTCTGCCATTGCAAATGAACAGGCTCGATGTCTGTGTGACTGGGCCTCTGGCAGTGGCTTCCAGGCCATTTGCCTTGGTGCCCCCAGGGAATGATAAAGCAGAGGACTTGGTCCAGGGCAGCAGACAATGTGGGCTATACTCCATCAATGAGGTCTGCCTCTGACATTTGGAGATGTCAGTAGAGCCCAGCAGAAGTGCATTGTGTTACTGAATCCTACAGCAACCTGGAGACTATGTGGCCTTGGACATTTCCATACATGGACCAGCAATGGCTGGCCCTTCTGGTGCCTTGGGGACAAGGCCTGGAAGCTGGCCTCCTGTGTGTTCCTGGAGTAATACCCAAGTGGCCCCTGAAGATCATGGTAGTGTACCCAAAATGGCTTACTCAAAAAGATAAGAGCATCTTATGGGAAGTTTTGTTTTATTATTATGGCCAGTGCATGTGCCTCCCATAGTCTTATATACTGACCCATCTGTAACTCCCACAGGGAGGGAGGTGAAGGTCTGGTATGCTAGACCAGGTCAGGATCCCATTCCTGCCACTGTTTTTTCACAGGACCATTCTCTTGCATGCATCCTACTGATGGACAGGATTTGCCTGTGTTGGTTCATTAAAACATGTAACTTGTTGCTCTTAAGGTTATTTCCTTCTACAGTCTTTGTGGATTTGTGTACACCCCTAACCACAGCTGCTGCTTGCTGAGTATGCCCAGAACCCCTGCCAGTTCAGCTGCTGGCCTCCTGTAGAATGTGCGAGCAATGGACTCAATTTGAGTAGGACTTTGAATGCAGCTGGATCCCCAGGCCTCACAGTTTTAGTGTTATCTGTGTCATAATTTCTGTTGTTATTTGTTTGGTTACAGTGTTCTAGCTTTCTCACACAGGGGCCATTGTGGAAGATTGGGGGTGAGTAGATTGTAGGTGAGAAACCTGGAAGGGAGGGTTGTGGGGTAAATGGACATTTTCAACCAGAATTTCCCACCTGGAGTTGATTGGTATGCATATAATGGTCTGTTTGCATAGCAATGGGATGTTTACCACTGTCACTCCTCCCCTCCTTTCCTGGTACTTAATTCATCTGGAGCCCACCAGTCACCAGGGACCTACACAGAGTTCCTCCCAGAAAGGGCAAGGGGAAGGAGTGTGTGCTGTGGCTGCAGGGATGGATGGAGCTGATTTCCTAGAGTGGCTGGGAAGGGAGGACTTGGGAGCACCACGCAACCAGGAGAGTATGCAACCATGAGAATAAAAACCCTTTCCCCGGACTCTTGCCCTTATCATCTTTTGGTCTAATCTCGTCTCAGTCTCTGCCCTCATCATGCTTTGGTCTCATCATGTGCCTTCCTCCTGGAGCCACAAACTGTTTATAGATTATAATATCCTCTAGCACTGTTTATTCTGCTTGGAGTTCTTTCAGCCTTTTGGATCTCTATGTTTGTATTTTTCATCAAATCTGGAAAACTTTTAACCATTATTTCTTCAAGAGTTCCCTCTCCCAGCCTTGTTTTTCTTCTTCTGGAACTTCAGTTTCAAGTAAGTGAGAATATATTATTCCAAAGGTCACTGATGCTGTGTTGACTTCTCAGTTTATTTTTTCTCTGTTTGCTTCATTTTGAACAGTTTCTATTGCTATGCATTTAAGATCTCTGATACTGTCTTTCACCAGTGCCTAATTTGTGGTAAGCTCCATTCTGAGTATTTTTTGTTTTTGATATTACAAATTTTGCATTCCTAGAAGATCTATCTGATTCTCTTTGATTCTGTTTTGTACCTGCATTTCTGTCCTTATCATGCTCATGTTTCCCTGCATGTTCATGAGATGGAGTAAAATCCCATGAGGAAAGGATTTTTCTAAGGTAGGTGCATGTATGTAGTTGTTCCTACATAGCCATTTGCAGATCTTGCCACCATTTAGACCATGCAAATCTTGCTTAGGGCCATGAAAAATTTCATTGGGGAATGGAGAATCAACACAACCTTTAATGGTCTCATAAAGCCAGGGTAAACGATTGGAGGCTTGAAGGAAGGAAAAAAATTGGAGGCTTAACAGGCTTCAAACAAATGATCAGTTTCTTTGCCATTAGGTGTACAATCAGTCTGGGATCACCTTAAACCAAGGTCAAGGCAAGAAGTATCTCTTGAATGACCCAGGCAAATCAAACCTAGGCTTTAATTCAATGCAAGAGTTAACTTACGTTGGATTCACCTAAAGGTGAATTTATCTTGTGACTTTTGGCCCCACTTTATTTTGAGGAAGATCTCATGTAGATTCCATAGTTTCATAGCTTATTATCCTGGATATTAATTTCTGTTCTTTGTATTCAGTGAGGTCAACAAAATAAAAATAAAAATTTTCCCAAGATGGACAAATCCATGTTGCAATACCATCTTCAAAGTTTCAAATTGTCTGGTCTTTATTTTGTTTTGCTGTCTGTGGCAATTATTGATGTGACCTCTCAAATCCCATATACCCTTCATTGCCAGCTCTGCAATAACAGAGTTGGAACCTCTATTTACAATACAGTTGTAAATTTTCTTCTTTGACAGATGGCACAATGTTAAGCTTTGTCAGTAGAGACTCCTAGAAGGACATGGGACAAGGAAGGGGGTTTCCCATTTTGATTCTGATGTGTTTATTTAGGCAGGCTTCTACGGCATTTCTGAAATACATGTGGCTATGGCAGAAACACCTAGCTTCAGCTATACTCAATGGCTAGCAGAAATTGGGACTTCCTCTGGCATCCCTCCAGGTATCTTTTCACCTAGCTCCAAGAATGGCTTTGCCTAACATCCCCTTGGAGAGCTTCATGGGTGTGAGGGGGGCACCAGCTCATGCGCAGCTTCCTCAGCACCCCAGAAGCAGTTTCCAAACGATGAACTGCACCTCCCCAAGGATGCCGTCCCCTCAAAACCTTCAAGCAACTGTCTTATCTAATCTTGATGTGTTTAAGAACATGATTATTTTCCGTAGAGGTGTTGACTGAAATAATAGCCTCTACTTACTACAGACTTGAGACACATCTTTATTTCTTTTTCAAAAAGGCAATTCACTGAACTTTAAGAAACCAAGTTTTAGGAGAACAGGACGTAGTTTGGACTCTTGAGAGGGAAATCTGGAAATTATGCCACTCTTCCAATGGCTAAAGCCTTTTGGTTTCTCACTTGTCTCAAGATAATCTCCAGTCTCATTAGTTGGTTGGCATATTTGGCCCATCATGACTTTGTCCCAATTATCATTCAAGACTTATCTCTTGCCACATTTCTACATTAACTCTAAGTTCTAGTCACTCTAACACTTGGATTTGCTCAATGTACCATGCTCTAGCCTGTCTGGCTTTTGCACATGATTTTCAGCTGCCAGATTGATTTTTATTCACACCTGAATTTGTAGTTTGGACATGATAGCTCAAAACTGCTAGCTATGTTATGTGCTTCTCCTTAGTGCTTCCATGATCTACTTCTGTTTGTACTTAGCACATATTTGTCCATTGATTCAAAAGATCATTCATCAAATATCTGTTTAGCATCTCCTCCCAAATACCCTGAGACAATGACAATACAATGATGTATGAGACAACCATTACCCCAGCTTTCTAGTCTCATTTGTACTTCTCTGTTTAGTGGTCTGTCTTCCTTACCAAATAATGCTTCTTGAATGAATGAGTAAATGAGTACTATGACAACAAAGGAGGAGGTAGAGTGCTCCAAAATATAAAACTTGCATTGAGATATGCCAAAATGTACATAGTGGTTTATCTATTTCCTTATAGTGAGTTTCAGTCAGTTTTACTTTCTACTTTCTATTTTTTCAATATTATTTCACATTTCTGTGTTGAACATATTTATATACAGAAGAATAAAATAATTGAAAGTTTTCAAAAGACTTAACGCAAATCTAAAGCTATTCACTGCAAGCTCAGACATTTTTGTATGATTTTGAAGTTGCCTCAAATCAACACACCCTGCTGTTTACTTCATTTCTGAAAATCAGAGGTTGGAGGGTTCATTGTATTAAAAATGTCTGTGAAGAATTTTGGTTAACTAGTTCAGAAGCTGAACTACCAATCACTACCAAGGAGGATGTGTAAAAAGCTGGTCACTTAAAGCGTATCTTTCTTCCCAATAATTCCCATAAACTTCTAAATCCAACTCTCTCTCACAAACTTAAAATCTGAATTTCTATCACTTTCAAAAAGTTCGACATTCCTAACAAATACTTTCAGCACCACCTGAAAAACTCACACTCTTTCAGCTGACAATATATTTTTAGAATACCTGTTTTTCCCGTGAATTTCAGGGCTTTGCTTTTGTGCCTCTTGGGATGGGAGATGACAGAAAAGCCTGTGGTTAAGACCCCTTGCTGCTGCTTTGCTTCTAGAAAATGTTCTGGGCTGTTGTACAGAGGCAGGGAACACCTGGGGGTAGGAGCCATGGTGAATAATTCACTCTGCCAGACCCTTCATCAATTCTCATGGGAAAAGAGAAATTTGAAAGACCATAGCAAGGTTAGTCAGCATTAGGGAAAACAATGTTCCTGAAGGCAGGTGTTAACGAAAGGCATCTGGAAGCAGGTGGCCCACTGGCGGGGGCAGGGCCCAAGTCCAAACAAAACCTCTGCACTTGTGTCTTTGTCCAGATTCAGCTATTAGAATTCACTATTCACATCTATGGAGGCAGATAATATTAATACCTAATCTTAAGGGAATGTCATGGGGCTAATCTGTGTCCAGAATATTCATGAAGTACAGTCAGTATCAGTTTCACTTTCTCAGTCAAGCAAACAAAGAAAAACTCTTAATAAGTACATTACTTGGTGATTGCTTAAAGTCACTGCTGAATTCTGTACTTTTAGAATTATTTTCTGTAAGTATGAATTACTTTCATAAATCTTTTCAGTTTCAACAACACAAGAAACAATGTAATGTATTATATTGGAGGTCTGGAATATGTATTAGTCTCAAAAAGACCACCTATGAAAGCTACACATATGTCAAAAACCAGCAATCCAAAACTTTGAAGTTAAAAGAACAAAAATCATCAAAGGCTGCCGAAAAGGAAAGAGAGCAGCTTGCTGATTAATGGAGGTGCAGCCCAGGAGATGAGGGGTATGTCCCCTTCAACATGCCTTCTCCACTTTGTCTCCCCTCCTTCCTGGATTCTTTCCCTTAAACTTACCACCCTTCAGGTGCAAGGGGCGGGGGTAGGGAGACAAAGATGGTTCTCCAAGGAGATTTTTCTTTTCTCTCATCAAGAGCAGGAAATCTGCTAGCTCATAGAAGTGGAGCTATCCCATGACTGTAGTGCAAAAGGGACACTTCCAAATTAAAAATTAATTTTATAAAAAATGAGTGAGTTGACTGTATCTGTATCAAGGAGGAAACCAGTGAAATTACAAACGTCAGCTTCCAAGTTGAATACCACATATGCCAAGTCCAGTGACAGACGCGTCTAAATGATGAACTCAATGAATATGTATGACTTAGTTCAAATAGAATCCCTTGAAGGGTTTTCAAGACACAAGTAATATTGTGACATAATACAATTAAAAGAAACCTTAATTGAAAAACAAAATGTCAGCCAATGTCATTGCCACATCATTACCCCACCAAACTAAGTCTGTGGAGGGGAATTTGGGAAATAATAATAGCTAGCACTTATTAAAGTGTGACTGAAACTTTTATGTGCTTTTTATGTATCATCATATTTAATAATCAGTATAATCTACATTATAATATATACTTATTAAGTTATTTGTCTAATGTAGGAACTCAGGCATAGGTAGATAATCAATTTGCTAATTACCATGTGGTTAGTAAGTGTCAGGGTTTGAACTGAGAGCCATTATTTTATGTTGTTTTATGGGCAAACACATAGGGCATTAGGTAATTTTTACAGCAATCCTTGGCTGTCGAAGAAAAGACTTGAAAGAAGGGCAGTGGCCAAGGCTCATTGTAAATTAACCTTAACCAATTTTTCATATACAGCTGTAAGGTTCCTTTTACTACCCATAAACTTGCTACCAGCTGGTAATGAAAGCAAGTATCTAATCAAAATCTTCCACACATTGATACATTTATGAGATAAATATTCATTAGCACAGAAAGCACAAAATAATTCCCTAGATCATATTTTGTAACCTCAGTGAAATTTCAACTTTCTGCCCTTGTATGAAATTTCACTCAGGCAGACCAATAAAATTTCAGAGGCAGGATTCTGCATCGCTAAGTGATAGGCATCCTGTACTTAGAATTCTCCTAAACCGATAGCTGGAAATAAAACTGAGTAGGTATCAAGCCATGAACTCTATCCAGAAGAGTGAAGGGTACATGCCTAGGTGGATGCTTGTAACTTTTTCTTACAAGGGTGGAGTGTCTCTTAGCAATTTTTGCCAACACACAGGACTACTAACTACATCCGCACAACTAGAATGCCTTTATTTTCTTTTAATGAGAATCTATTTCTAATATTCATCATGTTTAATAATAAGCCACTGGTGTCATGAATGAAAATCCATTTTTTCTTCTAGTATGCTAATTAGAAAACTCAATTGTTTATTGAGATATCAATAGCTGAATGACTTACAGGAGCTTCCTGTGGAGTAGGCCCTTCAAGTATAATGCCAGCTGACTGCCTCTAAAATTAAACTTTAACTGGTGCAAATGTAATTTGGCACAGGTTATCCTAAAATGTTGCAAGGTAAATTACAGACCTTGTAACACGATTGCACATTTCTAGTTTGCATATTCTTGGGGCTCCCTTGTGTTCTTCTTGGATTCTGCTTCTAATTTTGGAAAGGTAATTTTCTTTCTTTGATAGGCTTTTTCTTTTTGCCCATAAAAAATAAGTACTGGGATGTTCTTTTGTGCTGTGTATGGTATTGCACCTATAATTATAAAATTCAAGCTATTTGGATAATAGTACCACATGTATTAAGTGCTTACTACAGTAGAGGGAATTTTACTGGGCACTTTGGGGGTTTTGTCTGGCTTAAACCTCACAGCAATCTGATGATTCAGTTATTTTGGTTTGCCACAAAATAAGTCTGAGACTCCAAGAGAGTAAATAATTAGGCCAAGGTCACATGGAAAGTGACAAAAACATTATTCAGACCCTGGTCTGCAATTCCACGCCTCATGCTTAACCAATTCATTATACTACATTAATGGGGTTATTTTAAAATACACCTTGTTACTTGAAGACAGTACATCATTTACTCTAATGGTTAACATTTTAACAAATGTTCAGATACAACTATAAGAGGATGAGGTACTGTGTGTCTTTTGATGGTGCCTATAGTTAAAAATGCATGAAGGCAGAGACAGAGAGAGGTAGGTGTGTATTTGTGTGTGTGTATACCTCCACTTCTTAGTATATGTTTTCAAGACAATTACAACAAATTTAGAATATACCCTGTTATTCAGAGTCAGAATGGCCCAGGCTAGTAGCTCTAGGTAAATTTGATTTAACAATTCAGAAACCTTCTAAATGACTGAAGAACTGTCTCTTTCACTCTTTCTGGCCCCATACTCTTGTTAAAAGCTCTTTGACCTCAGAGATGTACAGAACTATGTGTGTAACACAAGAAAAAGTACCCTAGAGATTTGTCAAGTAACTTGAAGACAACTTTCGTAGAATGAGCGTATCTTGGGAACCATGCATGTAAATCTTTTTATAAAAATGTTTCTAGTATGATTGGGTCCTTGTGAGATTAATATAGACATATGTATACACACACACACACACACACACACACACACACACACATATATATTAATGTAAAATGCTTCCAGATCTTTGGCCTAAAATTTTACAGGCAAAAAAAAGAAAAAGGGGTGTGTAGACATGTATTTCTTGCTCATATGAAGTCCAATTGACCATTGGGAGAGGTCATGCTCTACCTAGTCATTCAGGGACCCAGGAAATGGGATCTACATCTGTAATATGGGATTTTTAGAGTCGCTCTGGGCCTTGAAATCCAGAGAGTGGGAGTAAAGGAAAAATTGAGGATTGCCTAGGAGGTTTATATGGATTAGGCTTGAAAGTGGAGTACAGTTTTTCCACCCACATTTCACTGAGTACAGGCTCAGCCGCTTGACCCTACTCAGATGCAGGAGAAAATGGGCAATGTAGCCTCTTTCAGGCTGAAGCTTCCAAGTGAAATTCCTAAATTAAGTGTAAACAGAGGCATTACCAGTAAATAACATTGGCTCCCATGTTGTCACCTACTTGAATAAGTAAATTGAGGGAAAAATATAAGGAAAAGTCTTAAAGTCTGCAAGTGGTATAAAATCATTTCCAATATTTTAATTCCTTATTTGTGGAGTTAACATGCAAGAAGACATTTGGAATTAAAACTTAGGAAGAGCCATTTGCTTATAGTTGTATCTAAAATGTTGTTAAAATGTTAAATGTTGCAGGAAAAACAATTTTTATCTTTGTGAAAGATTATGTTTTAAAATAACTCTATTAACAGCAGTCCTGTGTATGGATTAAGAGCATGAGTCCTGGAGTTAACCAGATGATGGAAGCTATTCTTTCAGTATATGAAATGATGTATTGAAGGAAAATATTTCAGTGTCTACTCAAAGGATAATGGCCATTAAAGTCTATACTTCAGTAAAGATCTGGGAGTTACTGTACACTTTCTGAAAGTCATCAGGCCAGTAGGCAGCCAGGACAAAAAGGCTAACAATATACTGAAGGTCATTACAAAGAATCCTGAACACTAATCATAGAACATCAGTGTTAGATCATGGCACAACTGACTTTGAGCCATCAGGTTTTGTTGCACTAGTTGAAGATAATACTCAAAGATGAAGCCATTATTTAAATAATTTTGAAAATAGACATGTTGAGAGAAATACACTTTTATTTCTTTAGTTTCTCTTATTCTATTGGGTGACTCAAACATATTTATAGCTCTATGCTTGTGGTTTATAAGTGTGTGCACATATACTCCTCCCAAGCTGTATCTATGCAGTAGTCTAAGCTGCAAGACAAAACCATGTCCCTCTAGGTTGATACTTTAGGACTAGAGCTGCCAGATGCTCACAAGAAACATCTGTTGCTGAAGGCCACAGGAGACAACCATGAACGAAAAAGAGAATAATTTTACATGACAAAATAAATGCAACAAAATTTGCAAATATAGCTCATCCATTCTATTTCAAAAATACTGACATAGAAGGGGAAATAATGAAACAGTACGATCACCTCTTATGCTTAGGGTCTGTTTCTATTTTTAAATGTGTGGTATTGGCGAACTCATTATTTTTATCAATTTCACTGTGAGAGAGGGGATGATGGTGTTGAGGGGAGTGGCAATGAAGACACATCTCACTTATATCCCAATTCATCCCTATAGGATGTGGTGATAAAATCATCTACCTCTGCTCTTTGGCCGTAATGATGGTGGAGTCAGCTTTGTTGAAGCCAAATGAAGCTAATGCAGAAAAGCATTGCAAAGCAAGCATCACTAAGATAGAAGCTTGACTTTCATGATGGAATATTGGGTGGTTGGGCTGTTAGTGGAGAAGAGAAGCATAGGGTCAGAAATAAATTAGGAGATACAAAACCTCCAAGTTATAAATACTAAAGAGAGGACATCCTTTGAGTCAGGATAAGGCTTCCTGAAAATTCTTGACCCACTGCCTCCAGTGGTGCTGGAGGTACAACTTGTGTCTAGATGGCTCCTCAGTCACTGTTATCAGCAGCCTCTCCTTGCTGTCCTGAGCACTTGGAGTGCCGATTCCTGGCTGGGTCAGCACACCGCCTTACCTGCAGCCCTTATGGGCCCTACTCATATTCCTGCACTGGTGCCTACTTTCCCCACACCCTGCCCTCCTCGGCCTCAGCCTACTCACCTCTTCTTTTGCCTTAGAACTGCCTGCAGTCATGCTGGCTATTTTTAAGACCAAGAAATGTCAGCTACTCCACTCCTGTCTATTTTCTTTTCCAGAAATCTTGTCACAGGGCCAATAGCATAGGCTCTATTGCCTGTAGTTTTCTCCTAATCCTTTCACGTTCCCTTCATTCTCCCAGCGATTGTGGCATGCCTTTTCTATTTTTTATTTATTTTTCAAAAATCGTTATTGTGGCATCAAAGTACCTATATTCAGGCATCAAATCTCTTCCACAATTTTTTTTCTCTAGAAATCCAACACATAAGAAAGAAGTCCTGGTGGTCTGCTTTCTGGTTGAATGTCCCAGAAGCCTTGAGATGGTTATGCATGTGGAAAATACCCTCTTCTCTTCTCCTTTTTCTCTCTCCTTCTCCTTTCCCCCATCTCATCTCCATATATTAGCAAATCCAGAGAAAAGTTTCTCTAATTTGTAGCCAATGGACACTCCAAAAATGCATTAATGAGAATCTCTTTAGTTTTATTTTATTCTCTGAGAACTATATGTTCCTTTATAGAAAAACATATTAAAGTTATAAAGGCAAATAGAATCATCTTACATGTTGTAGGATCACATAAAAAGAAAGCAAGTGTCATCCTTAATAATGAATACACTGAGATGCTCTTTAGTGTCCAGATCCAGTATCTGGAACCTATTAATTTCTCTTTGAGGGAATGAACTTGTTCCACTGAGTGTGGGCACTAAGTCTCATCTTTTAGATCTGTGTCTCCTATGCTGTCTGTTGAAGGAATGTTTCTAGTCCCACTTACCTAGAAACAAGGTGGACCAGAGATTCAGATCACTTTGCAAACAGGTTCATCTCTGCATGGCCTTGAAAGGCTCTTTGTATTGGGACCTTCCAGGGATCTCACATTGCTATCTGAATTCATCAAAGACAAAGGTAAAAGAAAGAGAGCTCTCTTCTTGAGATCCAACATTATGGCTTTAGGATATGATCTACAAACTCCTATACATGAGATCTTGGATCAGATGTGCTCTTGTTGGTTTGCAAACTGGCCCCTGTACACACAGGCAAACAGAGGCCAAAGAAAGAGGCAAACTTCTCCAGATTGGTACATGGTAGTCTTAAGCAAGAGACCTTACTTGTGAGGCTTTTCTTGGGCAACTGCAAGATGAGTAGATCTCCACACCTGTCTGCCAGAATCTAAAAGGCATACAGAGGCCTTAACTAGCTTTAGTCATATATACCATCCAGATGGGCTCTATTATCCTAAGGCTGCATTCTAGAAGCAGCTTCTAATGTGGGGAAAAAAGGCAGAGCATACATTCCACGGACAGGGGAGATGGTAAGGAGCCTTTGCTTGCCCTGGCCCAGCTCCGTGGTCAACCTGCTGTTATGTCCTCCTAATGTCCCCCTCGAACACAAGTTACTTCTGAATCTATCTTCAGATCCAGAGCTAATCTGAGAAGTTTCATCCCAACTAATTTTACTGGCATCTGAAACCTCCTTGAGTATGATTTTCAAGCTCTTGAAGAGGACAGAGACCAATCTTATTCTCAAGAAATTTTAGTGATGATATGATGCTGGCCAGTGTTATGAAAGCAGGACATATCCTATTTTAAACCTTCCAGGCTCTGTGAAAGATGCCAAGAATATGGGCCCTTTTTCTCAAAGCTTGTCTGCTACAGTGGTTCTCAAATTTTAGCATTCATAAGAATCAAAGAGAAAGTTTTTAAAAATGTGGATAATTGCCCTCTACCCCAGGTTCTGGTGGAATTTAGGATTCCACATTTTTAATAAATGTTCATCAGTGATTCTATCCAAGAATCATACTCTGATGATTATATTCTGATGTAATAGAAGAAATCTTAAAAAAAAGGATGGGGGTTGGAAAGAAACGATTATGAACAGGGTGTAAAGAAAATGAAGGTTCCTATGCCAGTATTCTCACCTGACCCTGGTCGGCTTGCTCACTGTACACATGTGGGCAATACATTATTACTGACACTATATAAAGAACTCTGCTCAGTGCTCTGGGCTGCATGGCTGCAGGAGAACAGAGACTGTAGTGGAGACAGCACCAAGAATAGAGACTGAGATGGCTGCAGAGACTGGCTTGCTGCATGCGAACTTGCTCTGAGTGAATGGGATTCTAGCCCTTGACCTGCCACCATGGAAATAAAGTTGGGTATAAACCATTTGACCCCAAGAACATTCCATGGTTATTTTTCAGTCTCACTGAATCAAGAGTGAGCTTGCTTGGGACTGAAACCTATTGGCAAGACAAGGGCAAAAGAAAATATTTTATCCCAGAATTGTCAGCAATTACACCTAGCCAGAAAATGTCTTTTATCTGTACTATGTACACATGACATATCGTTTTCAGCTCATATCCAGAAGTGGGTTATCGCATATACAATTAGCACATTTGTCTTCCATTTGCACCTGCTGGAGGAATAGCATGCTTATGCATGCAACTGAGTTCAGCTTGTGGATTCCTAATTGAAAATGCACAACTCAGAGTAATATGCAGGCATGATAATGTATCAAGGGCCACTAGTCAGATTCATTATTTTCTCTCCTGTTTTTCTATCTGCAGAAAAAGAGGCAGTAATGTCTCAGGTCTATGTGGTTGTCATAGGGACAGAAGTTGTGATTTACTGGGAAACATTGCTGCAAATAGCAATAAAATAACAATTCAGTGGAGGTCAGAGGCACAAATTCACTGAAGCTGCAATCAAACCAGACAGCTAGTTGCTCAATCTGTTCAATAAGACTTCTATAGTTGCCACTGTAAGGTAAGTGGAAGAATGGTGAAATCAAGCCAAGTGTTGCACTCATGCTTGCACACCTCCAAATACTCTTAAGTCCTTTGGCCCTGGGCTTTCAAGCTGCTATGCCAGGAATTCTGGGTAGTAGAAGGGTCAAGCAATAGACAAAAATGTTATTTTTTAATCCAGTGACTCAAAGTAAAAATTCAGAATTACAGTGAGAGTCTCAAATCTGACACCTTGTGTTCTAACATAGAGACAAATAGGAGTATATATTGCAAAAAATACCTAGAGTTTGCTACTCAAGTTAACCTATGAAATAATCCCTGTCTTCCTAAAAGATGCAACTTAATTATTGCTTAACAGATGGACATCATGTGAATACACACACACACACACACACACACACAATTACAGTTATTGTTGTTTTAAGTGCAGTAGACTTAGCTAACAATGGCCTGACTTTTCTGCTTCATTCTTTTTCTTTTCCTTCAGAACACAGTCCTTGGAGGATATGGGTCCAGCATGCCTTTTTATGTCTTCTTCATATTCTAGGATAGGTGTCTGCAATCCTACCTCTTTTGCCGTTAGCATTTTTAAAAAATTTAAATTGCATTTAATTTATTGATTTGAGAAAGAAACAAACATTGCGGGACATCCATGACCTGGCCTTAGTGTTCTGTTGAACTTGAACAATTTCACAGAACATCAATGTCAGATGTCATTCTGTGACATGAGGGATCAAGACAAAAGCAAGGTTGCTTTGTAATCATGTGACCACAAAAATAAGAGCATTGTCCAAACCACAAAAATGAAACATCCCTCTTGGGATATGGATAATGTAGTCACTGTTGCTTCTTTACTAATTACAGCTTCAGCCTCTGTCGAAGATACGTTTTGGCATTTTCTATTACAATTTTTGATAGGATTTGGTGGCAGGGTGGTGATGGTGGTGGTGGTCTGAGATAGGCATTTTAGACTATACCTAAACATTTACATTTTCTTTTTAATTAGCAAGCAGTTAATAGCAGCCTATTTGGTGGCTATTCTAAAGTGATAGAATGAGGAACATTCAAAATCACATAAGCTATGTTTTCTGTCCATAAGGAATAGTGTGGACAACATAGGAAATGATCAAATATGAGACTGTCTTTTATGAGAAAGCAGCCCAAGTGCTGGAATGATTCAACTTAGGTTGAGCCTTTTATTGCATGGGTCCAGCTGGTGGGTCAGTCAGCAGTCGTGTCTTCTCAACATGAAACGATACAGCATAATACATGCCTCAGACTGTGCACTCCTTGAATGTCATTGTGTCTAATGGGGAAAGAAGCATTATTAGCATATGCACATTTCATCTTTTGATGATATGGGTGAGCTCTTAGTTTGTACACATCTTTTTCTTTTATCAAGGAAGACAACTATTTGCTCTGTAGCTCAAGCAGAGAAATAATAATTTGCATCAATGCTGGAAGAAAAACTAGCTGTTTTGAACTTACTGGGGAGCTGTAGACCAGTCGCCAATGTATCACTTTCTTAATTAGTATTATATCTTTTCCTTTTTTAAAAGGATCTTTACATTTTGCTTGTTTGTTTTCAACATAGCTGTGAAGAGCTGAGTTAGTGTATGATGTGCTATCATCATTGATAGTGATTTTTTAGAATTTTATTTTTTCTTTTTATTTTTCTCCTTAATCCCTGGTCCTGACTATAATTACCCTTCTTACCTACCCCCTACTGTACACTCCCTCATATTAGCAGCTGCTTTCATGTGTTTAACATGTCCCTGTCCCTTGCATTTCATAAACATTCCTGGATCCACTTACATTCTGGAGGAATATGTAGTTATTTTGTGAGGTGATAAATGTAGTGACTGAGAGTATGGACCCTGGACCCTCCTGCCTGGGTTAATACCTGGCTTGACTGCATATGAAGTACATGTCCTTAGGCTTGCAATTTAACATGTCTGTGCCTCAAATCTTCATCTGGACAATGAGGATAATCATGTACTCATCTCAATGGGCAGCTGTATGGATTAAATGTGCATAAAGTGCTTAGAACTCTGTCTAACACCTAGTGAACATGACCTATATATTAGGTATTATTAGGTCCATTTAAGTTGAATAAATGGTACTGAGCTACAGAGTTCTTTTTTTTTTTCCATAAAAAACACACAGCGTATTTGCATGATCTTTCTATTTTTTTATAGACATTGCTTCTGATTGTTGTGTGGTATTCTACAGCATGCATCCTATACATTTCACCTGTACATTCTCTACTTATACATATCCTCAGGTTGCTTTTGTTCTCCTATATTATGGATCACCTGACAGAACTTATTCTATGCCTCACAGCATTGCAGAATGGTCCAGCTAGGGCAAAGTCAGGAGAGGAGAGAGCATACTTGGAAACATTCGCTTGGTTGACGCACCTAGCTTTCCTCTCCAGGACGCTTTTTTTCTCTTTCTTTTTGTTTTTTTAACTTTGAACATATCATCATTTTTTAAAAAAACTTTCAATATATCATCTTATTCCCTTCTGGCCTGTAAGGTTTAGTTGAGAAATTAGCTGGTAGTGGTGATGAGGGGGAGTGGAGGGGGGCCAGTGTTTCCTTGGATGCAAAAAGTCACTTTTCTCTTGGTGCTTTCAAAATTTTCTCCTTGTACTTGGGCAATTTGATTTTAATGATCTTCATGTGGGCTTTTTGGGCTTCATCTTATTTGATGTCCTTTGGCCTTTATGGATTTGGATGCCCTCTTTTATTTTAGATTTGGGACATTCTCAGCCATTATTTGTTTGAATAACTTTCTGGTCCTTTTTCTCTCTCTTCTCCAACTAGGAGTTCCATAAATTGTATATTGTTTTTTTTTTTTTTGATGGTGTCTTCACTTATTTCTGTTTTTCTTCAATTTATTCCTTCAACAATTACTTTCAGTGATCTGCCTTTGAGGTCCTTGACCCTTTCTTCTGCCTGGTCTAGTGCTATGTTGAACCTCTCTAATGACATTTCTAGCTGTTGTGTTCAGCTGCATGGTTTCTGTTTGGTACTTTTAAAGATTTTCTTTCTTTTTGTTGAAATTCTTACTTTGTTCATTCTTACTTTGTTCTCTTGAGCTCAGTTAATATCTTCATGAGAATTATTTTTAATTCTCTGTCAGGTAAATCATATAAATCTGTTTCATTTGGGTCAGTTTCTGGAAATTAATTTTGTTTCTTTGTTTGAAACATCTTTGACTGTTTCTTCATTTTCCTTGACTGTGGTAGTCTCTGCACATTAGACAAAGCAGGTGCCTCTCTGATCCTTCATGGACTTTCCTCGTATAGGAAAACTTGCCCGCCAGTTAGCCCAGCCAGACATTCTAGGAGCTCCGACCAACTCTTTTCCTTCCTAGGGAGAAGCAGGTAGCTGTGGTTTTTGTCCACTTATCTGCACACTCTTTGCTGAGTCAGGAAGATAGCAATGGCATCTACTAGCCCAAGATGTTGCGTCTGTTCTCCCCTATGCAGTGCTGCCCCTGTTAGAGCTCTTGGACTAGTGGAGTAGATGTTTGTTCTTTGAGAATCCCTCGAAAAGTTGGGGCACTGATGCATGGAGCAGCCCTTTCTTTCCTCAGGTGGAAACTGAGGAGGGAATTTTCCATCTGCATGATCCTTGCTGGTTGGTGGGATCAGCGGCGCCTACCAGCCCCAACCGCCACCCCCTTTCTCCTCCAGGAGGCAAGCCTGTTCTGGGTCCATCAGCGCTCCAAGGCACAAAGGCAGAAGCGATCCTCTGGAGAGCCTCCTCAGAAGTGTGAGGGTGTGGAGTGTGTGAATTGCCTAGTTCCTCCCCTGGGAGAAGCCGTGAAACAGGGCTTCTCTTCCTGACGGTAGGGCGCTCCCCAGGCGGGAAGGTTCTCTGGGGAGAGGCTGTCCTGCATCTCCCCACCAGCCTCAGTGAGTCTGGTACTGCATTCGCTGAGACTGTGGTAGTCCTTCAATTACTTTATGGTTTATTACAAACGGAATTTCTTCATGAACTGTTGCTGAGTTGGTATGTTTGTGGGGAGAACAACGGTCCAAGATCTCCCACTCTTTAGATTGTTGACATCAATCTCCCCTTCAATTTTGCTCCTATTCTAAATTAACCTCTATACATAGCCAGCCTTCTTTTCAAATGCCTCTTCAAGGCATTCATGGCTCCGCATGGCTCCGCATGAAAGAAAGGTTCTTGTCTTTCTAATCTACCAAAAATGCTATTCTTTTTCCATCTCTCATTATATTTCAGTTCCTAAAACACACTCCATTCTTCAATAAATCTCTGAACATGCATCTTTGTGTATGTGAAATGCTCTTTCCCTAACTAGTCATTGCTCATTATTCAAATGTCAACTTGAATAGTGCTTCATTACACAAGTTTTCCTGATCACTCATTCTAAAGTGAATCCTTCCAAGAGTAATTTCCTCTTAGTGTAATTTTCTTTACCTCTATATCACTTATTAAAGTTGTAATTTTATTGCTATTTTTTGTTTACATTGTGTCTATCTGCCCATGTCTAATTTACTCACCACTGTGTCCCTACTTGGTACATTGTAGGGATATAGAGAATATGTGTGGACCAAATGACAAGGGTTATCTGCGAGGAGTGTACTTCTCTGTATATTTGACTGAGTGAGCTGCAGTTTGGGCATGTTCATGTTTTCTATATCTTTATGATCAATATTTCATCTTTTGCAGCAGATAACATTTTTGAAAAAGAAAATGAAAAAAGAGCAAAGGAAAATGTTTTTCAAAGTATCCATATTTGTTATGGGTGTATGTATTTGTTGAGTTTTGTGGATGAAGAAAAGGGGAAATTGGAAAATAGAGTGCTGATGTGGCAATAAAATTAATTTCATATATTTATGATTTCCTGAGATGTGGGGTAATTTATTCATTCCCTGAGATCCTACTATGTATTAGGCTGTGAATTAGATACTATAAGAAATTTAGACCTACAGTCTGATCTGTAAGAACTTGCACTTAAACATACTATTGGGCATGTGCAGAAAGACTATGTAAGTAGTTATGACACAAAGCAGAATAATTTAAAATCTTCCACAGAGCTCAAGACTAAGATGGTGGATAGGGAGAGAATGAGGTTAAGACCTGAGGACACAGATCTAATAGCTTAGTACTGAAGCAGTGGTAGGATTTTGAGATACATTGTTTGGTCTTCTCTGCCAATATGAGCAATAGACATTGTTTGGTCTTCTCTTCAAACAATATGAGAAATAATGTACAATGGATCAAGCTCTTTTGCCAAAATGAGTCTAATAGGATTGTCTTTCCATAGATGTTGGTACTGCAAATAAAAATGTATGCTGTATAAAAATGGCATTCAAGTTAAAATCTTAAGATATTAAATATGAGAGTGAAAACAGCTAATTTTATGCTAATTAACTGAATTTTTATTTTATGATTAGCCTAAAAGGAAATTAAAATTCATCTGAATCATGACTTCTCCTAAATGGGCCATTATGAATTTGACACAAATGTATTTTTCAACACTCTTCATGAGTTTTTAAGTAAATGCAGACTATGACTTTTTTAAAAAGCCTAGAAATCAAGTAAATTATTTACAAAGTAATTTGTTTTTGTGAACATAAACCTACTTTTACTTAGGACAAAACAATTCAGTTTGAACATAATTCTTATTTTCCCTTATGATGTCCCTTAGATAATTATATATACAGCCCAGCTAATTGCTTATGAGCACTTTAATGTTAGCGGAATTTCATTACCTTCCTCAAGGCAATTTGGTACTGTAAATAACCAGGCACTGTTTTTACTCATGTAAGTTACACAGTGGTTTGTAAATGTTACAGCCTTTATTTAAAGGTGAAATGATGAAAGCAAAGTGACCACTAAGGATTTAATAATTCATAGGGATCTAGTTTTCTATTACATCATCTACTTTTCCTTAGGAAACATTTAGTAATATGCCCTTTGCAATGGCAAATTAAATGGGAGGACATAAAAAAGGAAATTGCATATGGTTTTCTCCATTTTTATCTACATCAATAAAATCTTTATCTTGGTCAATACAATGTAGCAGAAGGGCTCACTAAGGAGTGACCGACCAGTCTTATACCTGGACTTAGCTTCATACTCTCAGAGTCACAGAAGTTACATCAGGGAAAGTAATCCATAATAAAAACTTCAGTAGAAAAATAAATGTCAATCAGAGATTGATTAAAAAATCAAGTCAGGAAGTAATGGAGGATAGGCTAGGATATTTAATGATAAGAAATGAAAAATTGCTACATAGTATAAATTTTTAAAATCTTAAAGTTAGTCATTTTGCAAGGATGTGTGGTCACATACATTTAGAGAAAACTTATCTATGTTTAGTCTCATATCTAAGATATTTTATATTTAAAAATGTATACTGATTGAAATGAAAGTTGATCCTGTCTACTTAGTACTGCAAGGATCTGGATTCGCTCTATAGAAAGTTCTCAGAAGATAGTCAGATTTCCTCAGTCCCCCTTCAGGGCTTGTAAAACACATTCAGGAAATAGACTGAATGTCTAACTTTTAACCAACTTTTGTTTTTGAATGAAGTAGTTTATAGTCATGCAAGATTCAGGAGATAGATCTACTCTATCCATCAGGAGATGTATTCTCTGTGAGATGTTTATTTAATTTAAGTATAGTTGATATACAAAATTTTACTGATTTTGGTTATATAACATAGTGAGGTGTTTACTGGATTCTGCTCCAGTCTCTTTAGAGAAACATGAAACCTCTATTGAAGGTTATGTAAGAATCCATATAAGAATGTAAAGATTTGTATTTTTACAATAGATTTTATATTTTAGAGCAATTTTAGGTTCATAGTAAGATTGAGCAGAGAGTACAGAGAGTTTCCATATATTCCCTGCCCTCTTCCTGACCCACAGCTTCCCCCACAATCAATACCCCTACCCTCCAGAGTGGTACACTTGTTACAATCTTCAAATCTACAATGACACATCATTATCATATAAAATACATAGTTTACATTAGGTTTACTTCTGGTACTGGACATTCTATGGGTTTTGAAAAATGTATGATGACATGAATCTAACAACTAAATATTTTAGGCTTGATAATGCAGGATATTAATTTTAAATAGATACACAAGTTTGGAATTCAGGGTGTAAAAGAAAAATTGCACCAGACAAGTTAGACAGGTAAGGAAGACTTTATTCAAGACTACTGCGATAGGTCACTGAGGAACTGGAATTGTAGGCTTGGCAACAGCACCTTCTCCCTTTAGTTTTCCACCTAATTCTCAAAATTCTCAATGACATTACTCTTTTATGTTTCTCTTTTCCCTTTGATGCTAACCTGTTTTCAAATGTGTGTGGGTATTGAAGCAAAGAAATGGCATAGTGATGACCAGGAACAACCCTACCGGTAAGTCCCTTATAATTCAGACTCATGACAGTGACCTTCTCTATGGAACAGAAGCCTCTCAATTATAGTAGTGCCTTCAGATTGAGTGCACCAAGTAATTAATTACTTACTAAGATGAGACTTCAGCCATGGCTTATTAGGGGAGATATTCTTTGACTGCAACTCTGAGTATCATGGCCCTAAAAAGAAACTGAGGCAGATGCACTATGGAAACTGATGTTGGACATTATCTGGGATCCTAGATCCTGACCAGCTGTTTCAGATAGACTCACTTCCCCAGTGTTGCAGCCGAGCATTGTAGATCAATTGCAGGCATTTGCACACATGAGCATGTTGAACTTCCATTTGTTCACTACTTGCAGTGAAGAAGTTTCTGATTAATATCCTAGGCTATTATCAGGTGTGGAGCAGGAGGGATACAAGGGTTGGAAATTATATATCCAAGACAGTAGGGACCAAGAAGGTCTCCACTTAACCTAGAAGGGGGGTTCTGAGACAAGGAACTGTCAGAGGATGGAAATGTAAATTTTCCATCATATGTCACAGAAGACAGGGAGAGTTCTAATTTTAGAATGCGAGTGTGAGGATGACCTTTCATCTTTTTAATAATATGCTAAGTGGAGGACTTTATCCTCTCAAGATCCTGCTGCCAAAATACTCTCTTTCACTCTATGGTTCATCTGGGAGGGAGTATGTCAGTATTGCTGCTTGGCCGAGCTAGGGGAGAGGGTAAACCCTCTGTTAAGCCTGGAAGCTAACGCTGTCTCTCTTCCCTTCTGAAGGAGGCTGTGTACACCCCTCTGCCAGGGTCCCATTGCTCCCCTGTCTACTCTGTAGCCCTCACTTCAGCCCTTGTCCTGAAAACAAACAACTGTTCTGGAAAGAAAAGATTTGGACTTCTAGGAATGTTAGACATCTTAAGGTCATGAGAGGGGTATTAAAAGCAAAACCAGCAAGGGTCATTTTATCCTCAAATTCTCAAGTGTGCAGGAAGTATTCTGAAGTACATACAAGTTTGAAAAGGATAGAAGGGAACCAGAGACTGAGTTTCTGTACTAGATATCAGCAAGTGCTTCCTTTACTCGGTTCCTATCCTCAGTTGCTCCATCACTTTCCATGTTGACTTTCAGGCCACTCTTTTTCATTTCAAGGCTCCAGCACTTTTGCCTTCATTCATGTTTTCTCTCTCATGTCCTTTACCTTGTTGCTTAGTCTTTTTATCTTACTGGATGAGCCACTCTTGGAGCCATAAATTAACCCAGAAATATTGAAGGGTGTGAAGATCATTGGTTCTAACCGGTGTGGTCTGGACCATGTGATGTTGTTTCCTTTTGGAGCTTAAAATATTCTGGACACATAATACACAGATATGCCTTATCTTCATGGAACTCAGACTATGTCTTCCAAGAAATGGTTTCAAAGGGTCTCCAGGAAAGATGAACCCATGGTATTGCTTAATAGGCTGTTCCAGCATTTATTCATGTTGCCTTAAATGTAAAAGTTCTCCCTGTTGCAAACATGGTCTTTTTCTACTCTTTCTGATTTGTCCCTATCTCTTCTATGGGCTCAGATGACAAGGGCTGAATTTGCACCATTCATAGCATCAGCATGGGAACTGAAGTTTGGACTTGCAGGACCTCTGATCCTGGCTTCTACTCTTCCTAGTCCTACTGATTTCAACATTTTCCTTAGGATAGCCCCAAGAACTAGGCAGTAGAAAGCTTAGACATTTAAGTATTCCTTTTACTCTTGAATTTGCCACTACTGTCCTTCTTTCTCTTTGCCTCCCTTTCCATTGACACTGACCTAGTGATTGTCTTTGAAATTTCTGGCTGGGCTATAGTACTAATCTTCTAACTTGTCTCTTTGGCTTGGGGTTCATCTCTCTTCTACCTTTCTTATACCCTGTACTTAGATCATAAAATGCAAATCATATCATTCTGATCCCTTGTATAAAAATCCTTATAATCTGAAGAATGAAATTCACACTGCGTATTGTAGCACCCTACTAAAAAATTTTGCTCCAATCTTGCTTTCTACCTTATCCCCTGGTAATCTCCCATCTGTTCCGCATGCAAGCCTTTCAGTTGATGGTTCTCAGAAAGCACCGTACATTTTCACACACTGACGACTGAGCTCATTCTGCTCTCTCTACCTGGAATACTTTTTTCCCAATTTTCTCCTAGGTCAGATTCTTTAATTCTTTATTACTCAGATTAAATGTCACCTTCTCTGTGAAGACATCGATAGGCTTCAAAAAAGAGCTTCTCCTCTCTGCATCCTGGAACTCTATCTGGCATTCTAATATCATAATCCACCCCACTGTGTCTGTCCTGACATGCAGTGAGCTCCTTAACGATGATGATGATCTCATATTCACTGCTGTACTCTTTATTAGTATACAGGCTGCCATAACAAAATACCACAGAATGGGTGGCTTAAACAACAGAAATTTATTTCCTGTTTGGAAAGGTAGAAGTGCAAAGATCAAGCTATTGGTGGGTTTGGTTTCTTCTGAGATCTCTCTCTTTGGCTAGCAGACAGCCACTTTCTACACCTGTGTCTTCATGTGGTCTTTCCTCTGGGTGTACACGTCTCTGTTTTAACACCATCTTCTTATAAGAACAATAGTCATATTGGATTAGGGCCCACCCTAATGTCCTCATTTAATTTTAATTACCTCTTATAAGGAAGAGCCTATTTCTAAAAAAGTCATATTCTGAGGTACTAGGTGTTAGGACTTCAACATATGAATTTCGGGGGGATACAGTTCATAGCCTACCCCAAACTACTTTCTTTCCCCATAGTTAAGGGTGTCCAACAAAAGGTACACAACTAATAAATGTTTGGTAAAGGACTTACTAAAGAAACAGAGGAACAGTTTGTTCCAACGGTTTCCTGGTTGAGTCCACTATTTTAAAATTACTTATTATCTTATATGATAGTAAAGCTGATATTCAGGTACATAGGTATAATTATGTCTTTTAAAATGAGACATCAGAAGAATATAGTTGGAAAAATTGAGAAGGAAAGAGTAGTGTAAGAAAGGGTAAGAAGTAGTAATCCCTTCACTGAAGAATAAAGAGAAAGTAACAAAAGAGACAGAATAATAAGAATTAAAAAGACACACATTGCTGGATCACAGTCACAGAGCCCAAAGGGCAATGTGCTCTGCCAGACACATCGACGGGGGTGGTCACCAGAGCCATGGAGACCGTGCAGCCCATCGTCAGACTTATTTGACCCACACATTTGAAGGGACCATCCTTCCCTCTCTTAGACTGACTATTCCATTGGAACTAACAGGGTGAATACATGGAATGATTTGGGAGGGCTCCAAAGACTTTACTTCCTCAAAACACTTCTTTTGCCTGTTTCCTGATATCTCTAGTTTATTTACCTGAAAACAAGATAACTCAGCAACTGATGTTTATACTGATATGAAAATGACTTGTAATAGGTCTTTTCCTATGAGCATGTTTTGATAAAGAGGCACACAAAGGAGGGAGAAAAAGGGCACTAACCTAAAAGAAAAAAGTGAGACTGATATGGCAGGTTTGGAGGAAGAAACAGAATGATCCAGAGATACCTTCATATGTGGAGGGAAACAAAGTTTCTAAATTTTTGTTGATGCTACTGAAAAATATGACAATGAGAAAAGGAAGCAGGTTACACTGGAAGAAGAGCTTCCAATGTACAAACAGTTCAGTTTAAAAAAAAATAGGATTATTATTTCCGTTATGAAGAAAAAAATCGAATGTAGCAAATGAATCCACAGCAAGTTCAACTTACCCTCCATGCTAGGTATAAATAATATATGTATTTTTATTACTGAAAATGTTTCCAATTATGCTAGATGTATGAAAGATTGAAAGTTGCATTAATGCAATATTGAAGTTATTAATATGAGTTTTCAAAGAGCTTTATTTCTGTAAGCCCAAGAGTTCTGATTTAGAGTAATTTCTTTTTTAACTGCTAAGTAGAACAAAAGTCTTCTTTTGGGCAAAATAGTCTCATATATGATAACTGTTAGATTCATGTGTGTTGTTAGCATTAGGATATAACAAGCATTCTATTACCAAAGAAAAAGATACCTATCAACTTCCTATACTGTGTATTTGTTTGTTTGGGGGTTGGCTCAGAAGGAAACAGTTAGGAGTATAATAACACAAAAGATGGATTGCCATTATTCATGCTATTCTTATCTGCTCTCAAAATTAATGTTGGTTAAAGAGGGATTTTTCAGTTGTGGTGGGTTTCCAGTTCTGATTCTTTTATTTGTGGGAAGTTTAACACAGTCAATGAAGGATACAGTCCTGTAAAGCCACGCTTTTCTTATTCACATTGAGAACCCAATCCTTTTACCCTCTATCCACCAGTGAAACCTCAAGGGATTTTCTCAGCATGTAATATCTGGGCAAAGGAAATGTGCAGAAACATATTGCTCCTAAATTAATTATCTGAGTTATAAAAAGAAAAGTAAATGCATGGAAACTACATTTCAATTTCCCATTGAGCCATATGAAAGGTGTATTAGGCTAATGTGCCTAATATAGGTTAGCAATTTAACCAGAGGAAACTGCTTGGAGGATATTGAAATAAATAATTTTGGTAAGTCTAAAGAGTTTCTATGGATATGCACTGGATTTCTTTTTAATTATTCTACATCTGTTTAGAGATATGCAATTTCCAACTATGTAATCGTATCTTAAGTACTTTTTCATTACTATAAATAAATAAAGTGTTACATGCAATTATACTGAAAAATCTGCAGTGCAAAATCAAGCTGCAGCCCACAGGTTACAGCACTTTAACATATGGAGGCTGCTCTTCTTATGGTGTGATGTTAGCCACATTCAAAAGAACACTTCACTCCTGGAGTTGTATAATAGGATGATGATGATTATATTTAGAACATATTCACTTCCCACAATCATCTGGTAGGAAAGATAGCACTGTTCAAACTTTATCTCCTCTGCTGGACAGTATCGTGACTGAAAGGAATTATTAGCATAAGAAAAGAATAAAACCACAGGAATCTAGATCTAGAATGCTAATCCGAATTTTGAAGAAACAGATCTATTTTTTCCTGCTTTCAGACCTGAGATTTTTTCCAGAATAGAAACTATCACCTTCAATCTGGTGAGGTTGGGATTTGAGTAAAGGATTTGTATTCTTAGCATAAATGTCAACTCCCTTTGTCAAGAACCTTGATCATAGGATATCTCATCTAGCCCATCCTTTTCCCAGTTTTAGCTAGTATTAAGTTCAGGTTTTTCTCTCATGGGTGCCAGATGAGGAGAGGCAGGTCATTTAAAGTCTTTTTAAAGGAAAGATTCTAGATTATCAAATCCAATAAATCCAATAGCAGACAAGGGCATTAAGGATCTCTTATGGACAATAAAGTAAAGGTGAGGAAAGTTCAAGTAACAGTGCCTGAGACAGAGCAAACCATTGACTCTCTTGTACCTCATCTACTTACTTGCTCCTTTATTCCCATACTCTTCCCTTTTTATTTGCCCATGGACATTTGTGGTGCTCTCAGCTCAAGTGTTCCATTATATAGATGATATAATGTTCACTTCTGATTCTCTTCCAGGTCTAGAAGCTGTGGTTCACAGTTTGCACCAGGCCCTCCAGGGGTGGAGATGGGCCGTCAATGAAGACAAGGTGCACGGACCTGGTTATTCTGCCAAGTTCCTGGGTGTTGTCTGGTTGGGTAAAACAAAAGCATTACCTGAAGCAGTGATTGATAAAATACAGCAGTACCCCCACCCAGAAACTTTTAGGCAACTACAAACATATGTAGGCCTGTTGGGGTATTGGGGAACGTTTATCCCTCACTTAGCCATGCTGTTGAAACCACTGTGTCACCTTATAAAGTGAGGGGAAATGTGGAACTGGATGTGAGAGGTAGAAAAGGCTTTTGCTGAGACAAAAAGAGCAGTAGCTCAGGCCCAGATGCTGTGAGTCAGACCCCTCCATACTGTTCCTGCTGCCAGTGTCTTGCCAACAAGATGGGTATGGATGGGGAATATGATAGAAGCATGGGGCCTGCAAAGTTGCAATAGGGTTTTGGTCTCAGGTGGAAGGGAGCATAGATTCACTGTTTGCTGTTGGGAAACAGCTGGCAGCAGTGTATGCCACCTTTCTGGCTACTGAAGGAATCACGGGAGTACAAGCAGTACGGGTGGTTACTGCCCTCCCTATTGAGGAGACAGTGAGAGCCTGGGCTACTGCTCTCAGGACTGGGAATGCCCAGACACCCACCCTGACCAAGTAGGGAGCATATTTAGAACAACTGGTTAGATTCTCTAAAAGCTCTCTCTCACAGGAATTGCAGCAAGTCCTGGACCAGTAACCTCTGTGGTCAAACCCGCACTTACTTACCGATCATAGAAGCGCCAACAGTAAGCCCCTTTGAGGAGAGGACAGGGATGTCACCAGCAGAGGCCTGGTATACAGATGGATCTGCAAACGGCCACCCACCAACATGGGTGGTCATCGCCACCAAACCAGACTTTAATTACTTACTTACAGGAAACCATAGACATGGGTTCCAAAGAGAGTCAGGAACAATGAGGTATATATATTGCAATATAATGAGTCATAAGAACTACATATTTAGTCATTCATATGAACAAATACATATTTCCTAGGTATATTTGTTCTTCATACAGAGATCCTGAAAACACTGCAGAGTCTTAAATGTGAACTGGGTGTTTTATCATGTTAATGACAAAAGGGCTTGGAGGCTGAATCAGCCAATAGCCAATAATTTAGTCAATCATGATTATGCAATGAAGCCCTCACAAAAACCAAAGAAGAGTTTATTGCTGCTCTGTCAGATCCTGATTCTCAGAAGAAGAGAGTTTCCATGCTTGGGGAACCAGAACACCTCCACCTGTCCCTGAGCCAGATCCCAAGCACCATGAGGACAGAAGTTTCCTTTATGGGGACCTCACCCTGTGCATCTCTTCATCTGGTTACTAACTTGTATACTTTATGGTATCCTTTATTGAACTGGTAAGTATAAGTGTTTTGCTGCGTCCTGTGAGCCACTCTAGTAAACTAATCCAACCCAAGGGTAGGTCATTGGAACTGCCAATCTGTAGCTGGTATGTCAGAAGCACAGGTTAACTGCCTTCAACTTGCCACCTGTGCATGGAGTGTGGGGGTAGAGGGCAGTCCTGCAGGATGGAGCCCTTAACCTGGGAAATCTGGTGCTGTCTTCAGGCAGATAGCATCAGCATTGAGTTCTCTAATACCCTGCTGGGGTTCAAGAGTTGCCTGGTGTTATGTGTGGGAAGACCCCTCATACATACTTTCACACATTGCAATTGGGTCCAGGAACACAAACAAAGTTATACTGCTATCACTGTTGTGTATAATATTGTTATTGCTACATGTAAATATAAGAAAATAATTCACCCTCACATATGTCATCCTGAACCAGGAAGAAGGGGGTAGTGGTCTGAGACTTCAATGAAATTTACAAGAATATGAAAGTAGTAAATGCTTAATAACTAATGTTTGCTGGCCTACACAGAAACCATGAGTGGGCACAAAGAGGAATTTTAACAGACATAGTCACATCCCTTCCTATCTACTGCCCCTAGTTTACTTTATAATCTAGCTGTCTGTGGTGACAGCTCTCCTTCTGGACTAGCTCCTCCATCTAAATTCTTTTTATGCAGTTGTGGGGTAGGGAGGGAGGTCAAAGTTTCTTTCTTAATCTTTTGGGACTTGATTGTTCTCAACTCTGAAATAATCTGCATGTCCTAAGGGCACAACCTCCCCCTTGGTCCCTATACTACAAAAAAATAAGCTATTAATATATATATTAATTTAAAAAATATATATATAAAACTTCCCATAACTTTGAGATTAAAATATGATAAAAAACACACTCTTAAGATGATTTGTATCATTTAAACATTGTACAATTTAATTTCCTTTAAGTTTTGCAACAATTTGTTATGTATCTACATCCAATACTTCTTTTGCATAATCTTAAATATATTTTTCATAAGCTTTTATGGTGGTCAATTTCTGTCTTTCCCAGAAAGCATGCATCACTATTAATTTATTGCTCTCAGAATAGACACAGAATCAGACATGCTGTAAATTGGAAATTTTTTAGGCTGCCTCCTCTTTAAGAATGAAAGAGTGAAGCAATGAGATAAAAATTCACCAACATGATCACCAGGAAGTGTTTTTTATGAGACTGTATATGAGTCATTTAGAAAATTAAAGATGCATTTGCATTATAACCTATTATATTTGCCTTCAGATTAAGCAAATCTTTATTGGATTCCAACTGTATGTCAGGAACTTTTAAAATTGGCACTTCATCTAATTTAATGTCAATACAAGATCAATTTTATCATGTCCAATTTTATGTTTGGATACAAATCTTTTATCAGAGATTGTTTTGCAAATATTTCTCTCAGTCTGTTGGCTTGTCTTTCAGTCTCTTAACATCTTCCACAGAGCAGATTTCCTTAATTTTAGCAAGTCACACCAACTTTTTTTCACGTATTGTGCCTTTGATGTTATATTATCAAAAGCCATTGCCAAATCCAAGTTCATGTAGACTTTTTTCTACATTTTCTTCTAGAAGTTTTATAGTTTTGTATTTTATGCTTAGGTATGTGATCCATTTTGAGTTAATCTTGTATAATGTCTAAGGGCTGTATCTAGGTTTATTTTTCTGAGTGTGGATGTCCAATCGTTCTAGCTCCATCTATTGAAAAGACAAAGACTGGACTTTCTCCCTTGAATTGTCTTTGCTTCTTTGCTAAAGATCAGTTGGTTATAATGTGTGGGTCTAGATATGGGCTTTCTATTCTGATCCATTGATCTACATGTCTATGCTTTTGCCATTATGCCCACTTTTAATTGATGAAGAAATAATCTTAGGGAAGTTAAATGATCCTCTCAAAGTCATATAGTCACTAAGTTGCAGTCAGAATTTGACCTCAAGTCCTTTGAAGTCATATGTAATGCCCATCTCATTAAACTACAGCTATCTTTTCCAAGGTAAAAAAAAATATGTATGCCTGTTAATCATGATACCACAACCAATTGTTTCCCTTGCATTCTCCCTTTGACCCTATAATCTGCTGTACATTTGGCCACATGGGGGTAGAGTTGTCAGAGAAAGTGGCTGCTGGACAGACAATACACTGAACACAGTAAGTCCCATCTACCTATGCAATCTGAACCTTGGCATTGTCTAATTCAAAGCTGACTGCTTTACTTAAATACACACAGGTGCAAGTTAAAATCCAAAACCCTTCACAGTTTAAAATGGAAGATTTCCGGGACCACTGTACTTGCTGGATAATGATGTGAGCTGCTAATGATGCAGCTGCAAAGAGTTTGATTGTTACTCCTACTTCTGCTTTCTGTAAAGGAAGTTTATAGAAAGGAAAGAGGTTATAATCAGTTGTGCTGGAGAAACATTTGTAGAGCTCTTGTTTTTCTACATATAGCTATTTTTAGAGAAGGAAAGGTTCAGTTTGAAGATTTTTTTAATTTTTAGAAAGCACAGTAACAATTTAGATTTACACGAGCATGGAATTCTGCAACACTTAAAATATTTTGTACATATAACTATAATTTTTTTTAAAAATAAGATATAGGCTTTAAGTGGAAGGCCAGCATGCCCTTGCTTTCAAGATGGAAGGAATTTCTGGTCTTTGGCATATAGAAAGAACTATTTAACCTACAGTGAAAGGAACTCAAGACTTAAGTTACCCTGTGGAACTTGGGAGAAGTTAAGGGGAGAATTCTGGATAATGAATGAATTCTAAAATGCCATAATTATCAAATGGGACAATTAGAAATCCCCAAGTTTTGTGATGGATCAGTGGGGTTATGGCAGGAGAATGAATGATCACCTGATTAGGGTTCTTTCCATTCCCAAATCCTATTGTACAGTTTGTACCAATACTGCCCTCCAAATAGTTTATATCTGAGATACAAACCTTGTCTCCTAAGATTTTTTTCCTTTTAAAACTTAGTTTAGAGATAATTTAGAAGACATACAGATTGTAGGTTAGGGTGTCACAAAGTTCCTAAAATGATATTGGCAAAAGAATTTGTGATGTGTTTGGAATATTAAATCCAGATTCTTTAGTAATATGTAGTGCAAAAATTAAAAGGTCATGATGTTATTAGTAAATAATTTATATATAGGTAGTAATATTGAAACAGATATTCTTTAAAATATTTTATGAATAAAAATAGTTAGGACCAAAGCTCTCTTAGTGAAATGAAATCACCCCCGAAATGCTGCTTCACTGATTTTTTTTTGCATAGAATAATCTTGGCGATTCCTCACATCTCGCAAAAGGGATGGACCTGCTTTTATACTATCAGTGTGTTCAGAACTCTAAACTTCCTCTCAAGGCATCAAATGCTTTGAAACATTTAAATTTTAAATATGAGCTGAGTACTTTGCAATATATATTCTCTGTACTAGTTTTGAACTTTGAAATATAAAGGAATTAGTACTTTTCTACTAGGACTAATAGCTGCAAATTAAATCAATTTTAAACTTTACAGGAAAAAAATTGTTGAAGCGTTCTTAAGTCCAACCATCTACTTTTACAAATAAGGAATGAATAATCAGAGAATGAAGTGCCTGGATTAGGCCCTAGAATGCATTGGTGATAAAGACTCATCATTGGGTCCTCTGCATAGTTCCTTGCTTCCTTTTATCTTGAAAATTAGCCACCACTACTACATGATTATTTTATATAAGTGAAAACAATGAAAACAATATATGCTTAGGAAAGATCTCTTCAGTTTTTCCCTGTTCCCTAATGAATTTGTCCAGGGCTCATTTGGAGGCTAATAATAAAAGCTGAGTGAGTCTGAGGGTACTGAGTTTCAGCAAAATAGGTTCAAACCTTTAAAAAGTTATAATAAAATGCAACTCTGAGGGTGGATCTACAGAATCAACCTGCTCCTTTTTCTCTGGCAGTGAAGATACTGCTTCAAATATAGACTAGAGAGGTTTTTCAGCCTTTCTATATAGGAATATTGAGTTTTTTAAAGTTTCAGTTATTCAAAGACATGCTCCTAAGTTCAAAACAGCAGTGCAAATCGATAAGAATCTAGAACACATTACAATAACTCAAGGTGTATTCATATCAGTTGTTTTCAAAATTTAGAGATACCATCTAATGTTTGTTCAAAATAGGAATTTCTGATATAATGTAGATATTTTGATTCAGTAGATGTGGGATAAGGTCTAAAGATTTGCATTTATGAAAAACAAAACCAAGTATTTCTAAAACTGCTATTTAGTCAGAGCTTTGAGAATTGGCATTAGATGAAACAACTTCGAGTGATTTTTTGGTACTTGTTCATTTACTTATGATTACTACCTTTCTTTTCAAGCCTCATGTCTCTTTTCTATTGCAGATCTTTTAACTCTATTTTTAAGTTTAATTCTATTTCAAACTTTCCCTCTATCCCTTTTTTCTTTTCATACAGAGATGCAATATTCCCATAAGATCAAAACTAAATTTAGAAGATCTCCCTCATTTCCATTATATTTCCCATTTTTATTCTAATTTCCATTGTACACACAGATTCTTTACCTCTGTGTTCTATGTTAATGTGCTCTAACAACTCCTAAGAATCACAACTACAATCTCACAATTCACTTTGAGTTGCAAATCCTTTAATAAGTGACTTTTTTTCCCCAAGCAGTGGATCTGTCACAAGTCCATTTAGTACAGAGGATCTGACAATTTGTTCTGCTAGTGAAGATCTCTTTGCTGGAAAAAACTCCTAAGCAAACATGGGGCCGAGTCAGTTATCTGAAGGAAATGATTTATTCTTCAGAAGAGTTAATGTCTGGTTTGTTTCTGATTTTTTCTTAGGTTGAATGGTAGATTGTAGTTCACACTTTAGTTGCTAGGCTAACAAGTGTAAATTTTTAGGGACTAGTAACTCTGGTCTGGGCTGGGTCATGAACATTTGTATAAAATGGCTACAGGGCTAAAGAATGGCATTTTTCTTGTGGTTGCCAAAGAGATTAAAAAATTTGCATTGTTGTGACATGTTCTCTTCAGGTTCTTTCATTTAGAATCCCCAGGGTTCCCGAGAGAAACAGAACCAGCAGGAGTCTATCTATCATCTATCTGACTGGTTATAGCTATAGATATAGATATTGAGGAATTGCCTTGTGTGATTGTGGAGGCTGATAAGTCCCAAGATCTGCAAGCTGGAGAGCCAGGGGAGCTGTTAGTAAGTTCTAGTCTGAGTCCAAGAGCAGAAGACTGATGTTCCAGCTTGAAGACAGTCAGGCAGAGAAGGTAAATTCTCCTTCAGCCTTTTATTCTATTCTGGCTTTCAACTGACTGGGTGAGGCCCACCCACAATGAGGAAAACAATCTTCTCTACTTGGTCTACTGATTTAAATGTTCATATCATTCAGAAATACTCTCACAGATACACCCAGAATCTTTCACCAAATATGTGGGCACCCTGAGGCCCAGTCAAATTGACATAAAAAATTAACCATTACTGCCCACTTTTGAATTTTTTATTCTCCTAGGGTTGGTATTATAAGATAGGTCATGGATTGGCTACCATTTGGGAATAAGTTATACTGTCTTCCACACCCCCCTGCCTCTCCCACCACACACACACTGGGAACAATGTGGAGGCAGCATAAACCAGAGTGAACAGGTCAGCCTCTGTTTAAGAAGAAATAATTGTCACGGTTTAAATATAATCTGCTTCCTCTGTACAGGAGACCATAGTGGAATTTGAGGTCAGATCCTATAATATGCAATGTTGTTTTCCTAGCTTCGTCTTCTGGGAATGCCACCTCAGAGAAAAATAGAAGAGAACCAGATAGAATTTATAGACTCTGATCTTATCTACATACAAGACATAATAACTGACAGGAATTAGTAAATCTCATCATTAACTGACGCAAGGGTGCCTAAAAACACTCCTTTATTTCATTTTCTCAATAAATACCTTAGTACCTACTAAGCAGTGGCATGAGAGATAGAGTGTTGCTGTCAGGATGTTCTCCGTCCTTCTGAGCCTGTGGTGGGAGATTTAGCCTTTCCTGGTTCCTGTGAGTCTATAATCTATAATGTCATTAAAAATAGCATGCAGAACCAAAACAACATTCTAGTTGAACGACTTTATTTTACTTGTCTAATTTCCCAGAACACAGAAATCAACTGCCAAAATCAGTTAAAGAAAACAAGTTGCTAAAAAGGAGAGAACAAATTCTTTCCCATCTTGAGTGATCAAGGGCTGGAATGAAGTGATTGCTGGGGAAGGTGGTGTTAGACCCAAGAGTGTCATCCTGCACTCCTTCCTGCTAAAAACATCACAAGGGAATGAAAGCAAACTCCTTTGATGTGTTTAGGTGATAATAACAATACTCATGCCCCCCAGCCCCAAATTCATAACTGATTGAGAGAGATACAGGAATCTGTCTGGAGACTGAAACATTATAGCTTTATTACTAATATAGCTACATTGAATAATGTTTGGAATATAAATGGCTAGAATCAAACTTCCTAATGCTGTGCTATCCCCTCAGGCTCAGGCAGAACTGTATAGTCATAGTTCTCCCCTATAAAGGCAGGTTCTGGGTAGAAATTCCTACTCTATGTGTTATGATGGGCCACTGTGAGGAATAGAGGGCCCCCTCCCTACTCTGAAGTTTCAGAATCAATGACTGTAGGTTTGTGGCACATTCTTCAGATTCTTCCCTGGCTCACAAATTTCCTTCTCCTTCTGCGACACTTCATATAAAATTAAAACACAATCCCCTTCACCCTCTCCTGGAAGAAGTTAGATCAGATAACAAAATATGTATTATCAGCCAGCATCCTCTACCACATTTTAACAATGGGCCTAGGCCTTACATGCAGTATCTCCATGGGGGACTGGTTCATGAGCATCCCAGACTTCTACAAGCCATGTGTTCCATTATACCCAAACCGTAATCCCAAGTTTACATAATAGAAGATTCTTCTGCTTCTAAAAAATGTTTTCTTTAGTCATCTAGGAATCTCTGAAGTAAAATAATAAAGAATGTAAATTTGTCACCAAGGACAACTTCTTCACCCATCAACTTTAACAAACCCTCCCTCAGGGAACCATGACTCACTGTGTCCCAGAACCTTTCCCTCAGCACTGGCCATGTTGAGAAACAGTGCATTTCTTGTCAGTCCACTCTGGTTTACTTCCTACCGTAGGGATCCCATGGGGCTTGAACAATGAAACAAACTCTATTGCAGAGTGAGATAGTTTTATGTCTCATGATAGGCTAATGTTCTGTCTAGTAAAGAGCACTTGGCTCCTGGAAGTCCTAATGTAACATTTCCTAAGGTATGAAATACCATTTTTGATTATGGCAGTGTGAGAGGTGAGATAGAGACCTCCTTTTCAAACCACATATAATATGAAAATATAATTTAATACAACTAATCATGAAAGAACAACAGGAAAGAAGGCTGCACTGGACTGCATACACCTGGAGAAAAGAGCAGACCTCACGAAACAGAGTAACATATCAAAGCTGTGACCTGGCAGGGCCCAAGCCCTTCACCCACCCCAGCTCAACAGTGGGATGAAGAGTATCAGAGTGTGGAGGAAGTGGAGGCCTGAGACTGTTGAACACCAAGCCCTGGAGATCAGCTCTGGGAGCATGAACCTACATTGCATGGTACTCTGGTGATTTAGTGTGGCTGGAAAGCAAAGACAGGCAGAATACCTGGAAAGATGGAAATTCCAGCTGCTTACGGAAAACAGGGATTCATATCCAGCTGATCTGAGTGGGCAGTCAGAGAGACTTTCTAAAAGCAGGAGTGCTGCAAAAGGGGCAAGGATTGCACAGAGCTTACTGCTCAGGAGAAAGAACAGGTAGACAAGTTTTCCAGGTGCACTCTGCCCAGCAGGTTGGGAGCTTAAAAGATATTCAGGTGCTCCAGCTCCCTGGCTGGCTAAGCATCTTCAAGGACCCCCATCATGATACACAGCCTGGTGTGGCTTCCTCCCAGCTTGTCTGCACCTGGCTCAGACTTGCAAACCGGCAACCCCTGCCAGTCAGAGGGAAGCCCTGGCTATGGCAGCTACAAACACAAAGCATAGAGGCTTACACCAGTGTGTTCAGACCACTGGTTCAGGCAGTGGAGACAGGCATAGCAGCAGGGAAGCAGGAAACAGCTCTTTCCTCCCTGCAAGCAAAAACACCACTCCCCTGCAACCACTGACATATTACTCAAGGGGCTGAGCAGCTCCAGAGAGTAGAGCTTCTGGACACTAGAGGGTACCACAGAAAAATTATGAAACATCAAAGGAACCTGGTTAAAACACCACTCCCCTGCAACCCCTGACATATTACTCAAGGGGCTGAGCAGCTCCAGAGAGTAGAGCTTCTGGACACTAGAGGGTACCACAGAAAAATTATGAAACATCAAAGGAACCTGGTTCAAAGCAAAATTATGAATACACCTGAGAAAGAGATTCAAATGAAATCGACCTCATGAATCTTCCTGGAAGAGATTTCAAAATAAAAATCATTAACATGCTCATGGAGGTAAAGAAAAATATTCAAGAAATCAGGAAGGAATTAAGGAGGGAGAGCCAAATCATTGAAGAGCACAATGCAGGGTATTAAAACAGATTAGATATGGTGGAGGAGATGATAAATGAAATAGAAATTAGGAAAGAGGAATACAAAGAAGCTGAGGCACAGAGAGAAAAAGGGATCTCTAAGAATGAAAGAATATTGAGAGAACTGTGTGACCAATCCAAAAGGAACAATATTAATATTATAGGGGTACCAGAAGAAGAAGAAGAGCAAAAAAAGAGATAGAAAGTGTCTTTGAGTAATTAATTGCTGAAAAATTCTCCTCTCAGTCCTTGGAAGTGCACTGGTCTTCCAACACAAGGGACCCAAGGAGGACAACATCAAGATATATAATAATTAAAATGGCAAAGATCAAGGATAAGGACAGACTATTAAAAGCAGCCAGAGAGAGAAATAAGACCACATGCAAAGGAAAACCCATCAGGCTATCATCAGAGTTCTCGGCAGAAAATTTATAGGTCAGAAGGTAGTGGCATGATGTATTTCATGCATTGAAGCAGAAGGGCCTTGAACCAAGAACACATTATCTGGGAAGGTTATCATTTAAATTTGAAGGAGGGATTAAGCAATTTCCAGATAAGCAAAAGCTGACAGAATGTAGCTCCCACAAACTCTATCACAGGGTACTTTGGAGGGACTGCTATAATGGAAGTGTTCCTAAGGTTAAATAGCTGTGACCAGAGGTAATAAATAGGGATAGACAAAGAGTACAGAATATGATACATAATATATAAAAAATGGAGGAGGAAGAAAAGGAGGGTGAAAAAAAATAACCTTTAGATTGTACTAGCATACTAAGTGAGTTAAGTTAGACTCTTAGGTAGTAAGGAAGTTACCCTTGAACCTTCGATAACCATGAATCTAAAGCCTGCAATGGCAGTATGTACATATCTATCGATAATCACCCTAAATATAAATGGTCTGAATGCACCAATCAAAAGACATAGAGTCACTGAATGGATAAAAAAAAAGACCCAACTATATGCTACCTACAAAAGACTCACTTCAAACCCAAAGACATACACAGACTAAAAGTGAAGGGATGGAAAAAGATATTCATACAACTAATAGAGAGGAAAAACCAGGTGGTGCAGTATTTGTATCAGACAAAATTGACTTTAAAGCAAAGAAAGTCACAAGAGACGAAGAAGAACATTATATAATGATAAAGGGGTCAATCAAACAAGAGGATATAACCATTATAAATAACCATTATAAATAATGCCCAACACAGAGGCACCTACATATGTGAAACAAATACTAACTGAATTAAAAGGGGAAATCGAATGCAAAGCATTCATTCTATGAGACTTCAACACTTCACTAACTCCAAAGGACAGATCAATTAGAGAGAAAATAAGTAAGGAGTAAGAGGCATTGAACAACATATTAGAACAGATGCAACTAACTGACATCTACAGAACTCTCCACCCAAAAGAAGTAGGATACACATTCTTTTCAAGTGCACACTGAACATTTTCCAGAATGCACCACATACTAGGCCACAAAAAGAGCCACATTAAATTAAAAAAGATTGAAATTATACCAGTCAACTTCCATATCACAAAGATATAAAACTAGAAATGAATTGTGCAAAGAAAACAAAAAGGCACACAAAAACATGGAGGCTTAACCATATGCTCCTAAATAATCAATAGGTCAATGACTAAAACAGAGATCAAACAATATATGGAGACAAATGAAAACAACAGCAAAATGCCCCAACTTCTGTTGGATGCAGCGAAGGCAGTTCTAAAAGGGAAGTATATGGCAGTCCAGGCCTATTTAAAGAAGGAAGAACATTCCCAAATAAATAGTCTAAATTTGCAATTATTGAAACTGGAAGAGAAAGAACAAATGAAGCACAAAGTCAGCAGAATGAGGGACATAATATATATCTGAGAAGAAATAAATAAAATTGAGAAGAATAAAACAATAGAAAAAATTAATGAAACCAAGAGCTGGCTCTTTGTGAAAATAAACAAAATAGTTAACCCCTAGCTAATCTTATTAAGAGAAAAAAAGAATCTACACACATTAACAGAATCAGAAATGAGAAAGGAAAAATCATGATGGACAGCTAAGAAATACAAATAATTATTAAAGAACACTATGGAAATCTATATGCTAACAAACTGGATGACCTAGAAGGTATGGACAACTTTCTAGAAAAACACAACCTTCCAAGACTGACCCAGGAAGAAGCAGAAAATCTAAACAGACCAATTACCAGCAAAGAAATTGAATCTGTAATCAAAAAAGTACCCAAGAACAAAACCCCTGGATGAGATGGCTTCACCCCTGAATTTTATCAGACATCTAAAGTAATACCCATTCTCCTTAAAGTTTTCCAAAAAGTAGAAGAGAGAATACTTCCAAACTCATTCTATGAAGCTAGCAACACTTTAATACTAAAACCAGACAAAGACCCCACCAAAAACGAAAACTACAGACCAATATCCCTGATGAACATAGACGCAAAAATACTCAAAAAAATATTAACAAACTAAATTCAAAAATACATTAACAGCATCATACACCATGATTAAGTGGTATTCATTCCAGGGATGCAAGAATGGTGCAACATTCAAAACCCATCAACATCATCCACCACATCAACTAAAAGAAGAACAAAAACCACATGATCATCTCCATAGATGCTGAAAAAGCATTTGACAAAATTCAACATCCATTCATGATAAAAACTCTCAACAAAATGGGTACAGAAGGCAAGTACCGCAACATAATAAAGGCCATATATGATAAACTCACAGCCAACATTATACTTAACAGTGAGAAACTGAAAGTTTTTCTTCTAAGATTGGGAACAGGACAAGGATGCCCACTCTCCCCTGTTTTATTCAATATAGTACTGGAGGTCCTAGCCATGGCAATCAGACAACAGAAAAAAATAAAAGGCATCCAGATTGGCAAGGAAGAAGTCAAACTGTCACTGTTTGCAGATGACATGATATTGTACATAAAATACCCTGAAGACTCCACTCCAAAACTACTAGAACTAATGTCTGAATTCAACAAAGTTGCAGGATACAAAATTAATACACAGAAATATGTTGCATTCCTATACACAAATGATGACTAGCACAAAGAGAAATCAGGAAGACAATTTGATTCACAATTGCATCAAAAAGAATAAAATAGGAAGTGAAAGATCTATACACTGAAAACTACAAGACACTCATGAGAGAAATTAAAGAAGATACTAATAAATGGAAATTCATCCCATGCTCTTGGGTAGGAATAATTAGTATTGTTAAAATGGCCATCCTGACGTAAGCAATCTACAGATTCAATGCAATCCCTATCAAAATACCAAAATACCAAAATATCAATGAACTGGAACAAATATTTTTAAAATACACATGGAACCACAAAAGACCCCAAATAGCCAAAGCAATCCTGAGAAGGAAGAATAAAGCAGGGGGGATCTTGCTTCCCATCTTCAAGCTCTTCTACAAAGCCACAGTAATGAAGACAATTTGGTGCTGGCATAAAAACAGACCCATAGATGAGTGGAACAGAATAGAGAGTTCAGATATTAACCCAAGCATATAAGGTCATTTAATATATGATAAAGGAGCCATGGATATACAATGGGGAAATGATAGCCTCTTCAACAGCTAGTGTTCACAAAACTGGACAGCTACATGTAAGAGAATGAAACTGGATTATTGTGTAACCCCATACACGAAAGTGAACTCGAAATGGATCAAAGACCTGAATGTAAGTCATGAAACCATAAAACACTTAGAAGATCATATAGGCAAAACTCTCTTGAATATAAACATGAGCAACTTCTTCATGAAAGTATCTCCCCAGGCAAGGAAAACAAAAGCAAAAATGCACAAGTGGGACTATGTCAAAGTACAAAGCTTCTGCACGGCAAAGGACACCATCAGTAGAACAAAAAGGTATCCTACAGTATGGGAGAATATATTAATAAATGACATATCCAATAAGGGGTTGACAGTCAAAATATACAAAGATTTCATGCATTTCAACAAACAAAAAACAAATAATTCAATTAAAAAATGGGCAGAGGATCTGAACAATTCTCCAAAGAAGAAATTCAGATGACCAACAGGCATATGAAAAGATGCTCCACATCGCTAATCATCAGAGAAATGCAAATTAAAACCCAATGAGGTATCACCTCACACCAGTTAGGATGACCACCATCCAAAAGACAAACACAATAACAAATGTTGGCAAGGTTGTGAAGAAAGGGGAACCCTCCTACACTGCTGGTGGGAATGTAAATTAGTTCAACCTTTGTGGAAAGCAGTATGGAGGTTCCTCAAAAAACTCAAAATAGAAATATCATTTGACCTAGGAATTCTACTCCTAGGAATTCACCCTAAGAATGCAGGAGCCCAGTTTGAAAAAGACATATGCACTCTTATATTTATCATAGCACTATTTACAATAGCCAAGAAATGGAAGCAACCTAAGTGTCCATAAGTAGATGAATTGATAAAGAAGATGTGGTACATATACAAAATGGAATATTACTCAGCCATAATTAGAAAACAGATCCTACCATTTACAACAACATGGATGGAGCTAGAGGGTATTATGTTCAGTGAAATAAGCCAGGTGGAGAAAGACAAATATCAAACCATTTCACTCATCTGTTGAGTATAAGAACAAAGAAAAAACTGGAGGAACAAAACAGCAGCAGACTCACAGAACCCAATAATGGAATAACAGTTACCAAAGGGAAAGGGACTGAGAAGGATGGGTGGGAAGAGAGGGATAAGGGGAAAAAGGGGCATTATGATTAGCACACATAATGTCGGGTGGGTGCACAGGGACGGTAGTATAGCACAGAGAAGACAAGTAGTGACACTATAACATCTTGCTATGCTAATGGACAGTGACTGCAATGGGGTATGTGGTGGGGACTTGATAATAGGGGGAATCGAGTAATCACAGTGTTGTTCATGTAAGTATATATTAATTATACAAAAAAATTAACAAACAAATAAATAAATAATAAAATACCATTTTCTTGAATGTTAATTGGCACTATGTGGTAAGGGCAAGATTTTTATGGCCAAAGGACATTTTTCGCTACAGAAAATTTTACAGATTTGCATAGTACAGTGCTTCTCAGAGTCCCTGTTTGCTATATTACTCTGCAAATCTCTGTGGAGGGATATGTGACCTTTTATTTCATAGCATTTCATGGGACTATATTTCCATGGAAAATGCTCTGAAGATGTTGTTCTAGAAACTTTCAGTTAACAGTGGTGATTGCAGTCATAATGACAAATGACAGGTATCCATTTCTGGCCAAGTAGAAAGTAGGTTCCCTTTATTCCTTTATGAATAAGTAAGAGATACAAGACAATTAAATGTTTGAACAAGGGCAGCAGAATCCAAAGAACAAGCTTTGAAGAGAAAAAGATCTGGATTTGAACCATGTACTATCTGAGTGAGATTAGCAAATTGATTAATTCTCAGTACGTTCATTCCTTTATTTGTAAAAGTAGTAGTACTAATTGTTATTTGCTGGTGATGTTCAGGTGATTACCTCAGATAATTCTGCAAGTAAATAGAACAGAACTTGGAACATGATATTTGTAAAATAATTTTAGCTTATCTTCCTTCTCCAAAGATTTTTTTCTCTGACTTCCCAGTGATTAAATTAAAAATACTCAGAAAATGTAGTTTTTCATGTTTCTAGAAAACTTCTTTTTACTTAATCATTTTAAAAAGCATCTATGAGCATTTTGTATATATCAATACATCAGTTATATATATAGCATTATGTATATATAATAGACACATATCAATTTTTATTATCTATCTTAATGGGATAATTAAAATAAAAAAGACAGACGAGGATATGCAGCATTTTGTGTAGTAGAATATTCAGTCAGGTGAACAAATGCAATTGTTATATAATTATATATAATGATTTACAATTTTGCAGCATCTTTCACATATAGAACCTCTATGTGTGAGGTTTTAATCTTCACAAGAACCCCTTGAAATAGATGTTACCATTTCTCCATTTATATATAAAGAAAAATCAGGACCAGAAAATAGAGCAACTTGGTCAAGGCCACCTGGCTGAAAACCTTGAGCATGAACAAGAGTCCAAGTCCTCTAACTCAAATGCTGTGACTTTTTCACTTTACCACACAATGACTATACTTATTACATTCAAGTAGAAACTTTCTAGACAATGCTTTTCTTTTTAGATGAAGAACATGTGATAGACTGTCAAAATAATGGCTTACTGTCAAAGAATATAAGAAACTTGGTCGCTTAAGGTTGAGAGTTTCAGCTACAGAAACTTCATTTAAATGCCTTTGAAATGTACATTTTGGAGTTTTGGAGACCCTCTGCCTCATGCTATTAACTAATCATGTGACCTTAAGATACATCTCAAATAAAACAATAACTAGGCTTTTTCTTGATAGTAGAAACAAATGAGATACTATCTTTAAGTACTTTAGAAGTTATAGAAGGCTGTATAAATGTACTCATTTTAAGTAATTCTCTCTGATTATAATGCAAAAGCAATTAATAATTGGTTTGCAATACAGTTCATGATTGTCTTTGTTTGCAATTAGTGTCTACCATTAATGGTTCTCCCTGGATATTCATCAATGAGTGGCAGAGGAAGCGAACTGGATTTCAATCATGATAATTTTGAGGGCAGTTTGTTAATATAATTTGCTACAGATAGAGCAAACATCCAAGAGTTCAGTGTGCAAATGATTTTTCAAAATAGGGAGACCATTTAACAGTAAAGCTTTATATTTACTTAACTACCTTGGAGAACTTTCTTAATTCACTGAAGTATCTGGAAAGTCAACTGATATTGTGCTTTTTTTTTTTTTTTTACTTTCTTTCTTTGTTTGCTACTTTCATATAAGGTGTTAAGAATTTCAAGCTTTTTAAAGGACTACTCTTTCAAAAATAAGTAATACCTTAAGCTCTCTAAGGCAGAAAATTTTCTTAAAGTCTATTTTTTCCCCTGCTTGATCTTCTTTGATGTATATATATATATATATGTATATTCAATATATTTTAAGATGTTCTTTGTTAATATCTATAAAATTTGGATTAGATTAGTGAAACTCATTATTGGCAGGACTCTGGGTAAACATTTAGAAATTGTCTTTCTGGAGAGCAATGTGAAAATACTTATTTAATAAATGTTAAGATCCACTCTAGGCTCCTTGTTAAGAGATAAGGATATTAAGGTGAATAGTGCATGGTTTCTGCTCTTAAGGAACTCAAACTTCGTCAGGGAAAGAACACATGTGGACAGAGGTGAATATGCAGCAGACAGCAGACAGCACCTCTGTTGAAGCTCTGAAAGGCTATGTGCCCTTCTGTTAATGAACTCCACCTCAGGAATCCCAGGTGGTAATCTAGGACTCAGCCAGGTCTACTTGAGTCCCTCTCTAAGATTTTTCAAACTTGAAGTAGACTAGAGAAGCTTCTGTTCTTTCTGGATTAGGTGATGGAATGTAAATCAAGAGCTGAGTAGAGCCATGTCCCTGGCAACGTGGAGTAATGTTGGTTTGAGACAATGAAGATGTCAAAGCAAAGCAGAGATAGGATACAGAGAGAGGACCCTGGCAAATTTAGTTTCTGGATCTAGGCAACTTATCTCTCCCCATGGTTTGGGTATTAGAGCCAATTAATTTGCTTGGTCGATGTTCAGTTTCTGTTATAAGCAATCTGACTAATATACATCATTGACATTCTAATGAAGGTATGAACTAAAACACCATTCAGCCCAAAAGATAAACTAATTTCACTTTGATATAGTTGATCCTCATTATTCATCGATCCTGCACTTTTGAATTCATCTATTCACTAAAATGTATTTGTAACACCCAAATTAATAATCTGAGCACTTTCCTGGTCATTCACAGACAAGTGAAAAGGGATGAAAAATTTGAGTCTTCTATACTATAAATAAGTGTTCTTTTCATGGTCTACTTAGTACCAGATTTGTTTGGATTTTTATTTTTTTTGCTGTTGATGTTCTTGTTGGTGATTTTGCTATTTAAAATGCCCCAAGCATAGTGCTGAAATGTTGTCTAGTATTCTTACATGCAAGAAGGCTGTGACATGTCTTACAGAGAAAGTTTCTGTATTTTTGAGTACAGTGATGTTGACTATGAGTTCAGTGTTAATGAATCAATGTATATACTACATAAGTTGTCTTTAGATAGAAGCATATATGACACAAAGTTATGCACAGATTAGTTGATAAAAACATGACTAGAGGTTCTCAGCAACCTAACCCTGTATTTCCCCAGGAGTAATGGCTCAGAATTCACTAATTCAGTGTTCACAGCAATTTTATAGAACATTAACCACTGTGAATGACTATATACTTTAAGGAAATAGTCACTTCCATTTAAAAAATTAATCACATTTATTGAGATGTTCATAGAGGCACTATTTCTATTAGTGAACAGCTTGAGGAAAGCCAAATGTCCAACAAATGAAAATGAATTATATAGCTATTGTAAATTACAATTATGTGGCTCTGTCCTTACATAAAAAAACATTTATAAAATTAATGAAGTGGAATTGTTCAAACAGAGTTCACTGGCCATAATCAACTTGAAAGAAGGGGCTGTGGCTTATTTATATTACTATCTACATTGACCAGCCTGGTATGCAGTAGATGTGGCAGGTAGTACATCCCCAATATTCCCTGTTATGGAACCCATGTGGCATAGTTCTAGCCAATGAAGTCTAAATGGAAGTCTCTTGTGTAAAGATTCATGGGAAGCTATTTTTCAAATGGACAGACTCAGTAGCACTCATGCTTTTCCCATTTTCCTTTCCTCTTCTTCCAACTTGTAACTAGGATGGTGGATGGTGCAGGAGCTATCTTCAGCACAAGCAGGAAAGACACAAAGCCTTCATGTCTCATAGCTCCAAGACTAGTAATGGTGAATACTACTCCTGTCCAACAAAGATAATCATGAAATGTACTGCAAGCTAATTATTAATTGCTTTTGCATTATCACTGCTTCCCACATAAGAGAGAATAATTAAAAATTAGTACATTTATAAAACATATTATACTTCCTAGAGTTCCAAATAGTACCTCATTTGTTCTTATTATCAAGAGGAAACCTAGTTATTGGTCCTGTTTTATTTGAGATAATATCTTAAAGCATCATGGTTAACTAACAGCATAAGGTGTACATTTCAAGGGCATTTAAAAGGACTTTCTATAGCTCAAACTATTTATCAGTCTCAACACCTTGGAATATAAATATTGCATGTTCTCCCTGAAGTTGTACAATACAGTGGCCTTGAAATTCAGATAATTAGCCAACTTCATAGAGAAGGCAACTTGCATGGCCAATAAACATGAGGGGATTCTTAAACTTACCAGAAATCAGGGAAATGCAAATTAAAATCACAATAAGATATTTCATACAATTAAATGGGGAAAAATTAGTCTGACCTCATTAAATGCTGGAGAGAATGTGGAAAAATAAAACTATCACATCTTTCTAGCAGAAGAAAAATGCAACCATTTGGGAGAGCAATTTGTCAATATCTGTTTAAGTTACAGATGGTCACATTCTGCAACTTGGTAATTCTTCCCCTAGAAATATCTTAGGTAAACCCAGGTGCGTATGTCCAGGGAGATAAATACAATAATATTCACAGCAACATTTTTGGTGATAATAAGAATATGGAAACCACCTATGTATCTACTAAGAGGAGAATGGATGAATACAGTATAATATATGCAGAAGATAGAATACTCTGCAGCAGTGAAAATAAACTCGTGATACCTATATCAATTTGGCTAGATCTCAAAAACAGTACTGAATTAAAAAGTATTTTATATGACAATATATTGCATTTGAACATCTGACTAAAAGAATATACCTGTGAAAGGATTCCATAAAGAGAGTAAAACTATAATATTATGAATGATCAAAACCAAATTATATGTTTGTACAATTATTTCTGTGGTAAGATATAGCAGAAAAGGAATAAGAAGGGCAGCACAAGGGGCCTCACTTCTGTGTGTGATTTTTTTTTAAGTATGATTGGCAATGAGGCTAAATTATGGAATATAGACATACATTGCATTGTTTTTTCATTTGTCTAAATGTTTCAAATATTTAATAATTAAAAAATAAATATATATAGAATACCACTGATGTTAGTTTGGATCTGAAAATGCTCCTCAGATGCATAAATATACTACAGGTACATAAAAAGGGAATCCAAGTAGTGGATACTAAGGTAATGATATGTGAGGGGAGGCTTCTCATCTCTGCATCTGCATATTTTTTCTATAAAGGAGTTATGATAATGACTAAGAAAATGATAACAAATAAAAATTAAACTCACAAGTACATATCAAATACAAATTTACCAAATGTATTCACTGTATTTTTTCTTGTCCCTACAAGTTAAATGGAAGTGTTATTCCCATTTTGCCAATAAAGCAATATCATCAAGTAAACAAATATCTATGTATATTTTAAAACTATTTAAAGAGATTAGAAAGAACCATATTAATGTCTTTATAGAAAAATGGTATAAACTTTTCTCAAACTAACAGAATTCTAGAAAATATATAATAGAGTGTTTGGAAAATACATTCATCTTTGAATTACCAAGGGAAATACAGGGTTAGGTTGCTGAGAACCTCTAGTCATTCACTTGTGTTTCAGTCAAGTTTATAATAAAACAACCAATTCCAAGCTGGAGATATTGGGGGAAATGTGAATGTTAGCATCCAGAAATATTTTCTCCGCTTTCATTATACTGATGGAGAAAAAGAACACCCACGCAACAGGGCTGCTCATTTTGAGGCTTATGTAACATGTAGTCTCAGATAATTTTAAACTTTGTGAGCAAGAGGCTTTAGAGCTTCCCAACTCTAGAATTTCAAACAAGAAGTCCCTTCCTCCAAGTTTGGAGTTTACAAGTGACCTCTGGATTTCTGCATGTCCACTTTTATCAGTAGAAACCAAAACCAGTCCTGCAGATCTTACCCTGTTATAAGCAATCTGACATTCTAAGGGAGGTATGAACTAAAACACCATTCATCCCAAAAAATAAACTAATTTCACTTTGAAATAGTTGATCCTCATTATTCTGGACAGAATCTATTCTACATAGTGAAGCTCCATCTGGTCATATGGAGGTGGTTAGACAGGTGGAATGCTAAGAAATAATGAACACTGTATCAGTTAATTTGATTTTTAAATTACTTTTTCTGTAGCTGTAGGTGGAAAATAACTACAAATATAAGCAACTTCATAGAAAAGAGCCTACAGAATGAATAACAGTATTTCAGGAAGTTAATTAGTTTTGAAGGTGGTCATTGTTGATTTAGGTACCTTTTTTAGAACTACTGGAAATAATTTAACTATAGAGCAGTCATTCTTACCTGAGAGTTATCTAAAAAGAACTTTAATTAATACTGTGAAAAAGAAGGTATCAATCACCAAAACAGTAAGTGGATTTGGAAGCCAGAATTCTCCATACAGCCAATCCTAATCTATTGTGCTTTTCTGCATCACCCTCTTGATTGAGGGCAATAAATATCTCATAAATCTTATAAATGCATAGGGCATCATCTAGCATCACTCCAGAAGCCAGGGGCAATTATTTTTTTGGTATCATTAATCTACAATTACATGAAGAACATTATGATTACTAGGCTCCCCCCTTCACCAAGTCTCCCCCCCCACATATGCCTTCACAGTCACTGTCCATCAGCATAGTAAGATGCTGCACAAATAATATCCATAACTTTTTATTGGCTTCAATAATTGTATTGAAATTTATGCTTATCTCGTAGCTTTATGATTAGAGTGAGAGCTGCAGGACAATATAAGCACCCTGAGCCATGTTTAAGTAGTTGTGTAGGGAGCTAAGCCTTTTGCAAGAAGAAAAAGGATAGAGTAAAACTGCTGAAAAATAATGTGACAAAGACCTGGCTCTTAAGCAAACTTTGAGTAAGATGTTGAGCAAAATCCAACCATTTTCCCCAGTTAGCTTCTGTCCCCCTGTATCTTTGATATGTAGAACAGTGCCTAGAAATACATTAATTTGTTAAATGAATAGATAAATGAATTAAAGAAGTATGTCTAATTAATTGGAGGATCCTAATAAAATAAAACATTGATAACACACACTGACTGTGGGACAAGTAGGATGTAAAACATCAAAGGTCAGAGAATTGAGTAGGGAAGTTATTCAGATCGTATAGAAGAGAGATTGGTCTTTTCATCAAACATGAATTTGTCTCCTGTTACCCAATGAGGAAGATGATAAACTTTATGGTAGACTATTACACAGTGAGCAAAACCCAAAATGTTGTAGTACTGAATTTGATGACTACATTTCCACTTCAAGTACCACATTAAACAAGTATGCATTTATAATGGAATCACACCTGGAAGTAAAAAATTCTCCATGTAGCCAAAATTAAAATCTTAACTTTATTACATGTATATATATATTTCACTTACACTTAATATACCTAATTTGTGTGTGTTTCATTTATGGTCAGACTATAAAGAGAAATAAACTTTGTCTAGGATACTATTCTGAGAAAACATGCATTACCAAAATGTACACCAGAAGAGATGGACAGTCTAAACAGACTAATTACTATAAAAAATATAAAGCTGTCAAAGAAATATACAGCACTCTCCATAAAATACAATTTTACAGATGCATTTGACTAATCTTTTATTACTTAATTCCAATTATGGAAAGTATTTCACAACATAGAAGAACAAGAAAGCCTTGAAAATCCTTTTTACAAAGTCAATATTACCTAAGCACAAAAAACTGGAAACAACATATTTAGAAGAGAAAAAAAAATGGTGGTGTGAGAAGTTAGGCTAAAACCCCCTCCCAAAACCACATAAAACACAAAAATATAGCAAATACAACTAATCCTTAAAACGTGACCTGAAGATTGAAGAACAGACTGCCTACAAATGGGGAAAAAGAGGAGACCTCATAGAAAAGGGTAAAGTAGCAAAGCTGTGATCCAGTGGGACAAAAGCCATCCCCCAAACCCAGCCCACAGGTGAGAGGAAAAGAGACTGAGTAGGGAGGGAGTAGAAGCCCAGGACTGCTGAACACCCAGATCTGGAGATCTGCCTCAGGAGCACAAACCCACATTACATGGTACTCTGAAGAATAGTGGGGTTGGAAAGCAAAGATGGGTATAATAATCAGAAAGATTGAGATTACAGCCACCTGTGGAGAACAGGTATGCACAACTGGCACCCCTGGGACAAAAGAAAAGTAGGCAGTTTGAAAGACTTCTCAGCAGAGAGAGGGGCCTTTAAGTGGCAAAGATTACATAGAGTTCACTGCTCAGGAGAAAGGGCAGGTAGACAAAATCATCCCAGCAGGCTCAACAAAGCAGGCTGGGAACTCTAAGGAGCTTCAGATGCTTCCTCCTCCTGGCTGGCAATGCAGCCCTAAAGTCCACCACTGCAGTATGCAGTCTGCTGCTGCTTCCTCCCAGTAGGCATCAATCCCACTCACATGCTGCCCCAGCCATTGTGCCAGTCCAGCCAGAGTATGGCTCTAACTATAGCAGCTGCAGGGACATAGCACAGAGGCTCCTGCCTGTGTGCACAGCCCATTGGACCTGGTAGTGGAGGGAGGCATTACAGCTGGAAAGGCAGGAAACCCTCTTATATGAGCCTTTCCTCCTGGTAGGTGCCGGTCCACTCACCTGCAAACCCCACCATTGCTGCAAGTGCACAGCAGCTCCAGAGAGTACTTTCTGGACACTAGAGGGCACAGCCTGAACAAAGTTATTCCATAGGAATTACTAAAAAAAAAAAAAAAAAAAAAAAAGAAACAGCAAAGGAATTTGGTCAAAACAAAATTACAAGAAAAAATGCCAGAAAGAGGGCTTAATGAAACTGAAATTACCAAGCTGCTTGAAAGAGATTTCAAAATAAAAGTCATAAACATGCTCACAGAGCTACAGACAAATATTCAAGATCTCAGGGAGGACTACAAGAAAGAGAAAGTTTGAAAAATGCAGTATATGAAATGAAACATTCAATGAAGGGATTTAAAAGATAGATGAGGTAGAGGAGATGGTAAATGAAGTAGAAATTAGAGAACAGGAAAACAAAGAAACTGAGGCATAGAAAGAGAAAAAGATGTCTAGAAATGAAAGAATAATAAAAGAGCTGTACAACCAATCCAAATGGAACACTATATGCATACTAGGAGAATCAGAAGAAGAACAGAGAAAAAGGGATAGGATAGAAGGTTTCCTTGAGGAAATAATTGCTGAAAACTTTCCCAATCTAGGGAAGGAAATAGTCACTCAGATTATGGAACTGCAGAGATCTCCCAACACAAGGAACCCTAGAAAGATAACACCAAGACATATAATAATTAAAATGGCAAAGATGAAAGAAAAGGAGGGAGAACTGAAAGCAATCAGAGAGAGAGAAAAAAAGATCACTTATAAAATAAAATCCCATCAGGCCAATAGACTTCTCAGCAGAAACCTTACAGGACAGAGGAAGTGGCATGATGTAATAACACAGAAGGGCCTCCAACCAAGAATACTCTACTCAGCAAGATTATCACTTAAATTTGAAGCAGGGATTAAACAATTTCCAGATAAAAGATGAGAGAATTCACCACCCAGAAACCATCTCTACAGTGTATCTTAAAAGGACTGCTCTAGATGGAATTGCTCCTAAGGCTAAACAGCTGTTACCAGAGAAAATAAAACCACAGTAAAGGAAGTAGAATAATTACTAAGAAAATACAAAATTTAATCGACTATTCACAATGTTAGTCAAGGGATACACAAAGAGTACAGAATATGACACCTAATATATAAAGAGTAGAGGAGGAAGAAGAAGGGGAGAAAAAAAGAACCTTTAGATTCTGTTTAATAACATAATAAGAGAGTTAAGTTAAACTGTTAGATAGTAAGGAAGCTGCCCTTGAACCTTTGGTAATCATGAATCTAAACTCTGAAGTGACAATTAAGTGCATATCTACTGATAGTCACTTAAATGTAAATGGACTGAATGAACCAATCAAAAGATACAGAGCTTCAGAATGGATTTAAAAAAAAAGACCCATTTATATGCTGTCTACAAAAGCCTCACCCAAAGACATACATAGACTAAAAATGAAGGGATAGAAAAAGATATTTCATGCAAAGAATAGGGAGAGAAAAGCAAGGGAGAGTACTTATATCATACAAAACATATTTCAAAACAAAGTACAAGAGACAAAGAAGGACATTATATGATGATAAGGGGTCAGTCCAACAAGAGGATATAACCAAGAGAAATATCTATGTACACAATATATGAGCACCTAAATATGTGAAACAAATACTAACAAAATTAAAGGGTAAAATAGAAAGCAACACATTGATTAATTTTAGGAGACTTCAACACACCACTCACACCAAAAGACACATCAACCAGACTGTAAATGAGTAAGCGGAGGCACTGAACAGTGCATTAGAACAGAAGGACCTAATAGACGTCTACAGAACACTCCATTCAAATGCTACAGGATACACCTTCTTCTCAAGTTCACATGGAACATTTTCCAGAACAGAGCACATACTAGGCCACAAAAAGAGCCTCAATAAATTCAAAAAGATTGAAATTGTACCAGCCAGACTCTCAGACCACAAAGGTATGAAACTAGGAATGAATTATGCAAAGAAAACAAAAACGCCCACAAACACATGGAGGCTTAACAACAGCCAATAATTAATGGATCAATGATCAAATTAAAACAGAGATCAAACAATATATGGAGACAAATGGAAACAACAGCAAAACCATAAAACTCTTAGAAGAAAACAGGCAAAAATCTCTTGAATTAAACATTAACTTTTTCCTATACACATCTCCTCAGGAAAGGAAAACAAAAGCAAAATGAACAAATAGGACTATCAAACTGAAAAGCTCTGTACTGCAAAGGACACCATCAATAGAAGAAAAAGGCATCCTACAGTCTGGGAGAATATATTTATAAATGACATGTCTGATAAGAGGTTGACATCCAACATATACAAAGAGCTCACATGCCTCAACAACCAAAAAGCAAATAACCCAATTAAAAAATGGGCAGAGGATATGAACAGACACTTCTCCAAAGAATTCAGATGGCCAGCAGACACATGAAAATATGCTCCACATTCCTAATCATCAGAGAAATGCAAATTACAACCACAATGAGATATCACCTCACATCAGTAAGGATCGCCACCATCCAAAAGACAAGGAACAACAAACATTGGCAAGGTTGTGGAGGTAGACTGTTAGATAGTAAAGAAGCTTCCCTTGAACCTTTGATAATCATGAATCTAAAGTCTGCAGTGGCAATTAAGTGCATATCTATTGATAGTCACCTAAATGTAAATGGACTGAATGAACCAATCAAAAGATACAGAGCTTCTACACTGCTGGTAGGAATGTATATTAGTTCAACCATTGTGGAAAGCAGTATGGTGGTTCCTCAAAAAACTGAAAATAGAAATACAATTTGACCCAGGAATTCCACTCCTAGGAATTGACCCTAAGAAAACGGGATCACAGATTCAAAAAGACATATGCACCCCTACATTTATTGCAGCACTATTTACAACAGCCAAGATATGGAAGCAACCTAAGTGTCCATCAGTGGATGAATGGATAAAGAAGATGTGGTACGTATACACAGTGGAATGTTATTCAGCCATAAGAAGAAAAAAATCCTACCATTTGCAACCACATGAATGGAGCTAGAGTATTTTGCTCAGTGAAATAAGCCAGGTGGAGAAAGACAAATACCAAATTATTTCACTCATTTGTTGAGTATAAGAACAAAGAAAAAACTGAAGGAGCAAAACAGCAGCAGACTCACAGAACCAAAGAATTGACTAACAGCTATCAAATGGAAAGGGACTGGGGAGAGTTGGTGGGAAGGGAGGGATAAGGGGTTTAAGGGGCATTATGATTAGCACACATACTATAGGGTGGCATGGGGAAGGAAGTATAGCACAGAGAAGAAGAGTAGTTACTCTATTGCATCTTACTATGCTGATGGACAGTGACTGTAATGGGGTATGTGGTGGGGACTTGATAATAGTGGGAATGTAGTAACCACAATGTTGCTCATGTGAAACCTGAACATAAGATTGTATATCAATGATACCTTAATAAAAAATAAATAAATAAAAACTTCCACAGACATTTTGATCTTGATAACAGAACTGATCAAGGGAAGCTGAGGGAAGAAAAAGACTGACTAATTTATATAGCCTTGGAAATAAAATGTCATGAAAAGGAACCTATCAACTATCAATAAATTCTTGAACTTAAAAAAAAAAAAGATGTGGTACATATAGACAATGGAATGTTATTCAGCCATAAGAAGAAAACAAATCCTACCATTTGCAACAACATGGATGGAGCTAAAGGGTATTATGCTCAGTGAAATAAGCCAGGTGGGGAAAGACAAGTACACATGTTCACAACAAATGCTGGTGAACAATCAGAAGAAAAGGAACCCTCCTATATTGCTGGTGGAAATGTAAATTAATTCAATTATTGTGGAAAGCAATATGTAGGTTCCTCAAAAACTTAAAATAGAAATACCATTTGACCCAGTAATTCCACTCCTAGGAATTTACCCACATAAAATAAGATCCCTGATTAAAGATTCATATGCACCCCTATGTTTATCACTGAACTATTCACAATTGCCAAGATATGGAAGCATTTATGTATGGACTTTTTATTTCGAGATCAATGCCTAAGAGTGGAATTACTTGGTGCTATGGTAATTGCAATGTTTACTTTATTAAGAAATTGCCACACAAGGTCCAGAGTAGCTTTGCCATTTTACATTCCCACTAGAAATATATGAGTGATTCAGTTTCTTCACATCCTTACCAGCATTTTGCACTATCACTATTTTTATTTTATCCATTCAGATAGATAAGTAGTAATATCTCACTGTTGTCTTAATTTAATTTCCCTAATCCTTAATAATGCTAAACTATTTTCATGGGCTTATTTGCCATATGTATGACCTCTTACTGTGCGATGTCTTTTCATGTCTTTTGCCTATTTTCTAATTGTTTTATTATTGTGGAGTTTTAATGATTATTTATGCATCCTAAATACTAGTTCTTTGTTGTATTATGTACTTTACAGATATTTTTTCCTAGTCTGTAACATGTCTTGTTATATTCTTAATCAAGTCTTTCTCAAAGTTTTTAATTTTGATGAGGACCAGTTTAGTAATAATCTCTTATGGATTGTGCTTTCAGCATCAATCTAAGAACTCTTTTCCTAGCTCTGAATCCTGAGAAATTTCTCCTGATTTTTTTCTAAATTGTTTTAGTTTTATATTTTACGTTTAAATCCATGATCCATTTTGAATTTATTTTTTTGTGTAAGGTGTGAGATTTAGGTCAATATTCTTTTTTTGTTTTGTTTTGTTTTATTTTGACCTGTAGATATCCAACTGCTCCAACACCATTTATTAAAAAGGCTACCCTTCTTCCAGTGAATTGATTTTGTATCTGTAAAAAAAAAAGTTGTACATATTTTGATCTATTTATGAGCTCTCTCTTCTGTTCCACTGATTTATTTGAATATTCTATTGCCGGTGTGTCCAATTTTAATGAAGAACTATTCTTATGAATGTTGTGACCATCTCATGCTAATTACATAATTTCTTTCATTTCTGTTTTATTTCCATTTACTGCTTTTTCTCCTGGCTTTGGGTGGTATTTTCCTGCTTTTATTCATGCCTAATAACTTTTTTAATAGATGCAGAATGAAATTGTGAATTGTACATTGTTATGAACTGGATTTTGTTATATTCCATTAAATATTGTTGGATGTTGTTCTGATATGCTATTAAGTTACTTGTTATCAATTTGTTCCTATTAAGACTTACTTTTAAGTTCTGTTTGAATATATCCAGAGCATCATTTGGTCTATGTCTAATTTAGTCCACCTACAGAATCCATACCTTCTCAGGATTATGCTATATGTTCTGTGCAATAGGAGGGCTTTCCACACCTGTTGGTTGGACCTTGAGCTATTACCAACACTATGTGAACTTTAGGATATTCTGCCTTTTATCTGTCAGTAATTTTTTTCCACAGTTTTATGTAGTTTTTCCCAAATGCATGCAGATTAGAATTTAGCTGAAGATTCAAGATTATCTCTCTGCAGCTCTCATTGAAGCTTTATTCTATCCAATATTTCCCCCTCACCTCCAAATTATAGTCACCTAGATTTCCTTGAACTCCTAACTTTTCTCATTTGTGCAGAAGTGCCAGGTTCCATCTGAGTTCCTGTTCCTTCACTGAAGCTTGGAAACTCTTCCCAGCCCCTAAACTTGTGAAACAATTGGACTCATCTCATTTGTCTCCCATATCTCAGGTATTAATATCCTGTGATTCCCATTGTATAATGCTAAATACTATTATTCCATGTATTTAATGCATTTTTCTAGCTGTGCAAAGAATGAAAGTAAATCCGGTACCTATTATTCCATCATGGGCACAGTAGAAGTCTCCTTTCCATTACAGAAATTATAAAAATATAATACTGTTTTCTAGTTTGAGGCAATACTATCACATGCATTCAGGTTCATAGTTTTTGTAATCTCTTGATATTCTTAGTGATCTCCATTTTACCTATTAATTTTTTTTCTGCTTTGTCTGAAAACTTATTATTATTATACTGTCTTTTATGTTACCATTTGCTGGGAAGAGGTTTTTGTCATCCTTTTATTTTCAGTCTTCCTGCATAGTTTTATTTAGGATGTGTCTTAATATAGGATTTTATATTCCTTATAAAAATAGATATTACATATTTTTAAAAGTGAATTTAATACAATTATATTTATTATGACAATTAAAATATTTTGTCTGTTTTATACAATCTATTTTATGCTTTATGTTTACCATCTTTAGTATTATTACTAATGACAAAGACTTTCTTCTTGACCAAACGTTAGTCAGGCTGCTGTGAATCCTCTTTGTGACTAGGCCTCATCCTTGTGTCTGCTTAGTCCAGTCGTAGCAAGATTCCTAAGTCAGTTTTGTAAGAATTCCCCAAACACGAATATTTGATTACCCTCCATATCTGATCAAATTCCTCATCCTCCATCTTTGATATCTGATTGCCTTGGCCTAGCTTCAGCAAGAATCCTATGTTGGCTTAACAAGAATCCCCTACCTCTAATGGCCCCTGGAAATTTTCCATTTGCTGACCCCCTCATTCTGATTATAGGCTATGAATCTCCAGCTGTTTACACTGTTCAGGTATCCCTCACTTTTTAAAGTTTGTGCTATGCCACTTCACTTTCACAAAAGACCTACATTAGCACCTGTTTTCACTTAACCAAAAGAAATCTGAAGAGGATTTTTGCTTTTACAAAAAATAATGAAAGTGACAATAGCCTTCAGTGTCAGTTTTGCAGTGAGCCATTACAGAGGCAGTGTGCCCCTAGAGCAGAGAAAATGGCCCTGCCAAACTCCATCCCTAGTAACTGTAGTGAACATCTTAGCATCAAGCCACCATAGTTTTGAACTGTGTTTCCAAGCATCTATTCCTTACTTTGTTTCATTTTGTGCATCTGTTAGTAAGATGTGTGCCAAGGTATCAGAAAAGCATAAGAGAAGTTATTTTTGGGTCTGGGGATGCTCAAAATTTTCCATATAAATTAGGGTAATTGTTTTTCTTTATGATATTTAGTTTATGAAAAACTTCATAGAAGGTTTCTACTTCTATGGCTAGCAGGGGAAATCCATATTAGGAGTTGAGCTTGATGTCTTTCCCCTATTGCAAGTCTTTACACCTATTGCAATAGTCCTGAAAAAAGTTTTCCTTGTCATTTTAACACATCAGAATAACTTTTTTTTACATTATGATTATAGTGATTATTGCTTTTATTTTCTATTTTTCTCCATCTTGGATTGCTAAAATGCTTTATAGTATTTTCTTTGTTGTTTGGAAGCTCAATTTTTTTGGTTATTCTTACATTTCAACAGAAATATTGTCAACTATATTTCTAGTGAATCTATATTTATTCAGGATTTAAATCCTCATATCAACTGTAACAGGCCTGCTTTATTTATTTATTGAGCAACCCTGATGATCTTGTTAAGAATTTTAATGTTATAGTTCAAAACATACATGCAGAAAAAAATTATGTTTACTGTATATAGTTAAATAAATATATCAGTGTTTTCCATCATTTTCACTGTTTATCATTGTTTCTCATCATCTCTCATTCTGCCTATGATATATATTTCAATGTATTTTTTTAATAAGGACCTATTAATCATTAACCCATTTAGCGTTTGTATGTCTTTACATATTTTCATTTCACTCTCATTTGTGACTGGGTAGCTACATTAACTGTTATTTCCCCCCAGCACTCTGAAGACAGCATTCTTTTCCCTTCCCGTCTCTCTCTCTATGGGTTTGTATTCTCTCTCTCTTCCATTTTATCCCCTTTTTCTATCTCCTCTCTCATATTCTACTTTCTCTTTCCCACTCAGACTTTGCTCTAAATCTTTTTCCTCTTTTCTTTGTTCCCACCTCTTTTCATATATCAGTTTTATAAATTGTTTCCATTTGTACCTTTAGCTCCCAAACAAAGACTAGCTCTTAAAATTAAGCTTTGAAGTTTCTGCCTGTGATGATGACAAGGAAAATATTCAGCACAGCCGTCAAGGTCAGCAAACTGCTTTTTTCCTCCAGTTGGCAGAGCAGTCCCAGCTCCACCCTCCCCTCCTCCAGGCTCCCCTTTTGCCCTGCGCAGGCCGAAATGCCACATATCAAAATAATATAAATTGCTCCCCTTGCTTGTGCTCAAGGCTCAGACCTTGGGAAATTACTCTCTGGGCCGCCAGTGTGAAATAAACCTCAAAACTCCAAGACCTCGGAGTGCTGCTTGGTTCTTCTGTCAGCGATCCAGTCCAGGTTTTCCATTATTTTCCGTAACAATGAGATTAGTTATATCACAGAACAAATTATATAAGCACCTTGTACAGTCTCCTTCATGATTATAAGTCTCTCTGTTTTCTTCTGGTCAGCTTTTATAATAATATGGGAGTGATACTTTTGCCTGAAGGTAGGTGGTGCTCAGCCTCCAGATAAAAGAAATGAATCCAACTCGCTCTTTCCATTTTCCACTGTGTCCGAGCCCCATTTCTTACGGAACACTTGTAGTTTCCTTTATTCTACAAGACCAAATCCTAGATGCCATTGTTTGCTTCATTCTCCTGGGCTCAACACACCTCTGATTTCAGCCTGTTTCTTTTTTAACATTTTGTCTCAACCAGAGGTGCTTATCGATTTTTTTTAAATCTAATTCAGACATGTCTTTTTGTTTTTTTTTTACATATGTATGTGTGTGCATGCATTATCGTTATGTGTTTAGAATAAAGTCTAAATTGATATCACCATTTTAAATTGGGATTGCACACATATTGGACACTAGAAAGCGTTATGCCTCTTGTTTTATGGAAATTCAATTATAGTACACTCTAAAATCACTTTCTCTCTTTTGTCCATTGATCACTGTAGTTTTAGAATTTTTGAATCTTTGAAAATTCATAGTGATTATTAACCATGGCTCTAATATACCTAGGCATTTACAGTATTTCTTTAAAAATCAGTTCTAACATAATAGCAAGAATCTAATTTTAAGCAATTTTAAATGTAACAATATTTTCTAAATTCTAATGCTCCTATAGATTATTCAAAACATATAATAAAAATATTAGAATTTGACTAACAAAGAATTGAAAAAACAACAGCTTTTAAATTAAGACAAATCAAACAACAAAATCTCTTGAGAAGTTACATGACCTAAATTAAAAATAAACAGAAAACTGTTGGCAGTGATAAATTGGACTCAAGAAAGCTAAATTTTATCACTAAAATGTTCTATCTTTTCTTGTCTTTTTTTTCTAGTGCTAAAAACTGATTTAAAAATAGCCAAAAAATTTATGGGTCTCATGCAGTAGAGGGAATAGCACATTAAGTGAAATTCAAACAAAGAAAAACCAAGGTCTTTTGACTGGATTATTCTGGATGTTCTCTTCTTCACTCAGTGGTATTAACTGTTTATAAAGGAGTATGATTAGTCATACACAGACCATGCTGCTATTTTGTGTAAAATTTGCTATAGACTGTGTACCTGGTTTTGGCTTCATGAGTTCTGAAAATGCTGTAAGCTGGTTCTTTTGTTTGAGTTGCTTCTTTGAAGAAACTCTCCATTTTTCCAATGGCATATTTGGACATACAAAAGTACATGACACATTCGTATAAAACTACGCACCATTCAGTGCTCTATTAAAGACCATTTAGACAACTCACTCTCTAATATAAACTCCCTAGGCTAGGTATCTTATTTAGCTTTCTTCTTAAGGTACTTATTAAAAAATATCTTTAAATAGCATTAATTGTTATAAATATATTTTCCACATTAAACTGAAATTTTCCTTTTAATAATTTAAGTATTTAAATACTGGCGACTTTTGGTCTGCTTTCCAAAGTGACAAAGGACGAATCAAGTCCTATTTATATTATATATTTTGAATCCCTCATTCTAGCAGAAACTTTTAGTTTCTGATTTTGTCATTCAGTTATCAAGTAATCCTCCAGTTTCCTGAAATCCACAAATTAGATATGCTTGCTTTCATATCATCCAAATTACTGATTGAAGATTGGAAGAAAAACTTCTGCAGCATGAAACTAGATACATTCCACTAAACTGACCTTGCTTTTTGTTAATGAGCCCTCACTGGTCTTTCCGCAAGTTTCAAATCCATCTGCCTAGGGTATTATCAGCCTAATTTGAGTATCTTGTCTAAACCCTCTGCCAACTTCCAAGTAGTCTAATTTATGGCATTTTCTTTATCTACCAGTTTAAGAATTCTTTTAAAAAATAAATGAGGTCAGTCTGGAAAAGCTTGTGAACACATGTATGCATTTTGTTGTCACATCTTTTCCTAGTTAATAATAGACTGAGCAGTAACTGTGGGTGAGTCAGAGACTAGGATAGGGCTGATCCCATGATTGCACAAAGTGCTATATTAGCAGTGTTGGCTGAATGCTAACAAGCACACGGTCACCACCTTTTCAGATGATGACTGGAGATGCTGTCTGCTTTTCTACTTTGGCTTCTTATGGCTGCAGAAGATCTTCCTGGAACCCAAATCCTCCCAGAACCATTGCTGTGGCCTCTACTTTCCCTTCTGAACTTGCATGCTACCTAACCTTAAAACCAAGAATCACATGAAAAAATTTTTGATGCCACAAGGTAAAAAGGGACAGATTTTCTTCTTCCAATAGTCCTCATCCTTTGCCCTTTTGTTCCTGGCACATAGTAAGCTCTAAGTAAGTATCGATTTTTATTTTAATTATTATAGTTGCTTGAGAAGGATGTGGGCCTTCTCAGATTGGAAAAATACTGGTCGTTTGAGGGCTATAGTTCTGTGTTAGTTAAGTGAGACTGCCCTGTACATACATCATTAAAATTATTTCACATCATAGATAGTTTAGCTCTTCAGAGTATTATATAAACAGTGGCAAATGTTGGACAGTATGACCCTGATTCAGCAGGTATTGCCTTAATGATACCAGCAATGGCTTGTTTTTACAAAGCTCCTGTCTGTCTCAAAAACAGAAAGCACTCTATAGATACTATCACATAATGATTTTGAGAAGTTGCTAGGCTACGAGTACTATGTTATTGCTTCTGTTTTGCACAGGGATTCTAGGTAACTTGCTTATGTTCACCCAGAAAGACAAGAGGAAAAAGACCATATATGGACTTCTGCAATCCCCCTGGGTATTGGAGCCCCAAAGCAGGTAACTTTGCAGCAGTTTACATCAGAGGTTCTGTATACTTAAGACAACTTAATCAAAGTCACTGCAATGTGAAATCTGGTATTATGACATCATTTGGAATATGTCCAGCTAGACCTTGATTCAGTAAGTCTAGTAATCAATCCTTAGGTTCTCAGAGCCCAATATATTTGACAACTAGAAGGAATAAGTAGTGAGACAATTCACAATTTCAGCCTATTTGACTTTTAACCTACTTTGACAAATACCCATGTCAGGCATTATGCTGTACACAATTATAGGTAAAAGAGTTCTTAGGGACTTATAGTCAAGTGAAATAGGAAATGAAGATGTACATATAGATAGAGATGAAGATCTAAGTGTTGCAGTAAATGCAGATTCATACAAATATAACATTGTAATAAAGAGACAAAGTGCATGAGATAGTAAGTTAAGGAGATGTTAATTTTTTTTATTGGAACCTGGAAAAACCTTGTGGAAAGAGATGGTTTAAGTAAAGCCTTAAAGAGTCAAGAGGTCAGAAATTGCAGTGAATGTTTGGTAAAGGGAAAGAAAATGCTATGTAGAGCAGGTGGAAGGATCCCTGAACACCATTGCTGACATGCGGTAAATAAGCAATTGATGCCTAAACTATGTATTCTCTTGTTGGTAGGATCTCAATTTTACTTTCCACAAATTAAGACCAGATTCCTATTAACTATTTGGAAGGAGAAGAAAAGAGATAAATGGAGGGAAAAAAGAAAAGGAAGGAGTTATTTCTATTTTTATCCCACACTTATTTTAGAGGGGGATGTATAAATCACAAGTCACAATGTTTGAAATAGCTACATTTCAGTTCCTTACATGCCTTATTTCAGAAATAAAATCTGTGTGTAAATCTATGTGATATTTCTTTATTCCCTTGTTTAATTAAGAACTTGGTAGTGGTGAGCTTTGAGAATTCTAACGTCTCATCAGAATTCCAACGTCACTGATGAGATGTTAGAATTCTGAATTCTAATTGAAACCCACCAGTGCATCTACTTGGGGGAATAATAACTAATTATGGCTATTTTCAGTCTGTTTTTCTCCTGCCTGGGTTGCTGAGGGGTAACAACAGAGTACCAGTATAACTAATGATTTTCAATGATATACAATGTATTTCCAACAAAATGTCCAGAATGGAAAAGATTTTAGCCTTCCCTAGCTGTTTTTTTTTTATTTAAACAAGACTGTATTTTCCCAAAAGACGTTAGTTGTTAATAAACTCTGAATCAATGACAATCATAAGGGTAATTAAGAAACTCAATTAGCTTTGATAGAATAAAAATAATGGTGACATAATTACATCTAAGTAGCTATATGGGTTTGCCACTGCCTCTATTCGATGCCATAGAATCTGATGCATATTCTTAGGGTTGCATGATGAGATTTAAAAAAAAAATAGGTGTTACTGAATTATCTAATTCTGCAACTGAACATTTTCTCCCAATAAAGACTTACCCTAGTAAATGGAACTGCCCTGTCAAACACACAGCGGCACAACTTTTCAGCAGGAGGCATGGGTATAGACCTGACTTTTCCAGATTCTGGATGTGTTATTTTAGGCAAGTAACTTTATGTTTCTGAGCATCAGTTTACCTAATTGGAAAATGGGGATAATAATCATGCCCACTAAATTGAATTTTGAGAATATAGCAAATATTCTATGCAAATGTAATTTATCAAGCAATATACAAATATCATATTATCACTCCTGGTTAGTTCTTATATTTAAACTAATATATTAAAAATATTTTATATTATATCTCTTTAATAGTAATTTATAGTCCTTATAAAGCTGATGGTGGGAAGTATTATGGTGGGATAATATCACTCTGGAAATGTATAAACAAGATTGTTTTTGCAGAATGACTTTTACTACTTTTTTGTAGTTCCCAGTGATGAGGATGTTCATGGCTGCCTTAATTGTTATTATTATGTTCACTTAATACATGTACTACCACCATGATTAAAGAATTGTTTTAAAAAACTACAATTCCACTGAGGAGGAGCCACGATGGTGGCGTGAGTAGGGCAGGAGAAATCTCCTCCCAACACCATATATTTTTTTGAAAAACCAACAAATACAACTAATCCTAAAAGAGAAACCAGAAGATACAGTACAACAGCCAGGCTACATCTACATCTGTGAGAACTCAGCAACTCACGAAGGGGGTAAGACACAAGCCATGACCCAGTGGGACCTGAGCACCCCCCCACCCCAACTACCCAGTGAGAGGAGAAGAGTCGGAGAGGGGAGGGAATGGGAACCCACCACTGCTAAATACCCAGCCCTAGTCATCTGCACTGACAGCACAGACACACAGTGTGTGGTGTGCTGGATATCAGGGAAATGGAACAGTAAAACCTGTGAGTGGGCCCTGCATCCAGTGCCACTGGGACAAAAGAAAAGTAAGTGCTTTTTGAAAGTCTTAAAGGGACAGGGGCCTCACAGCTGGATGGAAGCATCCGGCACAGTCAGAACAGTAGCTGGGAATCCCGGGGAACTCCAGGCGCCCTAATCCCCTGGGCGACAGTGCAGTTCTGAAGCCCCTCACAGTGATAAACAGCCTCCTGTGCATTCCCCCTCTGGTGTGATCCCGCCATAGCAGGAGAGCAACCTGGGAGCAGCTACATCCTCAGGAGCCACCCAGAGTCTCCTCTGCAACTGCTGGGCTGGACTCAGAGGCACCACCAGCACACAGCAGCCCAGAACAGACAGAGGAAGCCAGGTCAGGGTGCGAAGGGGCTCTGTTCTCACAGGAGAGCACACCTGGTGCACCTGCCTCTCCCCATGGGGCTCTGGGCTGCCCCAACGGCTGAATGGCCCACAGTGGCTCAGGAAATAAAACTGGAAGCTGCTCACCATGTGTGGGACATTGTTCTCCCAGCTGACACTTGGACCAACTGCCTATGACTACCTCTATCGCCATGAAAAGGTAGAATTTGATCCAGTCCAGAATTACCCAGACAACTCCTGAGAGGGAACCAATTTTCCTGAAAAAGAATTCAAAGTAATGGTCATAACCATGCAGATAGACCTTCAGAGAAATATGCAAGAGCTAAAGGATATGGTTGGGAGGGAGAATACAGAAATAAAACAATCTCTGGAAGGACTTAAGAGCAGACTGGATGAGGTGCAAGAGGCTGTCAATGGAATAGAAATCAGAGAACAGGAACACAGAGAAGCTGAGGCAGAGAGAGATGAAAGGATCTCCAGGGATGAAAGAATATTAAGAGAAATGAGTGAGCAATCCAAATGAAACAATATTCACATTATAGGGGTACTGGAAGAAGAAGAAGAAAGAAAAAGGGACAGAAAGTGTCTTTGAAGAAATAATTGCTGAAAACTTCCCCAAACTGGGGTACAAAATAGTCTCTCAGACCATAGAATCCCACAGAACTCCCAACACAAGGGACCCAAGGAAGACAACACCAAGACAAATAAGAATTAAAATGACAAAGATCAAGGACAAGGACAGAGTATTAAAGGCAGCCAGAGAGAGGAAAAAAAGGTCACCTACAAAGGAAAATCCATCAGGCTATCATGGGACTTCACAACAGATACCTTACAGGACAGAAGAGAATGGCATGATTTATTTAATGCAATGAAACAGAAAGGCCTAGAACCAAGAATACTGTATCTAGTACAATTATCATTTAAATATGAATGAGGGATTAAACAATTCCCAGACAAGCAAAAGTTGAGGGAATTAGCATCCCACAAACCACCTGTACAGGATATTTTAAAGGGACTGCTCTAGGTGGAAGCACTCTGAAGGCTAAATAGATGTCACCAGAGAAAATGAAATCAGAGCAAAGACAGCAGACCAACCAAATACTAACTAAAGGCAAAAAATAAAATCAACTACTCACAAAAGCAGTAAAAGGAAACACAAAAGAACACAGACTAAAACACCTAACATATAAAGAATGGAGGAGGAGGAATAAGAAGGGAGAGAAATAAAGAATCATCAGAGTGTGTTTATAATAGCTTAATAAGTGAGTTAAGTTAGACAGTTAGATAGTAAAGAAGCTACCTTTGAACCTTTCTAAAGCATGAATCTAAAGTCTGCAATGGAAATAAGAACATATCTTTCAATAATCACCCTAAATGTAAATGGACTGAATGCACCAATCAAAAGACAGAGTAACAGAATTGATAAAAAAGCAAGACCCATCAATATGCTTCTTACAAGAGACTCACCTCAAACCCAAAGACATATACAGACTAAAAGTAAAAGGATGGAAAAAGATATTTCATGCAAACAATATGGAGAAAAAAGCAGGTGTTGCAGTACTAGTATCAGACAAAATAGACTTCAAAACAAAGAAAGTAACAAGAAATAAAGAAGGACATTACATAATGATAAAGGGCTCAGTCCAACAAGAGGATATAACCATTATAAATATATGAGACCCCAATACAGGAGCACCAACATATGTGAAACAAATACTAACAAATTAAAGGAGGAAATAGAATGCAATGCATTCATTTTAGGAGACATCAACACACCACTCACTCCAAAGGACAGATCCACCAGACAGGAAATCAGTAAGCACAGAGAGGCACTGAACAACACACTAGAACAGATGGACCTAATAGACATCTCCAGAACTCTACACCCAAAAGCAGTGGGATACACATTCTTCTAAAGTGCAGATGGAACATTTTCCAGAATAGACCATATACTAGGCCACAAAAAGAGCCTCAGTAAATTCAAAAAGATTGAAATTCTATCAATCAACTTCACAGACCACAAAGGTATAAAACTAGAAATAAATTGTACAAAGAAAACAAAAAGGCTCACAAACGCATGGAGACTTAACAACATGCTCCTAAATAATCAATGGATCAATGACCAAATTAAAACAGAGATCAAACAATATATGGAAACAAATTACTACAACAGCACAAAGCCCCAACATCTGTGGGACACAGTGAAGGCAGTTCTAAGAGGAAAGTATATAGCAATTCAGGCCTATTTAAAGAAGTATGAACAATCCCAAATGAATAGTCAAAAGTCAAAAGTATTGAAATTGGAAAAAGAAGAACAAATGAGGCCCAAAGTCAGCAGAAGGGACATAATAAAGAACAGAGAAGAAATAAAAAAAAAATTGAGAAGAATAAAACAATAGAAAAAAATCAACGAATACAAGAGCTGGTTTTTTGAGAAAATAAAATAGATAAGCCCCTAGCCAGACTTATTAAGAGAAAAAGAGAATCTATATACATCAACAGAATCAGATATGAGAAAGGAAAAATCATGATGAACCCCACAGAAATGCAAAGAAGTGCTAGAGAATACTATGAGAATCTATATGCTAACAAGCTGGAAACCTAGGAGAAATGGACAGCTTCCTAGAAAAATACAACCTTCCAAAACTGACCAAGGAAGAAGCAGAAAATCTAAACAGACCAATGACCAGCAATGAAATTGAATCAGTAATCCAAAAACTACCCAAGAGTAAAACCTCCAGGACAGATGGATTTACCACAGAATTTTATCAGACATACAGAGAAGACATAATACCCATTCTCCTTAAAGTTTTCCAAAAAATAGAAGAGGAGGGAATACTTCCAAACTCATTCTATGAAGCCTAATACCAAACTCACTCTAATACCAAAACCAGTCAGAGACCCCACCAAAAAAGAAAATTATGGACCAATATCCCTGATGAACATAGATGCAAAAATACTAAAAAGAATATTAGTAAACCAAATTCAAAAAAACATCAAGAGAATCATATACCATAATCAAGTGGGATTCAACTCAGAGATACCAGGATGGTACAACATTCAAAAATCCATCAACATCATCCACCACATAAACAAAAAGAAGGACAAAAACAACATGATCATCTCCATAGATGCTGAAAAAGCATTCAACAAAACTCAACATCCATTCATGATAAAAACTCTCAACAAAATGGGCATAGAGGGCAAGTACCTCAGCATAATAAAGGCCATATATGATAAACCCACAGCCAACATCATACTGAACAGCAAGAAGCTGAAAGATTTTCCTTTAAGATTGGGAACAAGACAACGAGGCCCACTCTCCCTAATTCTATTCAATGTATTACTGGAGGTCCTAGCCATGGCAATCAGAAAACACAAAGAAATAAAAGCCATGCAGATTGGCAAGGAAGAAGTTAAACTGTCCCTGTTTGTGGGTGACATGATATCGTACCTAAAAAACCCTAAAGAATCCACTCCAAAACTAGTAGAACTAATATTGGAATTCAGCAAAGTTTCAGGATACAAAATTAACACACAGAAATCTGTGGCTTTCCTATACACTAACAATGAACTAGCAGAAGGAGAAATCAGGAAAACAACTCCATTCACAATTGCATCAAAAAGAATAAAATACCTAGGAATAAACGTAACCAAGGAAGTGAAAGACCTATACCCTGAAAACTATAAGATGCTCTTAAGAGAAATTAAAGAGGACACTAACAAATGGAAACTCATCCCATGTTCTTAGCTAGGAAGAATTAATATAGTCAAAATGGTCATCCTGCCCAAAGCAATATACAGATTTGATGCAATCCTTATCAAAATACCAACAGCATTCTTCAATGAACTGAAACAGATAGTTCTCAAATTCATGTGGAACCACCAAAGACCCCGAATAGCCAAAGCAATCCTGAGAAAGAAAAATAAAGTTGGGGGGGATCTCGATTCCCAACTTCAAGCTCTACTACAAAGCCACAGTAATCAAGACACTTTAGTAGTGTCACAAGAACAGAGTCACATACCAGTGGAACAGAATAGAGAGTCCAGAAATTAACCCAAACATATATGATCAATTAATATACAATAAAGGAGCCATGGACATACAATGGGGAAATGACAGCCTCTTCAAAAGATGGTGTTGGCAAAACTGGACAGCTATATGCAAGAGAATGAAACTGGATCATTATCTAACTCCATACACAAAAGTCAATTCAAAATGGAACAAAGACCTGAATGTAAGTCATGAAACCATAAAACTTTTAGAAAAAAAACATAGGCAAAAATTTCTTGGATATAAACATGAGTGACTTCTTCATGAACATATCTCCCCGTGCAAGGGAACCAAAAGCAAAAATGAACAAGTGGGGCTGTATCAAGCTGGAAAGCTTCTGTACAGCAAAGGACACCATCAATAGAACCAAAAGGCATCCTACAGTATGGGAGAATGTATTCATAAATGACAGACCCGATACAGGGTTGGCATCCAAAATATATAAAGAGCTAACACACCTCAACAAACAAAAAGCAAATAATCCAATTAAAAAATGGGCAGAGGAGCTGAACAGACAGTTCTCCAGAGAAGAAATTCAGATGACCAAGAGACAAATGAAAAGATACTCCACATTTCTAGTCATCAGAGAAATGCAAATTAAAACCACAATGAGATATCACTTCACACCAGTAATGATTGCCACAATCCAAAAGACAAACATCAACAAATGTTGGAGAGGTTGTAGAGAAAGGGGAACCCTCCTACACTGCTGGTGGGAATGTAAATTAGTTCAACCATTGTGGAAAGCAGTGTAAAGGTTCCTCAAAAAGCTCAGAATAGAAATACCATTTGACCCAGGAATTCCACTTCTAGGAATTTACCCTAAGAATGCAGCAGTCCAGTTTGAAAAAGACAGATGCATCCCTATGTTTATCGCAGCACTATTTACAATAGCCAAGAAATAGAAGCAACCTAAGTGTCCATCAGTAGATGAATAGATAAAGAAGATGTGGTACATATACACAGTTGAATACTATTCAGCTATAAGAAGAAAACAAATCCTACCATTTGCAACAACATGGATGGAGCTAGAGGATATTATGCTCAGTGAAATAAGCCAGTTGGAGAAAGACAAGCACCAACTGATTTCACTCATATGTGGAATATAAGAACAAAGAAAAAACTGATGGAACAAAACAGCAGCACATTCACAGAACCCAAGAATGGACTAACAGTTACCGAAGGGAAAGGGACTGGGGAGGATGGGTGGGAAGGAAAGGACAAGGGGGCTGGGAAGAAAGGGGGGATTATGATTAGCATGTATAATGGGGGGAGGCATGGGGAGGGCTGTGCAACACAGAGAAGAGAAGTAGTGATTCTACAGCATCTTACTACACTGATGGACAGTGACTGTAATGGGGTTTGTGAGGGGTACTTGGTGTTGGGGGTAGTCTAGTAAACATAATGTTCCTCATGTAATTGTAGACTATTGATAAAAAATTGAAAAAATAATGCAATTCAATGCTCTTTTGAAATATTTGGTGGTAATAGTGAATTATTGTTATTTATTTCTCTTAATTGTCTTGGTATAATTGTCTTTTACAATGTCCTAAATTAATTGATACTTGTCTAACAAAGGCATGTGGTTTCTCAAGTTCTTTTAGTTTCTGAAAGCTGGCAACTGCTCATTTATATATATATATATATATATATATATATATATATCATACTCTCCATTAAACAGTACAAATGTTTGAAGATGGTAAAGTAAAAAACAGGTTTCAGTATAATTAAAATGGGACTTTTTCCAAACAAAATAAAGACTAACATAATAAAAATGTACTTTGTGGGGAATATTTTGTTGTGTATTTTAGGAGAAATGCATGAGGGATTGAAGAGAAAAGTAAATACTGTTAAGAACAAAATTTAAATTCTGTGTCTGGGCTACAAAAATGTGTCTTTTTGATCTTTTTTACTTGGTCATTAGTCTCAGTGGACACAGTAAAAATTCTTAAAAATACATTTATGACTGAATTTTCATAATATGAAAGACAATGTAGGGAATATAAAGATGAATATAGGAAAGATTAAATGTATTTGGCATTGCAATATGCCCAAGTGCCTTACATTTCTCTTCTGGTTTGATTTTCACATATACATATAAGAATAAAGAAGTAACCTTAGGAAAGTACCAGTTAACAGTAGGGCGTGGAGACGAGGTTAGGTCTACCTGCCTCAAATTCTATGCTCCTTCTGCCTCATCATGGAACTGAATATATGTAATAAAATGTAAAGCTAGTAAGTTCCGTATTACGTAGGAACATAGCCAAGAAATTTTCATTTGGATGGCATCAAATTTAACGGTACCCAACTTATTGTTTTAGAGTGTGACTAGCCTTAATTCTTTTAGTGAACCCAGAAAAAATCAGATGAACAAAAAACAGAAACTCAGCCTTTTTATTTCCATTAATTATAGTAACTCATAATTACTTACAGGTGTCATAGTGTCTGTTAATTAAAACAATATTTTTAAAATGTTATCATTGTGAAAATTAAAAACATTAAAAAACTAAGAGAATAATACAGTCAGTCCCCATTTAAACAGCACCTGGCTTCAATAATTATCAATATTTTGCCAGTCTAGCTTCAGTCATATTACACTCTTTTTTCCACTGAAGAATATTTGAAATAACAGACATTGTATAATTTCACCTATATGTCCAATATGTACCTCTAATAGGTAGTAATGCTTTAAAACATCCATTGTCACTCTTAACACTATTAATCTTAATTCCTAATATTTTCTAATATCAAGCCTCCTCTCATTTTCCCCCAATTGTGTGAAAAATGTCTATAGTTGTTTTGTTTGAGCTAGGATACAAGCAAGGCTAACCTACTGCACCGGCTGACAGGTCTCTGAAGACTTTTTTTCCATTTCATTTATTTGGTGGAAGAAATGAGATCTTTTATCCTGTTGAGTAGCTCAAATTCTGAATTCAGCATTTTGTGTCCTTGTGGTATTTTTTAACATACTCATCTCTCCATCTTTATATTGAGACACTTGTTTAAATTCTAATTGCCTAAATTCATTCTTTCATTAGTGGTTTCAAAAAAGTGGTTTCCTAATTCTCTTTATTTATTCTGCTTTTGTTAACTGAATTTCTACTAAATTAAACAAGGGTTTTTCTCTAAGCAACTATTTGGTTATTTTGAAACAGTTTGTATAGAATTTATATTTGCAATTAATGTGATTATTGATATGTTTGGCCTCAAATCTACCATATTTCTATTTGTTTTCTATTTTGCCCTACTGTTCTTTTTTAAAAAATCTCTTCTTTTAGATTAACTATTTTTATGATTCTGTTATTCTCCTATCTTGGATTATCAGATACATCTGTTGGTGTGTGTGTATAGGTGTGTTTTAATTGTATGGTTGCTTTAGAATTTATGGTTTAATTCTTTAAGTTACCACAATCCCCTTTAAGGAAATATTACATCTCTTTATATCTAGTTGAAGCATCTTGAAACAGTATATAGTTGACCTTTGAACAACTGGGGTTAGGGACATGGATCCCCTGCTCAGTTGAAGATCCATGTGTAGCTTCTGACTGCCCTAAAACTCAACTATTAATAGCTTACTGTTGAGTGGAAGCCTTATGTATAACTGAAAAATTCAATTAGCACAATATGTTATATATATTTTATGCTATATTCTCACAATACAACAAGCTAGAGAAAAGAAAATGTTTTTTCAAATTGTTGCAAATCTCCAAAAATTCTTTCTATTATTTGTTGAAAAAATCCATGTAAAAGAGGACCCATGCATTTCAAACCCATGCTGTTCAAGGGTCAACTATACTTCTATTTTCTCCTCTTTTGTTCCTTCTGGCTTCCATTAGTTTCCTCTTTAACACTGCTTTTAAACGATTTTATTATATCCTTTTGCCATTAATTATGTGACTATATGTCTTTTTTAATGTATCCTTTGCTTTGGATTCATTGAGTTACTTGGATCTGTGAGTTTATAATTTTTACAAAATTACTTCTTCAAAAAGTTTTGTGCCCCATCCATGCCCCATTTTGGTACTCGAAGTACATGCAGATGAAGTGGCTTGAAATTGTCTCAGTGCACTCTGATTAATTTTTTCTGTGTTTTTTGCCCTTCTATTTCATTCTGGATAATGTCTATTGTTGTTTTCAAATTCATTAATCTTGTGTTTTGCAGCGTCTAATCTCATGTCACTCCCATTAGGTGTACTTCTTAAAAATCTCTCACACAGTATTTTTGTTCTATAGAATTTCAATTTGAGCATTAAAAAAATACTGCTCTTAACTTACTCATGCTTTCCTCTACTTTCTTTAAATATGAAACACATTTTCAATGGCTATTTTAATACCCTCTTTTCTATCACTTATGTTATTTTTTTAGTTTCTATTGATTGATTTTTCTCTTCACCATATGTTGTATTTTCTTACTTGTTTTCATGCCTACAAGTTTTGTATTGAAAAGCAGATGTTGTGACTTTCACATACTTGGATCCTGATGTTTTCTATGTTCCTCTAAATAATGTTGATTTATTTTTTCTAAGATGCAGTTAGATCACTTGGAAATTGTTTCTTTCAAGACCTTCATACAAGATTTATTATGTGGGACCAGAGCTTTAGTCAAATTCTAATTGAATTGTTCTCCCCATTGAAGCAGTATCTTTCCGAGTACTCTACCCAATGCTCTGTGAACTCAGGTTTTTCAACTCTGGCTGCTGGAGTTGTGAATTATTCCCAGCCCTTAGGAGTCTCAAGAGTTGATCTGTTTGCTTTTATCTAGGGATTCTTTTTTCAGCCTCAGGTAATTTTTTTCACAAACATGAACTAATAAAAAAACCTGAGGATATCTAAGACTCTTTCTGTGCAGCTCTCTCCCATCTTAAAACCTTTCCTGAAAATTCTATCTACTTGTCATCCCTTGATTCTCAGCTCTACCTCCTCATGTCAATGAGCTTGCAATGTTTCATTTGCTATCCCTTCTGCTGTGGACTGGATGTTTGCATCCAGTGCAGCTCTACTCTCCAATATTATGTAATTTGGTGGTGGGCATTTGAGAGGTAGTTAGATCATGACAGTGGAGCCCTCATGAATGGGGTTACTGTCCTTATAAGAAGAGACACAAGAGAGATGATGTCTCTCTCTGCCATGTGAAGATACAGCAAGAAATCAGACGTTTGCAAGCCAGGAAGATTTCTCTCACCAGAACCCAATCATGCTGGCACCTGATCCTGAAGTTTTTAACTTCCAGAACTGTGAGAAATAAATTTCTTTTATTTAGGACACCCAGTTTATGATATTTTGTGATAGCAACCCAAGATGACTAAGACTTTGTAGCTTCTTCTAAGCTACTCAAGGCTTCAATGTTGGTGCCTGTTCCATCCATTAACCTGCCTGTTTTCTGATTTCCAAATATCTGCTAAGATGTTTCATTCATTCTTATTCTTTCAGTGTTTCTTTCTTCTTTTTTCTTTTTTTTAATTTGTTAAGGAAGGAAGTATGTCTTAGAAATGGAGAAGGTAAAGCATGAGTCTATCCACTATCATCTCCTCTTGGCTTTTTAAAAAAGGCTCTCTTCAGTTTGTCACACAACCAATTTTTTGGACTTAAGGGGAGTTTAAATTTATTACAGCTTACAAATTTTATTTTTACATTTTTTTGCAGATTAGAATGGGTGCCTATTTTCATCTAAAATATCTAAGATGATTTCATTCATGTTTCCTGTGCTAATTTTTACTTTAGTATAGAGTTTGTGTTGCCTTTGATTACCCACTCAGATATGTGGTAAATCCAACTTTTCCAGCCCCCAATCCCAACAACCTCACCCCTCCAGTAAATAGCTGTTCTTATTCTCATGCTCAGGGTATATATCATATTGATATATAAACTCATGAATTCTTCTCTTGAGCAAGTGCAACTACCACATTTCTTAAATTTCAGCCCTCTCCAGAAGCCCAAAGTGATATCATATGTGGTTCCAGTCCCAGAGAAGGTAGGAACTTCATCAACCAGGCTATTTTTAGAATGAAGATTTAGATTATT